>NC_134715.1:96441515-96744545 GCF_049634645.1 Pelodiscus sinensis | reverse complement strand
TGACAGCCCCCTCGAGGGACCTTCCAGATGGCAGCCAGGCTTGCAGCAATGCGTCCATGAGAAGTACCAGAGTGCCCTGGGGCAGCTCTGGCTCCATGTTGCAGAGTGCTGTGGTGTCCCAAGTGAGGGCAATCAGAGTACGCAGAGACAAAATGCTTTGCTGTCCCTCATCGAGGTAGGCAAGGAAGCAGGGAAACCTGAGAACCTGCTGTCCGGGGGTGTGTCCCTTTAAGCACAAGCTTCAGAGAGTTTGTGTGGCTGCTGCCTGAGGCTAACTCCTGACCTGATGCCCTGCCGGATCTGATTCCGGCTGGCCTTAAATGCGATTCAGCATCCACTCACTGTGGACGCACTATTTTGAAATAGCAAAAGCTATTTTGAAATAACACTGTAGTGTAGACATACCCTATAGGATCAGGACAAACTGATTCAAAGAAGGAGAAGGAAAGTACACTGGAGCTAGAAAGGGTCTGTACTGACATCATTGCCATAGTTCCACATTGTTATAGAAACTGCTGCCTGTTGGTAATCCAGGATTGAAACAGCCAATTGTCTTCGCGTCTGGTTGTCAACTAATATATATTAGAAAAAGTAAATGTTAACATGAGAGATGGTATACTAATATCTATGGGTATGTCTACACTATAGCACTAATTCAAACTAACTTAATTCGAATTAGTTAATTCGAACTAAGCTAATTCAAATTAGTGCATCTAGACCTAAAAACTAGTTTGAATTAGCGTTTTGCTAATTCGAACTAGCATGTCCACATTGAGTGGACCCTGAACCGAGGTTAAGGATGGCCGGAAGCAGTGCCAGCAGGGCATCAGATGAGGACTTAGAGCGTGGAGCTGCTGTCTCAGGCTAGCCGAGGGCTGTGCTTAAAAGGACCCGACCCCCACCCCGGATAGACAGTTCTCAGGGTTCCCCGCTCACTTGTCTAATTCGATGAGGGACAGCAAAGAAGTCCTGACTTGGAGTGCCCTGAATGCCCACACTCGGCACATCAAAGAACTCGGCCATCAGCCCGGCTGCACTTGCCGCAGGCTGCCATCCGAGGGGGGTGTCAATCGGGGGGCTGCAGGAGAGGAGCCGGCAGAGCCACCCAGTTCTCCCCATCGGGGGCTCGTACCCCATTCCTCCCTCACCTCCTTCCACTTACCCCTCCCTAGCCCCCCTTCCTGATGTCCAAAATAAAGGACACGTGTTCAAAAATAGAAACTCTCTTTATTTAACAAAACTCAGGGAGACTGGGAAAAGGAGGTGGGAGAGGGGAAGAGAGAGGGTGGGAAAGGGGAGGGCAACTAAAATGATCAGGGGTTTGGAACAGGTCCCATATGAAGAGAGGCTAAAGAGACTGAGACTTCTCAGCTTAGAAAAGAGGAGACAGAGGGGGCATATGATAGAGGTCTATAACAGCATGAGTGGTGTGGAGAGGGTGCATAAAGAAAGGTTCTTCATTAGTTCCCATAATAGAAGGACTAGAGGACACCAAAAGAAATGAATGGGTAGCAGGCTTCAAACTAATAACAGAAAGTTCTTCTTCACAAAGCAAATAGTCAACCTGTGGAACTCCTTGCTGCAGGAGGCTGTGAAGGCTAGAACTATAACAGAATTTAAAGAGAAGTTAGATAAATTCATGGAGGCTGGGTCCATGGAGTGCTATTAGCCAGGGGATAGAAATGGTGTCCCTGGCCTCTGTTTTGGAAGGCTGGAGATGGATGGCACGAGACAAATGGCTTGGTCATTGTCTTCGGTCCATCCCCTCCGGGGTAGCTGGTGTTGGCCGCTGTCGGCAGACAGGCTACTGGGCTAGATGGACCTTTGGTCTGTCCCAGTACGACCGTTCTAAGCTCAGGGCTCAGGATCGGGGGTCTCACTGGACCACCTTGATTTTTATGCACACCTGCTCCTGGGTGGCCAGGCTGGCAGCTCTCCTGCCCTAGACAGCCACTTTCCTGTGCCTAGTGCGGAGGTCGTGATGAGGTCCATGATTTTTGCGGGCGCCCACCTCTTGCAGCTCCGGACAGGCTCCTGGGAGCCGCCAGCCTGGTCCTGGGAAGAGGCAGAGGGCTGGGTGGCAGCGGGTGGGTGGCTCTGTGCCATGCCAGGGGCAGGGTCTGCTGGCTGGGTGCTGGTAGGCTTGCACCTGGCACGTGCCCCGTAGCCAGCCCGTGCCCCTTTAAGGGCTCCGGGGCCGGGAGGGGGGCAGACGAGTTTCCCTGGTGGTGCCCAGAGTGGCCACCAGGGCAAGCTGGGGAGGGCTAGCCTCCCACTAGTTCGAATTAAGTGGTTACACAGCCCTTAATTCGAACTACTTAATTCGAACTAGGCGTTAGTCCTTGTAGAATGAGGTTTACCTAGTTCGAATTAAGTGCTCCGCTAGTTCGAATTAAGTTCGAACTAGCGGTTTGCCTGTGTAGCGCCTATCAAAGTTAATTCGAACTAACGTCTGTTAGTTCGAATTAACTTTGTAGTGTAGACATACCCTATATGATTTATTTCAACTTTAGAACATTGTTGGATGCATGGCTATACTATAGTAAGAGTTTGGTGCTTTGTTTTTCAGAGACTGACAAAAGCGGGCCATTTGACACTTGGCAGCCACCTGGAAAAACTGAAAGACTGGGAAGACACTGTTGATGGATACAGTGTAAACTGTATCCTTCTTCCAAAAATTTTCACTTATGGGAAAGCAGATCTTTAAAATTTCAAAAGCTGTGGATATTCATTAGTTATGTCTAAATATCTTTCTTCTGGCTATTTTTTTGCCACTAGAAAGGAAGGTGGCTTTTCGAGCCTTCTCAGAAGCCATAGCCCATTTTAATGGTATATGTTGTCCTTGGTGCCTTGCTTTCTTTTGGAGTGCTGTATCTCAAATAGCTTATGGCTGCAGACTCTGACAATAGGCATCTGCATCAGATCCACCCCACAGAAAAATAAATCCTTCTATTGTTTTTATTTCTGTTTTGACTTTTTCAACTTTGACAATCCCCTCTTTCTCTATTAGAGATCACTGAACAACTTAAAATGCAGAAAAATGAAATGCAAAGCAAACATACAACAATCAGTGCCACTCCAACCCCTGCTGATGTTTCTACTTTGTCAAAAAGTAAAAAGAACTATTTAAACTGTGTCCATTTACAAATTCCCAGAAGGGCCACCAGGAACAACTAAAAAAATCTATATCAGCACTGTCAAGCTTTGCATTGTTATTCTTTTACTTGAAACCTGAACAACACCTGCTGTACATGCATTATTTGATCAAAAAGATAGATTTCTTGAGGATTTTGATTGCAAAATTATCTCCTGAGTGTTTGTTCTTTTTTTTAAATTATGTATAAAGCAAATGGATTCATTATAGACTAGAATTTCTCAGATTTACGTAAGAGTGTCTTGCAGTACAAATCTTATGATTCACATGACATGTATGCGCCAATCTTGCAAGTAGGCTCTCACATGTCCATTGATATTATTGACATCAATCTACTAGGGTGCATGGGCCTCTCTGCAGGCTGAATGACCTAATTGCAGGCTGAATGACCCATTTTTCTTAGAAACAGCTCTAACCTTTTGTGTCTGTCCAGTGATGTATGCCAAGATGGCTTCTTTTCTCTCTTTTTATCTTGCCATACTCACTCTTTAGATACAGATTCAGGATGACATCATGCTGTTTTTCCGTTGGTGTGAGCTTTCCAGTTTCAGGAAAACTAGTCACATCACTCCCTGAAACCTACCTACACATATATCCATTATGGGAAAGAATTTCAGAAATCTTCATGATCTAACTCCTCTCCTTTCTTAAATTCTTTGCTGAGCAATGAGCTACTTTACAGGTTGGTATTGTTAATGATCATCTTTGTTATCCTTATTACATAAAAATATAACATAAGAACATAAGAATGGCCATACTGGGGCATACCAAAGGTCCAGCTAGCCCAGTAGTCTGTCTACTGACAGTGGCCAGCACCAGGTGCCTCGGAGGGGATGGACTGAAGACAATGATCAAACAATTTGTCTCATACCATCTTTCTCCAGCCTCTGACAAACAGAGGCCAGGGGCACCATTCCTAGCCCCTGGCTAATAGCATTTTATGGACCTAACCTCCATGAATTTATCTAGCTTCTCTTTAAACTCTGTTATAGTTCTCGCCTTCTCAGCCTCTGGCAAGGAGTTCCACAGGTTGACAACACGCTGTGTGAAGAAGAACTTTCGCTTATTAGTTTTAAACCTGTTACCCATTAATTTCATTTGGTGTCCTCAAGTCCTTATATTATGGGAACTAATGAATAACTTTTCTTTATTCACCCTCTCCTCACCACTCATGATTTTATATACCTCTATCATATCCCCCCTCAGTCTCCTCTTTTCTAAACTGAAAAGTCCCAGTATCTTTAGCCTCTCCTCATATGGGACCTGTTCCAAACCCTTGATCATTTTAGTTGCTCTTTTCTGAACCCTTTCCAAGGCCAAAATATCTTTTTTGAGGTGAGGAGACCACATCTGTACAAAGAATTCAAGATGTGGACAAACCATAGTTTTATACAGAGAAGCTGCATCTAGACTGTCAAGTTTTTCTACCGTTTTTGCAGAATAACTTGTCAGCTGCCTACACTGCCGCTTTGAATTTGGGCAAGAACACTGATGGTCTAATGTAAGATTGTCAGTGTTCTTCCACAAATACAAAGCTTTCCCATTCGGGAAAAAAGCCCTCTTGCAGAAATGCTTTTGCACAAGAGGGCCAGTGTAGACAGCTGAGAACCATTTTGTGCAAAAAAGCCCCGATGACAAAAATGGTGATCGGGGCTTTCTTGCGCAAAACCTCATCTAGATTGGCATGGACGCTTTTCTGCAAAAAGTGCTTTTGTGCAAAAGCGTCCGTGCCAATCTAGTTGCTCTTTTCCACAAATGCTTTTAATGGAAAAACTTTTCCGTTAAAAGCATTTGCGGAAAGTCATGCCAGTCTAGACATAGCCAGGCAGTAAGATATTCTGTGTCTTATTTTCTATCCCTTTCTTAATAATTCTTAACATTCTATTTGCCCTTTTTACTGCTACAGCACACTGTATGGACGTTTTCAGAGAACTATCCATGATAACTCCAAGATCTCTTTCCTGATTTGTCGTAGCCAAATTAGCCCCCATCATATTATATGTATGGTAGAGGTTATTTTTTCCAGCATGCATTACTTTACACTTATCCACATTAAACTTCATTTGCCATTTTGTTGCCCAATCACTCAGTTTTGTGAAATCTTTTTGAAGTTCTTCACAGTCTGCTTCTGTCTTGACTATCTTAAACAGTTTAGTATCATCTGCAAACTTTACTACCTCACTGCTTGCTCCTTTCTCTAGATCATTTATGAATAAGTTGAATAGGATTGGTCTTAGGACTGATCCTTGGGGGATACCACTAGTCACCCCTCTCCATTCTGAAAATTTACCATTTATTCCTACCCTTTGTTTCCTGTCTTTTAACCAGTTCTCATTCCATGAAAGGACCTTCCCTCTTATCCCATGACAATGTAACTTACACAAGAGCCTTTGGTGAGGGACCTTGTAAAAGCTTTCTGAAAATCTAAGTATACTATATCTATTGGATCCCTCTTGTCCACATGTTAGATTAGTAAGACATGATTTCCCTTTACAGAAACCATGTTGACTTTTGCACAACAAATTATATTCTTCTACGTGCCTAAGAATTTTATTCTTTACTATTTTTCGACTAATTTGCCCGGTACAGACGTTAGACTTATTAGTCTGTAATTGCCGGGATAACCTCTAGAGCCCTTTTTAAATATTGGTGTCACGTTAGCTATCTTCCAGTCAGTAGCTATGGAAGCCAATTTAAGGGACAGATTGCAAACCACAGTTAACAGTTCTGCAATTTCCTATTTGAGTTCTTTTAGAACCCTTGGGTGAATGCCATCTGGTCCCGGTGATTTGTTCATGTTAAGTTTTTCTATTTGTTCCAAAACCTCCTCTAATGACACTTCAATCCAGGACAGTTCCTCAGATTCATCTCCCACAAAGGACGGTACAGGTTTGGGAATCTCCCCAACATCTTCAGCCATGAAGACTGATGCAAAGAAATAATTTAGTTTCTCCGCAATGGCTTTATCGTCCTTAATTGCTCCTTTTGTATCTCAATTGTATTGGGGTCCCACTGTTTTTTTAGCAGGCTTCCTGCTTCTAATGTACTTAAAAATATTTTGCTATTGTTTTTTGAGTTTTTGGCTAGCTGTTCCTCAAATCTATTTTTGCTTTTCTTATTACAATTTTACATTTAATTTGACAGTGTTTATGTTCCTTTCTATTTATCTCACTGGGATTAGACTTCCATTTCTTGAAAGATGCCTTTTTGCCCCTGACTGCTTATTTTACATGGTGGTTAAGCCACGGTGACTCTTTTTTAGGTCTCTTACTATGTTTTTTAATTTGGGGTATACCTTTGAAGTTGGGCCTCTATTATGGTGTCTTTAAAAAGTTTCCATGCAGCTTGCAGGGATTTGGCTCTTGTCACTGTGCCTTTTCATTTCTGTTTAACTAACCGCCTCATTTTTGTGTAATTTCCTTTTTTGAAATTAAATGCCAGATTGCTGGACTTATTAGTATACATTGAAATAAATAGTCTAGAGGTCACTTCATAGCTATTGTTGCAGGCTTCCTGCACACTCAGACAGACAACATTGCATCAGCAACATTTGCTTCTGGGGCTCATATGTTCTTAGGCTTTAAGAGATAGGGAATTAAAATGAGTATTGGACTTCTGAGATGTGTTCAGCTTTGAATATTCATAGGTTTATGTTCATCTGGGCAATACGGTTGGCATTCATTGCTGGAATAGTTTTGAATCATTTATTTTTGATGGATTTGTATGGTTTAAATGTCCAAGGTACCGAACACTTTATTAATTATTTAATTAATTATTAAATAGGAATAGAAAACCAAAATAGTAATTCACACTCTACTAGGGCATGGTATCTCCACAAAGTATATCCTCTAAAACTTTGTTTAGTCCAATGAGTGAATATGGTTAGGATTTCTAAGTAAATCCACAGGCTAGGATTTCTAAGCAAGCATCATATGATTTGTTATAGTTTATATTTGTGCCAAACAGCTTGTTGAAGTTGGAATGAAGCATATTTATGCAAATAAAAGAGGAAAGAATCCCACTCTTCATTTGCATTTGAGTCAGAGACTCTAAACGTGTCAATAATACATTATTCCAACACAGAAGGCAATCCAAGATCATATTCCAAAGCCAGGCTTGTTCCTTGTTTTGTTTTGTTTCACCCTTCAAGGATCTATCGCCAAAGTGCATCTGACAGTAATTAGCAATTGTCTGTACCACAACAGTTCTTTTCCCTGTTGTAGATTGACATTTATTTTGCTCTTGTTGGCTTGTGAAGGTTAAAGCTTCAGCAAACCGCTAACCCCACTTGCAAGCTCATGTGACCAGCCCGAGGAAAACTAAATATTGAGCTTTTAAACCTTTCTGCTGTTTGTTTTCTTATGAATAGTATGGCTGAAGGATATGTAACAAATTGAGACTAGAAGAAAGCAAGAGATATAAAATTTTACAAGTGCCAGAACTATTACTAAAATGAAATTCTTACGAATATGAAATATGTTCCAAATATATTTTTCTTGATCAGTGTAGGAATTTACTAATGCAGCTACACGAATAATGTATTTTTTTTTATCCCCAAAATACCAAAGAAAGGCTGGGGGAGTGATGACAAACTCATTCTTAGTTTGTATTTTTTAAATGCACCATCAAATAGTTCTAACCTTAAATCCCTATAGCCTCACCTACAGAAAGCCTCCCAACCTGAAACAAATATGCACCAGCAGTCACACACCATAGCACAGAAACACTTATGCAGGATCCTCTCCCTGCAACAAACCCTGTTGTCAACTCTGTCTATACATCTATACCAGTGACACCATCAGAGAACCTAACCACATAAGCCACTTCATCAGAGGCCACTTTCACTAATGTGATATATGCCATCATGTGCCAGCAATGGCCCTCTGCCATACATATTGGCCAGACTAGATAGACTCTGCACCAAAGCATTAAGGGTATGTCTACACTACCCCCCTAGTTCGAACTAGGGGGGTAATGTATGCATACCGAACTTGCTAATGAAGCCCGGGATTTGAATTTCCCGGGCTTCATTAGCATAAAGCCGGCTCCGCCATTTTTAAAAGCCGGCTTGTTCGAACCCCGTGACGCGCAGCTACACGCGGCATGGGCTAGATAGTTCGAATTATGTAGTTATTCCGAACTATCTGTACGCCTCGTGGAACGAGGCGTACAGATAGATTGGAATGGCTACATAGTTTGAACTATCTAGCCCGTGCCGCGTGTAGCCGCGCGGCACGGGGTTCGAACAAGCCGGCTTTTAAAAATGGCGGAGCCGGCTTTATGCTAATGAAGCCCGGGAAATTCAAATCCCGGGCTTCATTAGCAAGTTCGGTATGCATACATTACCCCCCTAGTTTGAACTAGGGGGGTAGTGTAGACATACCCAAAGAAAGATAACATCCATAACCTGTCAAATAACACTTTAACTCCCCTGGATATTCAGGGTATGTCTACACTGCACACTGAAATACCTTATTGTGAAATCGAGTGTCTACAAAGCAAATGCCAATCAAAATAGTGCTGGGCTGTTTCGAAATAGAGCATCTACACTCATTGGGCACAAAATTGCATTTAAGACCACCCGGAAGCACTTCAGGCAAGGCATGAGGACTGCAATTACTTCCTGGAGCTGCTGTCTGAGGCTATCTGAGGCTACACTGCAGGGTTTTTGCATAAGACGCTTTTTGTGGAAGAGATTTTCCACAAAAACTTCTTGCACAAAAGTGCGTCCACACCTCAAAAGCACATTGCAAAAGTGATGTGCTTTTGCTCAAGAGAGCAACCACACTGCATGGACACTCTTGAGCAAGAAAACTCTGATTACCATTAACAGAAGAGCCATCAGAACACCTGTGCTTCGTCTAATAGGCTCTTTTTGTGCAAGAAACCCCTATGGAGAATCCACACATGCCTTTTTGTGCAAGAGCTGTAGCGCAAAAAGGAGTTATTCTTCGTGGGGAGAAGAATAACTCCACCAGCAAAAGCCCTTTGTCCTATTGATTTACTGTATTTTTCTTGTGTGCAAAAACAAACTTGAGGTGTGGACGCTCTTCCGGTTTTTGTGTAAAAATGCTATTTTTGCGCAAAAACCTTGTAGTGTAGACATAGCCTGAGGCTCGTGTTTAAAGGGGTCCCCTATACAAACGGTCTCAAGCTCTTCTCCTTTGCCTGCCTCCTTGAGGGACAACAAAGCCTTTTTTTCTGCCTGCTGTGGTTGCCTTTGTGGACACCTCAGCTCTCTAGACATGGAGCCAGACCTGCCACCCCCAGCAGTCAATGGTTTTTACAGGTTGTGCTGCACCTCCAGCAGTACTTTTAGCGGGCTGCCTTCCTGGCCCTGTAGGAATACACCTCATTGTGGGGAACTTCCTTATCTTTCTGTGGGCACTGCTCTTGCAATACGACCCCTCCAGCCCTCCTCTACACACTGTGCACCACTGCTTCTGGTGTTTGGACACCAGTTCTGACTGGTGGGATCGTATCATTATGGATTGGTGGGATGACCAGAAGAGGCTTCAGAACTTCTGCATGTGGAAGTGTTAGGATTGAAAGTTTTATTCTTTTTATATTTTTTATGTAGCAATAATATAGCAATATAAGACAGATAGATAGATATTAACATACAAATTAAGTCCTTTCAGTTGAAGGACTATTTTCTTTGTTCTGAAGTAGAAAAACAGTTCTGGGTAATTTGGCTGTGTTAATAGATTAGAGGAATTCTGCGAATGTTGAAGGCCAAGCCTTAATTGTTTAATTTACAATGCTTTTGCTTTTCCATGCAGATCTGTAACCCCAGAAAGTTGTGTATGTAAGGAAAGTGAATGTGTTAAGATAAGATGCAAAGTTATATTGTTTTAGAACCAGATGGTCAAACGAGGGGGTTGAGCGAGTGCGGGCGAAGGCTAGAGGACGAGACAACCTGACTACAGAGGAGTCATCTATAACCATCAATGCGTACCCCCTACTCACAAGAAGATTGGATAATTGGCAGATTGACGAGCAAGCACCCCAAAAGGATGATTGATTACAGGATGAACCTTCGAGAGATGTTTTGGGAACACTCACATCAAAAGATAACATTCCAGTCACAAGCTGACAGAGCGGGATCCATGGATTTTAACAGAGAAGAAGAAATATATAAATAGCAGGGTGCTTTGCTATGGAACTTTGAGTCGTCTGCCACACTATCTGGAGAGGAGTATCGGATCGATTGACCAACAAGGTCCTGCTCCCCCCGTGCTCAATCTAGCTGGCCACTAGATTGACACAGACTCTGGACTGGAAACTATATCATCTGGCAGAACTGTGTATACATGATGTTTTGTGTATATGTGTGTGTTTGAAAAGCATATGCAACTGTTATATTCTCAATAAATGCAGCGTTCTGCCTTTTCCCCCATAAAAGATCTCGTGTGCTTTGTTTAAGCATAAACATTTTTGGTGGAAAATGCGAAGGGGGATAAGTATGCTGTAATTATTGACAATATCTCTAAAAATGTGTGCACATCCCGGTTAGGAGATACCGGCTAAAAAGAAAGAACTAATTGTGATCACTATTGTATGCATTTTTTTTTTTTTGCATTAATGGTATACATATACCCTCGGTCATAGCAAGGGTGAGAAAATAGGAGAGAGGTTTAGTATCCCTCTCTCCACCCCAGAATGCTGGGGAGGGGATTTGATTACAGGGGGCTATCTGCCCAGGGAAATACCTTGAATCAGGTGTGTATACCCCCGGTCATTGTAGAGTTGGGCAGCAGGAGGAGGACTTAGCATTCCTCGTCTCCAAACCAGAGTAACCTTAGGTGCATACACCCTCGGTCGTAGTAAGGCTGAGCACAAGAGAGGAACTTAGCGTTTTGCTCTCTGATCCTACAGGAGGGATTTACTTGTGATTGTGGGGAGCTATCTGCCTAGGGAAATACTCTGAGTCACTCAGGCTGTGTCTAGACTACATGGCTCCATCAACAGAGCCATGTAGATTAGGGACAACCCTAATCTACATGGCTCTGTTGATGGAGCCATGTAGTCTAGACACAGCCTGCAAAGGGAAATGAAGCAGCGATTTAAATAACTGCTGCTTCATTTAAATTGAAATGGCTGCCACGCTGAGCCGACAAACAGCTGATCAGCTGTTTATTGGCTCAGCACATTAGTCTGGACGCTCCGCTGTCAACATCAAAGCCCTTTGTCAACCACCCCATTATTGCTCATGGGATAAGGTTTACTGGGGCGGTCAACAAAGGGCTTTGATGTCGACTGCGGAGCTTCCAGACTAGCACGCTGAGCCGACAAACAGCTAATCAGCTGTTTGTTGGTTCAGCACGGCAGCCATTTAAATGAAGCGGCGATCATTTAAATTGCCACTTCATTTCCCTTTGCCCTTTCCCTTCATTTCCCTTTGCCTGTCAATGGAGCCATGTAGTGCAGACGTACCCTCGGTGGTAGTAGTGCCAAGTTATACAGAGGGAAGCTTAGCGTCTTTCCCTCTGGCCCAAAGAGGGTTAAGTTCAGCAGCAGGAGTGAGAAGAGGAATTTGTAAGCCCGGGCATGGGCAAATACTAGATCTTAAGAAGTAAAGGAAGGATACCTTTAACAAGTATGAACAAATGCAGGAGAATGATTTGGCAGTGGCAGTCTCACTTGTGGATGCTGCAGCAGGTTAATTTGAGAGCATATAAACAAAAGTTTGAGCATCTAAGTGTAGCTGCAGGACAATTGAAGAGAGTGAAGGAAAAACTAAAAAGAAGGAGAATCAAGTTTTACAGGGCATGATAAAAAGATTAACCTTGAAGTAAGGTAGAGCTCCTCTGGATCATAGCCGTTGTAATTTAATTATTGAGAACCCATGGCAAAAGTTAGAGTTCACCAATAAGCAAGTGGCTGCAGTTGTTTCTGGGGAATGGGACAACATCCCTGAGTGGAAAGAAAATCCAGAGGAGATTTAAAAAAGGAATAAAAGTAAAAGAGCTAGAATTTTGCAATTAATGTAAAGTGGCTTAAACGGCATTCCACTATACAAACAGAGGAAACAACACACACTGTCAAGCACTGGAAAGCTGCTCTGCAAGCAAAGTTACAGGCTGTCCAGGCATATGATCTGCTTAAATAAGTGAAGCAGGAAAATGGGAAATTAAACAAGGAAACTGTTAAAAACTCAGAAAAGTAATGAAGCACCATCCCCTGTTGTAAACAGACTGTAAACACTTTCAGTGTGCCTGAAAAGTGGAGACAGAAATACAAAAGGTGGCCCTGGCAAAGTTAAAAGATTAAATGGTGTCCAGTGCATTGCAACCACAATCATATGAGGGGCAAGCCGAAAAGAATTAATGGGTATTTCTGTTCTTCCCTCGTATAAAATCTTAAGAGTACATGACAAATAAGACTAAAATTAGTAAAATATTTATTGGTTTACAAACCCTTAATCTTAGTAAAAAAAAAATACTGCTGTTGTCTGGCTGTTATGAAAAACCTGTGCTAAAAAGTTTAAAATTATTATTAGCTAAGTGCAATGATAAACATTTGAACTTATCCAATGAAAGGAACCAGAAGGTGTGGGGGCTAACTAAAAAGCCCACCCTTCTTAATAAATTAGTAATGGACAAATCTGGGTCCGTGGAAAGGAGCCATTTAGCAGGAAAAGCAGAATCAGGTACAAACAGATAAAAAGAAAAGAAGCATGTAAAGAAGCATAACAGAAGGACACCTTTCTGGAGCTGTGTGAGTGGCTCGCCTCTGCCCTTAAGCTACAGGACACCCACACAAGACCGCCATCTCCCTCCCCCCGAAGCGGGTAGCCATTGCTATCTGGAAGCTTACCACGCTGGACAGCTACCACTCTGGGGAACCAGTCTGGAATGGGAAGATCGACCGTCAGGGCCGTGGTCATGCTGGTATGGTGCTCTCGTGCTATTGTCCCAGGAATGTGGTGAACTTCTGGAATGGGGTTCCCCAGGGAAGGAGGGTAGCAATGGTGGAAGCCCCCTCTCTGTGAGGTTTTTCAGTCCAGCCATCACAAAACCCCGATAGGGGATGGGTTAAGTAGTGACTTGCTCCTAGTGTGGAGGAGTGGGGGGTGGGCTTGTGGACCTCCTAAGGTCCCTGGCAACCCTGTTCTTCTCTGTTTGTCTCCTTCTATAGGTGATACAGGGCATCAACACTGTCCTGCTGTGCAGGGTCATGAACCTCGGCGACATGGACCCCATCATCGCTGGCTTTGTCGCCATAAGCTTCCTCAACTGCAGGGGGGGGGGCTATTGATGGCACCCATATCACCATCTGGGCTCCCTACCACCAGGCATCTAAATACATCAATTGCAAGGCATATCCACAACTAATTTTGATAGTCTTGCAGGCCCTCGTGGACCACCGTGGGCAGTTTATGGACATCTACGTTGGGTGGTCAGGAAGGCGCATGATGCATATGTCTTCTGCAACTCCAGCCTCTTCCAGAAGCTGCATACTGGCACCTTTTTCCTCAAACACACCATCAGTGTCAGGGACATGGTCATGCCAATCTCTCTTGCAGCATACCCCCTCTCCCCTGGCTAATGAAGCTGTACACTAGACAATTGAACCAAAGCAAGGGATACTTCAATACCAGGCTCCGCAGGGCCCACATTGTGGTGGAGGGTACCCTCGGGCATTTGAAGACGAGGTTCTACTTCCTCCTCGGCTACCTGGATGTCAAGGAGCGGAACATCCCCCAAGTGCTGGCAGCATGTTGTGTCCTTCACAGTATTTGTGAAAGGAAGTGGGAGATGATCCTCCCAGGGTCAGGGGGCAGAGGCTGATCAGATCAGCTGGACCTTTGAGCAGCCATGCATGGCTGCTATCTGGCAGGCCTATCAGGGGGCTGTGTGCATCTGGGAGATCCTGAGGGAGCGTTTCATAGAAGCAACTGAGTGACACTCTCCCCTCGGCCTTCCCATAAGGGGCCTGTGCGTTGGCCCTCTTTGTTTTTCCCCCCACACCACTCCCTTCCCCTTTATGCCTCCTTTATGTTTCACAAGGCATTAAGGATCTGACAACAAAGGGTTCTGGGGTTGGTTGATCCCCATCTAGACTACCGCGCTGTGCCAACAATCAGCTGATTATTTAAATCACAGCTTCATTTTGTTATGTCTAGTAAACTCATCTACATGGTTCCGTCGACGGAGCCAAGTAGTTCAGACACACCCATTATGTGGACAGAAATACCTAATGTGCACACATGAATTTGATACAATGGCTACAAACTCTAAGAAAAATAACTTTCTTTTTTAAATGTTATAGGTTTTAAGGTGGGTCCTGTGGAATCCTATCAGTTTGTTTTATTTCTACTAAATTCTATATGGGTATGTCTACACTACCCCCCTAGTTCGAACTAGGGAGGGTAAGGTAGTCATACGGAGTTGCAAATGAAGCCCAGGATTTGAATTTCCCGGGCTTCATTTGCATAAAGCCGGCCGGCGCCATTTTTAAATGCCGGCTAGGTCGGACCCCGTGCTTTGTGGCTACACGCAGCACGGACTAGCTAGTTGGGATTAGGCTTCCTAATCCGAACTAGCTGTACGCCTAGGGGGGTAGTGTAGACATACCCTATGACTTTTCTATAAGAGATAAGACAGACAACTCTTAGAATATCATTGTGCCTTTAATGGCCTTTTCTATTATCTTTATGTGTACCTGATTAGCTATGATAAATTCCTAAATTCCTTTAGCTCCAGGGAAGAGCCAGTGTGTCCTGTATCATGATAACGGCAGACAGTTGACTTGTTATATATGAGGGTGAACTAGGGACTCTAAGTAGGTGAAATAGTGCGAGCATTTACTTCCACATCTCTTGGCATTTTGCTTTCTTATATTTACTTTCATTATTGGAAAAACTTTGAGATGACATGGAAATATTTTAATATTTGCTGGAAAGATGTAATCAAAGTACTGAGCCCTCTTTGTGTAGCCTGTAGCAGTAATTACTACAAAGCAGCTGAAATGAAGTGTGTAATCAAGCTAAGGGTGTATTGAAAAACTCATAAAAAATAAAACTATGCTTTTTCATCTATAATCATGTCCTAATAGACCTGGCAAGGATTCTAAAAGTCTGACTACCAGAGATTTCATTTGGATAGCAGCTCAAATGAGTAGTTGAGGAGGGAGCATTGGCACAGTCTCAATTAGAAAAATGATGATAGCTGCTTAGAATGATAGCAGCCAATGGAATGAATAAAAATAGCCAATTTCTGAGAAAAGTAAAAAAAAAAAAAATGGTCCAGCAAGCTGTGAGGGAGGGATATATGTGAAAACCCACTGGAACCCTAGTGTAAATTGAAAAGAGCATTAGCATTCAGGTTCCATTAGGATAAGCATCCAAAGGTTCAAATGCTTATCCAAACTATCTCAGACCCTTGAGTCAGTACTACTGGCCAAGAATCTCACAATATCTGGTTTTATTAAGAACTTTCTGGCATCTCCACTTCCTTTTCTAACTTGGAAACCTGTGAAATAACCCTCTCTCACGTTATCTCTGGAGTCCTTCTTTTGGCAAAGCCAAAAATAAAAAGCAAAAATTTGTTTATCAGAATTTCAGAAATGCATAAAAAATTACTAGCTTTTGCCAAAATTCTAGTGATGGATTCAAGAGATGAAACAGTATGCACACATTATAACTTGATGCTATATCTAAAAAACAATAGACTGAGCTGGTCTTCAGTAGAAATGTTATTGCAAATATGATTGTGAAGTGGTTGAATTAAATGAATTTATGCTGACCATGACTAACCAACCAATGCAAACTGGGAAAAGCCATGTTCTGATTCGACATTATAGTCATCATTTCTCAGCATTACTTTTGCACAAAATCTCCAAGATATGTCCTACCATCTACTTATATTGCTAAAACACTTGTGCAAGTCCTAACTACTGTGATTTCTTTGCATCTCCCAGAATCACTTTTCTGATTTCTCTTAAGCACATTGATAGCAATTGTTGGCCCCTTACTAAAATTTGTGAGGGTATGTCTACACTTACAGCCTATTTCGGAATAGGGCTGCAAGTGTATGCATTCGGAATTGCAAATCAAGCCCGGGACTTAAATATCCTGCGCTTGATTTTCATCTTCCTGGCGAGTCGCCATTTTTGAAATTTACAAGCCCGAAGTAACTGCCATTGTCTACACGCGGCAGGGCAACAGGGGTTCAAAATAAAGCCCTATTTCGAAATACATGTTAAACCTCACTGCAGGAGGACCATACCCATGACCCTGTGTTGTGTATAATGTGGGTGAGGTGTGTGGGGGGGAAATGTTTGAGGGGGCTTGTGAAGGGAGGGCGTCCTGCTGTATCCTGCACTGGGGTCAAGAGCATGTCAGGTCTCTTCACACATGCGTGTGGCTATCAGGCCACAGCCCTTGTGTGACATGCAGCTGGAGCCACCTGCCCAGGTGTGGCACAGCACATGCTTGCACGTTCACAGGTTGCTGCATGATCTGTGTTAAGCAAGGCCCATGTGTGTGGTCCCTTGTCTCCTTCCCCACCCACCCTGGGAAGGGGACACTGATGGCCCTTACATGGTGTGGCCTCCCCGGATGACCCTGGTGACTCCGATGCTGGGACAGCTCGGGGGTCTGGCAGGTGTGGCACCCTCCATGGCGGCTCCTCCTCTGTCTCCTGGTCAGGGCCCTCTGGTCCCGGCTCACTGCCCCCCAGGGTGGCACGGACTGCTCCGCCCCCCAAGATGTGGTCCAGTGTCTTGAAGTAGGAGGAGGTGTCTGCCCCTGCTGAGGAGCTGCCCCGAGTAGCCCTGGCATACCCCTGCTGCAGTTCTTTAATTTTCAGGCACACCTGCTCCTGGGTGCGCCTGTGGCCTTTCTGGGCCACGGTGGCAGTTAGGCGGCTGTAGACGGCTGCATTCCTCTTTCTAGTGCAGAGATCATGGATATTGGGGGCCTGCCCCAAACCTCAATGAGGTCCATGATCTCCTCACTAGTCCAGGAGGGAGCGCAGTGTCTACTCCTGGCTGGGTGCTGGGGGACTGGGCGGGGGATGGCTGGCTGGCAGTGGCTGCCCGGCTCATGGTGGAGCCACTGGGTCAGTGGCAGAGACTGCTGGCAGGCCTGGCTCTGGCACGTGCAGTCTGGCCAGAGTCTACCCCTTTAAGGGCTCCAGGGCTGTGGGAGAGGAGAGGAGTTTTCCTGGTTTGGCCCAGAGTGGCCACCAGATGAAACTGGGAAGGGCTGGAGGCCAGCTAATTTGAATTAAGTGTCTACACAGCACTTATTTCGAATTAGCTATTTCGAATTTGGCGTTACTCCTCGTAGAATGAGGTTTACCAAATTCGAATTAAGTGCTCCGCTATTTCAAATTCAGTTTGAAATAGTAGTTTGTATATATAGATGCTATTAAAGTTAATTTGAAATAACGGCTGTTATTTCGAATTAACTTTGCAGTGTAGACATACCTTTAGTTATTTACTTTGTAGTGTCTGCTACCTTTTATGACCACTTAAATCCTATCTTTTATAGCTAATAAATTCAGTGTTTGTTTAGCAATAAACCTAGTGCAAGTAATTACTACCTGGGTAAAAAAGGAGCCTGTGCTTTTAGACAGTATAGCTCTCTATACAACATTAAAGTGGATTTAACAAGGCTTCAGCTCCCAGATGGGCTATGTACTTGAGTAATGGGGAAACATTTCATACTGCACTGCTTACAGTGCAGAGGTGCGGCTCTCTCCCAGTGTCTCAGTTGAAGTAGTCTGGAGAGCTGGGCTCAACAAGATGTGATTACAGGGTGCCTAGGCTATCATGGGAATCAGGCTCAGTCATATCTCAGTGCATCAAGTGACAGTCCCAAGGAGGTCCTGATCCATCTTGTGGGTTACCTAATGCAAGTTAAGAAAACATCTTTTATTTGTAATCTCAGAGGGGTAGCTGTGTTAGTCTGTAACTTTAAAAGAATGAGTAGTCCTGTGGCACAAAGGTGCCACAACTACTTATTTTTATTTGAAGTGTACACATACTTGAGTGCCTTCCAGTAGAACATCTGTAATATGACGTATATCTGTAATGACGCACACAGTAATATGACGTACATCTGTAATGGAAATGATAATAATTCCTCCTCATCTCACAAGGGTGTTCTGAAAATAAATGTTTATAAAGCACTCAGTCAATATAGTGATTAGTACCATAGAAAGCCACATAAGGAAATAAATATATTTTTAATGTAAGGTCTGATTAATATTCTGTACATAAGACTCAGGGCCACATATTGGACAGTAAAGATCGAATATTAAATAACTGCTTATTCAGTAACTAACTTCCAGCCTCTGTACTAAATGAGGCAAGGATCCTGTGAAAATGTTATGCAAACATATTATTCAAAACATTATCATAACACAAATGTGTAAAATTGCATAGGCAGCTTTAAAACTGGCATTTCATAGCTTCTGACTGTTTACCTTTGAAACGCTAATTTTTTTCACTTAGTTTTCTATCTCTCTCTCTATATATATATACACGCGTGCACACACACACACTAGCTGATTTATCAGGCATTGCTTAGGAATACAAGTCAATTATTTTTTTTTAAATAAAAGGAAAATATACATACTTTATTAAAATGCTTGTGTTTTTTAAAAATACAAGGAAGTTAATTTGTATTTCAGATTTCTTTAAAAAAGAGATTGATAAAATTATTTCTTTTTTTTAGTAATTTTAATAGGAATTATGTCAAGTGTATTTATTTTTCTTCATTCCTGTAAACTCTTATAATTCTCCAAGGATTAACCAAAAAAGCTATATTCAATTTGGTTTCCAATAACATTTTCTTCTAGTTTTCAAGCCTTAAGCATTGATGTAATTGTGCCAAAATAGAGCACTACACCATTTTTTCCATTGGATATGTTTTCTGTGAAGTTTATTGAAAAACAGTCCTATTCCAGGTTCATCCTATTTTTCTGGCTCATCTTGGTTCAAATTCTTGGGGTGTGTCTAGATTATAGGGTTATTTTTTTAAAAAGTGGCTTTTTTAAAAAAAAAACTATACCTGTGTCTATAATACCGCTGCGTGTCAAAATTCTGTTGAATTCTGTCGAAAAAAGGTATGTGTGGATGTGGGGAAGAATTTATTTTAAAAATAAAGGCCTCCAGGAAGAAGCCCTGGTGGACACTCCTGCCAGAGCTTTCAACTCTATTGTTCCTGCCTGTAGCCATCTTTAAAAGACACAGGCACCCAGGAGTAGCATTGTGGTAGCAAGCCAGCTCCAACCAGAACCCTGACTGCTCAGCTCTTCCTGGTAGGGCCACTCAGAGCCATGTCCCAGGGACAAGGCCCCCAAGACACCCCTGGCCTCTCCAGGGACACATCCCCACAGCAAGCCAGAGGCACCAAACGCTGGGCACCCTCCTGGTCTGGTCCCAAGATCAAAGCTCTTTTGGAGCTCTGGTCTGAGGAGGAGGATCTTCAGCTCCCACAGTCCAGGAGGAGGAATGCGGACATTTATGCCAGAATGGCTGATGGCCTTGCTAAGAAAGGCCACCATCCCCACATATTATACCAGGTCAGAGCCAAGGTGAAAGAGCTGTGGCAGAAGTATGTTAGGGCCCAAGAGCTCAGCTCCCACTCTGGGGAAACAGCTCACTATTGTGCATATTATGAGGACCTGGACCAGATCCTGGGGGCAGGGAAATCCCTGCCTCCCGAGAGGGTTGTGGAGTCTGGGTTGGAGATCCCTGTGCAGCAACTGCAGGGTGAGACCCTAGAGGACCAGCAGCGCCAAGATGAGGAGGAGGAGGACACCAGCAGGAGCACAGTGATTCTGACCCAGGAGCCAGACACCCAGATGCAGGAGGCCTCCCAGACAACTTCAGACACCGGGGAGGGAACATCAGGTGTGTGCTGTGAGGGTCCAACTCACACAGGGCAGGGGAGGCAGGAACAAAGTGGATGGTGCAGTGCTGTGACATGTCATGCCCTCGTAGGGTATGTCTACACTACCCCCCTAGTTCGAACTAGGGGGGTAATGTATGCATACCGAACTTGCTAATGAAGCCCGGGATTTGAATTTCCCGGGCTTCATTAGCATAAAGCCGGCTCCGCCATTTTTAAAAGCCGGCTTGTTCGAACCCCGTGCCGCGCAGCTACACGCGGCACGGGCTAGATAGTTCGAACTACGTAGTTATTCCGAACTATCTGTATGCCTCATGGAATGAGGTGTACAGATAGATCGGAATGGCTACATAGTTCGAACTATCTAGCCCGTGCCGCGTGTAGCTGCGCGGCACGGGGTGCGAACAAGCCGGCTTTTAAAAATGGCGGCGCCGGCTTTATGCTAATGAAGCCCGGGAAATTCAAATCCCAGGCTTCATTAGCAAGTTCGGTATGCATACATTACCCCCCTAGTTCGAACTAGGGGGGTAGTGTAGACATACCCATAGGGAAAAGTGTGAGCATGCATGACTGATGACTTTTCCCTCTTGTACTCCCTAGCTGGACCAGCTGACCAGAAGAGGAGAGACACACCTGCAGGGAATCCATCGGCACTGGCGCACATATTTGGACCTGGTGCGCCAGCACATCTCAGTCCTGAAAGGGATGCAGGACACATTTAACCAAAGGATTCAGGCAGAGGCAGAGGCAGAGTGGTGCAGGTGCTTGTTGGATGAGTTAGTCCAGCAGTGCACTGATATTTGCACTGCTATCTAGGAAGCCACATCGTTCCCCGGTCCTGTGCCTGGTTCTGCTCCTCTTGCTCAGCCTGCCTCCCCTCACCCCCTACTCCCCCTCACCCCCCCGTCCCCACTCAGCCCCTGCTCCCCCCTCACTCCCTGCCATCCCAGACCCAGGTGCAGCCCCACTTTCTGCCCAGCCCCCTACTGTCCCAGCCCGCATGCATGGCTATCTCGGGGAAGGCCTCCACAGGCAAAGTGCCAGGGGCTCTTCATCCAGGAGGCACCTTCAGCCCTGAGCCTCCCTCCCCCCTTCCAGGTTGACTTCCCACCTGTGAGAGTCAGTAAGGGAAGCACTTTAACAAACAATTTATTTTTCTGAACAAAAGAAACAATCAACAGTGAAATAAACTGTCAACATTTTTTCAACAACACCTGTCTGTTCTCAGTGTGAATGCGTACAATATGTTAATGTGGGGCCGGGAGGAGTTTTGGGGAAGAGGGCACCAGGGGCATGGGGCAATCCCACATTTGGAAGGCCCTGGGGAAACTCATTGGCCCCCTTGGGAGAATTGTTCCCTCAGGGCTTCCCCAATGTTCAATCCCAGTTGATGGACTTGCTGTCCAGGGCTGCTCAAAGTGCCTCCTCTCCACATCAGCTCATGTCCCCCACACTGGGAGGAAACCTTCCTCTTTCCTTTCCACTAGGTTGTGCAGCACACAGCATGCAGCAACCACATTGGGGATCTTGTGTTCCCCCACTCTCAGCCGAGTGAGCAGGCATCTAAATCTGCCCTTCTGAGGGCCAAAGGTGCACTTCACCTGGAAGCAAGCCCGATTCAGGCAGGAGTCCTGCGAATGGCTTCATAAGCCAGGGCATAAAGGGGTTCGCTGTGTTGGCCATGATGCACGTAGGCATCTGCACATCCCTGACTGCACAGTTTCACTGAGGGAAGAATGTCTCAGCCTGCAGCCTGTGGTACAGGTATGAGTTCTGGAATATGCAGGCATCGTGTGCCCGGCCTGACCAACCAACACAAATGTCTGTGAATTGTCCCTGGTGGTTGAACAAGGACTACAGCACCATCAAAACGGAGCCCTTTCTGTTAATATACTGTGCTTCTCGATAGGGTGGTGTGTGGATCGGGACGTGAGTCCTGTCGAGTGCGCCACTGAAGTCCGGAAAACCCAGCCCCGCAAATTCGGCCAAGATGGTATCCAGGTCCCTGAGGTGGACAATCCTAAGAAGAAGCTCTGAGTTGATGACCGTCACCACCTGCAGAAAGGGATAAATACAAACACACATAACAAGACATTAGAGGAGTTGCATGAGCTGATGAGAGGTGATCCCGCACCCCTTCCCTCCCAGACCCCAAAAGCCCCCCATCAGGAAACCTCCCCGTACTTCCCACACCACCACAGGGTGAGGCCAGGCAGGCTTCTACCACTCCCACCCTATCCCCCATTCCCTGTGCCCGGTCCTGACTGTCCCCCTTATCCTCCCGCCCTGACCCCATGGACTGTCCCCTGAAAGTGACTTACCTCCATTAAGACGGACCCAACAGTAGACCTCCCCACACCAAACTGATGTCCCATGGAGCGGTAGCTGTTGGAGGTGGCCAGCTTTCACAGAGCAATAGCAACGCGCTTTTCCAGGGGGATGGCAGGCTGCAAGTGGGTGTCAAGCCAGGCACAGAGTTCCTGGAAGATGGACTTCCACATCAAGAAGTTTCGGAGCCACTGGTCATCGTCCCACTGCTCCATAAAAAGCTGGTCCCACCAGTCTGAACTGGTGTACCCCTTCCAATTTCGCCTCTCAAGGAATAAGTTCGGTGGCAAGGGTAGTGGGGCTGCAGCCCGAGTGAGGGGTCAAAGCTGGGCTCTGAATCCAGCTCTGACACAAACATCATGATGGTCTCATGAAGATGCCTCAGAATTTCCATCATCACAGTATGGGGCCAACACCTGCCCAGAGGCAGCTCAGGCTCCATGGCCAAAAATACAGTGAAAAGCACAAAAACAAACCTTAAAACAAACTGCTGTGGTGTCCAGAGCAAGAACTGCAACAGCTTTGCTTTCCCTTTAGGAGGTAGGCAAGCCCAAAGCAGGAGCAGAGCAACGGCTGTCCAAGGGGATCCCTTTAAGCACACGTCTCTGCAAAGAACATGGAAAATAAAGGCTGCC
Source organism: Pelodiscus sinensis (assembly GCF_049634645.1). Taxonomy (NCBI): domain Eukaryota; kingdom Metazoa; phylum Chordata; order Testudines; family Trionychidae; genus Pelodiscus; species Pelodiscus sinensis. Next base: position 96,721,561 of record NC_134715.1, on the reverse strand, counting down.
CCCATGCCCTGCCAGAAGTACTTCTGGGTGCCTTTTTTTTTCGAAAGAGCATCCGGCAGTCTGGACGCTCTTTTTCAAAAAAGTGGATCGATTTTTCGATCAGTGTAATGCAATCTAGATGCTCTTTTTCAACAGAGACTTTTTCAAAAAATCCTCTGTCAAAAAAGGTGTGTTGTCTAGACATAACCTTGGTGATTCTATCTCTTTTCAGTATGGTTTCATGGGAAGCAATCCCATTCCAGGCACATCCTGTTTTCTTGGTACAGACAAATCCTGACATTGCTTTAAGTTATGACCAGAGGAAGATGTATACCAAATGTGGTGGTCCTAGCTTTTAATGTTCTTGATCAAGCAAACAGACAAACTCTCTACAATATAGTGTTTGTGTGTCCCCACACACATATACTGGTAAAATTGTGGCTATATTTTTACAATCTCAAGTGGAATTTGGAAGAGATAAAAGTTCATTCTTACAAGTGATGAACATATGGAAACTGCTAAGACCAGTAGAAAATGGAAGAGTGATAAAAATCTCAAAATATCTTCAGGGTTACTCTGCCTCAAAGTCTTTTTTAATGCACATAAGTTATCCTTGAAATATCCTAGCCACTTACATAGGGAGGAAAAATAACCGCAAGATTTAGATACGTCTAACTCTGTGTTTTTGATTTATTTCATCAGGGGTTATAAGTAGATAAGGACACAGGGAAAAAAACTGACTTCTAAGAAAGAAAAAGCAGCATTTGCTTTAGGTATTCCAGCAAATCTATGTATTAACAAAATAAATACATCAAAAATCCTTGTGTTTATTTTACACCTTTTATTTTGTAATTTTCTATTCTTCTTCTTCTTCTTCTTATTATTCTATCATAAAACAACTCTGATTGATTAATTTGCAGCTATTAATTATTTAAGTCACCACCTGTTTCCTATGGGGATACTGTGTAACCCCATACAACAGGAATGGGGATTTGTGGCATTTCACACCAACGATAGAAGAAAGAAAATGATGTCATATCTTATTGTAGGAATCAGAAGATCATGCCACACATATTCATATCCTTCACAAATTATACAGTGAGTTTAAATGCAAGGGTTGTCCCACTTTGAAGCCTAAATATAAATTACATGCACAAATCCTTACCTTGATACAATGAGATAATTCATTGCTACTGAAGTTACAGAATAGTGTGCAATATTGCATTCCATTAAAAATAATTTACTGATATGCAGTAGATAGTTTCCATTAAGTCATCATATGTACTAGCCTGTTATTACAATGCTGTTCCCTCTCTTGGGCCTGATCTATATTACTGGGGTAAGGTCAGTTTAAGATACGCAATTCTAGCTACAAAAATATTGTAGCTGGAGTCAATGTATCTTAAGCTAAATGTTGGCACCATTCCCATAGTGAGAGGCCGATGGAAGAAATGCTTCCACCAACTTCCATTACTCCTTGCAACTTTCTGTACTCCTCACAATTTAATGATTTATTTTAATAGCAAAGACCCACTGAATTGAACACCAAAACATCAACTACTACAGCATCGATCTTTTTGTTAGTATAGACATAGCCTTGGTAACTCAGAAAGCAAGAAATATTACATGAAAAAATCTAAATGTAATCTACAGTATTAAGCAAGCTTAGTGCATTCTATTTTGCTTCACATCAAAACAAAAATATATTAATTGACTATTAAAGGATATAATGTGATTAAAAATGCTCAGTAAAGTGACCTCATCACATATTAAGTGGTGTGGGCTGATGTCTGGGTTGTTAGAAAAGTTGTGTGTCCCTGGACTAGAAAGCCAGGGATTGAACAGTGTGAGTACACACCAACACATTCCTCTCATTTGACCAGGGCAGAGGTGGGACTATAGAGATCCAGGAGAGTGCAGAAGAAGTCAAGTTAACTTGGACCAGAGGAGATGTATACACCCTGCAGCCATCAAGGTTGTGAAATAGTGAGTTTTGTAAAGATCTACTTGGACTTTGTTCTAATCGCATCTTTCTCCTGCAGCTGGCAGATTGGCCAGTTTGGCCAAGTCAAAATGGATTTTTTTTTGCCTTCTCCACAGCAATTTTGGCTGGGCTTATTTGGGGGCAAACTTGATATGGGACTGTGTTGCACATCATTATATAAACAAAGGGCAGATATCCAATAAAGTTACTCTGTAGGGAAGGAATGGTGTGATCAGATAAAATTAATTGGTAAAGGGTTTATTAATTGGTAAAGGAGGTATTTTTTAAATAATCAGAAAAAGAGGACATTTATAGCTGATATGTCACGGAGCCAATTCCCACTACTTTATAATGCCCCCTTAATCCTTATTCAAGGGAGAGATGGATGGTGTGGTCCCAAAAGAGGGTGATTGGAGACCAGAATATTGGGTAAAGGGGAAAGGCTGACAGAAGCCTCTTAGGTGTATATTGACATGATAAGGGAATTACTTGGACTGTATACTTTTATCTGCCAGATTCTTACAGTTATTTAAAAATAAAGTGGCAGCCTAACTGAACCACATCCAGTGGCTTCTGTGCTTCCAAAGTAGCTGGACACTGAACATTTTGAAAATTCAGGATTCATTGCTTGTCTAATATCCATTTGTTCCTTAGACTCACATTTATACATATACATATGTAGTTAAATTGATGCATATGAAAAGCAAAAATGATAGTTTAGTAACAACTGAGGAATTTTGTGAAATATCGCTGAGACATTAAAAAAATCAAGCACTCAAATTAATGCTTTGGGTACGCAGAATTACTAAGGTCTTTTGGTAGGGAGTTCTTTTGGCAGTTGAAGGCTTTTTATCAGGGAAGTGTATGCATGATAATGAGCTACAATGTTCTTAACTGAACAATCTAGTATTCTTCAGAGCAGGAAAAGTTTTGTTTATTGACTGTTAGAATTGAAGTACAGGCAGTCCCCGGGTTACATACAAGATAGGGACTGTAGGTTTGTTCTTAAGTTGAATTTGTATGTAAGTCCGAACTGGTACATATTGTAGGGGAAACTCTAGCCAAACATTTAGATTAACAGAGTAATCCAAATACCTGGATGCTAATTTTAACACAATGCATGTTTCTCAGCAGAAAAACATCTCATGCTAGCATTTTCATCTGATCCATGAATATTAGGAGGAAACTGCAATGGATCTTACATCAGTATGAAGCTGAAGAAGGTACACTAAATTAACACTGGCATATCTGAGATTGAATTTGGCCCTAATGCTGGCAAAACATCTTTTTGAATATGGCATCAAGCCAAATATCATGGCATGTAAATTACAGAAGTAGTGCAAAATGATTCAGTTGTTTGTGCTATCCTTATTTATTATCAAGTCAGGTGTTTGGTGATTTCATTATTTGCAAACTGATTCAAACACTTTAGACTTAATCCTGGAAGAATAAACTATATATATGAATCGAAATAATTCTTTAGCTGATATGCTATTAGCAAATCAGGAGACATTTCTATATGCTCAAAAATGTGTATGTCGTCAAAATGTTTAAGCATTAGTTTAAAAAAGTTTCTGAATCTTCAAATGATTACCTTTTATGATACTGTAGTGTCAGCCATAAAAGTGCACTCAATCAGAAAAAATCAGACATTTTTGAATCTCATTGAACCAAATCCTTTGATTCAATTAATGGCAAATATCACCAGGTTCAGCATTAAAAATAAAAGCCTCTTGAAATTCTTGTGCATAATTGCAAGCTCCTTGATAATTCAGCCTTCTCCACAGAAAACACAGAGACAGTATCGTAGTATTGCATATGCTTCATTATTTAGTCCTGTAGGAAGCATGAAGTTGTCTGGAAAAAAATAAAGAACCAACAGATCAGAAAATATCTATCCAGACATTTACTGCAGATTGCTATGCACAACTAATGCACTTATTATTGATATCCATTTAGTTCATTTTGTTCTCATCTGTAATCCTGAAGCAGCATTTGCCATCTCAACTAACATTTCTTATTTGAGCAAAAGTGCTATATAATATATATATATATATATATATATATATAGTATATTTAGATGTCTGTTTTTACCAAATACTTAGGGTCTTTGCTAACAGCCAATAATGATTTGAAAAATGGAGGAGTGATGCTACACTATATTTCCCCCTCCCCCTTCTTGATCCCTTGCAAGTTCTTCCATAGCGTCTTTATATGTAAAGCAAAAGGTGTGGCTTTTCCACATCATCATGACACTGATCAGTTTTACATCATTACCCAAATATTGATTCCCCACTTCTGTCAAACCCTCTCTGTAAAGAGGAAGGTGAGGGAACAGTGACCATTCCCTTGCAGTTGTATTATCATCCAGAGGGTCTGCCAGGATTAGCTGATTTCTTGGTAGGAACGCCACCCAGTAAGAGAATGATAAGGTGAAATCAAATCTCAACTTGGATTTTCCAACTTCTTGTGCAAAAGAATCCCCATAGCTGATGGTATAGTCTTAAAGGCCTGATTTTGCTCTTAAGAAGGCACATGAAATGCATCTCAGTCATTTCAACAAGAGTCAACTGTGAATACCCCGAGGGCAGCAGTAGGTTTAAAGGTAAGATCAAACTGTCAATATTCATGTATTACATTAGCTCTGAAGATAAATCATCGAATCATTTTTAGATAAGTCATTCTTCCTATCTGTAAAATATTCCATTACATATTATATTAATGAGACAATACAAATAAAGGCAGAGATTTCCAAAAGACCCTAGGGAAGGTAGGTGCTCAGTTCCTATTAGAATTCTTTGGGAACCCAGCTAAAATACTTATTATTAAATCGTCATTCATCACTCAATCAATGCTGAAGTCATAGAGCGACAGCATACAGCGAGGACAGTCTTTATTGTAGCAGCAGAAACCAGCAGAATTATTTGTATGGTTTAATTGTTAATAAAAAAATATGAAATGCATTATCTTAGATTTTCTTAAAACTTTGCCCAGGAGCACCTGACAACCATGGGCTTGTTATTGTTTATTATGGTCTGAAAATATATTATGTATAGCTAGCACATGGGTCTGGCATTGCTTGGGACTTTAAGGAGGAGCTCAGGGCAGGGGGGTGGATGAATAGAAGGGGTGCAGGAGTCAGGGAAGGGGCATAGGAATCTGCGGGACTCCAGGCAGGGGGGCTGAATGTATGGGGGGTGCAGAAATCAGGACATAGGGTTAGGGGTGCGAGAGTCAGAGCAGGGAGTTGGGAGCTGTGAGAGAGCTCATGGCAGTGAATGGAGTGAAGGAGGTTGACTGACCCCAGGACTGGCCAGTGTGGCAGGGGCCATTCTACCTAATCACCCATTCCCTGGAGCTGGCAAGGGCACTAAGGGTCATGCTTACTGACCACTGGCTCCCTGGGCTCCACTGACTGGAGTGGTGGGGGCCAAACTGCCTGGGCAGTAGCTCCCTGTGGTTGGCCAGGATGGTAGATATTTGTATTTGACCAGGATGGTGGGGGGTCATGTGTCTTGACCACCGTATCCCAGGGCAGTCCAAAGTAGGGGGGACATGAGGCATGGCCAACAGTTCCCTGGGACTAGATGGTGCAGCAGGGAGCCATGTTGCCTGGCTGCCAAATCCTTGTGGCTGGTTGAGAGAGGAGGGTCCACACTGCCCGGCCAGCAGCTTACCTTCATGAGAACCTTACCCTTGTACAGTGGCTGACTATATTCAGAGTCTTTGTCCCAGCCAGCCACTTTCTTACTTGTGCATCCACCCTCCCCAGCCACCCCACCACCACCAACTCGGTCATTCTGAAATATAACTGTACCTGCTAGCAGATTTCTCCCTATGCCTTTTATGACAAACAAATGATATTCTAGGCAAATTCTATTCTCCTGGCACAACTGAACACTGATCTTTCTTTAAATTATGATAAGAGGAAGCTATACACCAAATTTGCTGGTCCTAACTCTTGCCATTTAGGAGGAATTCTTGAATAAACAGACTCACAGATGGATGGACAGATAGACAGACAGACAGACACTCTCAAATACATAGGATGGGCTCCACCTAAACCAGGGTGGAACCAGACTGTTGGCACTAAACATTAAAAAGGCCGTAGAGCAGTTTTAAAACTAAGAGATGGGGGAAAGCCGATTGGTGCAGAGATGCACGTAAATCGGAGGGAGACTTCTCTTAGAGGAGAATCCATTGATAGACATTCTCTAAGCTGTAGTCATAAAGAAAGGAGGGTAGAGGGCAAACCATGGGCCAGAGCAAACAAACAACTGCATACAAAGGAATCCAATGCATTAGGGAAGGGCAGACAAATAAGCAGTGGCAAATTTTTAAAGTGCTTGTACGCAAATGCTAGGAGTCTGACTAATAAGATGGGTGAACTAGAGTACCTCGTATTAAATGAGAAGATTGACATAATAGGCATCACTGAAACCTGATGGAATGAGGAAAATCGGTGGGACACAATCATACCGGGATATAAAATATATAGAAAGAATAGAGCAGGCCGGCTGGGTAGCGGAGTGGCACTGTATGTGAAAGATAATGTAGAATCAAACGAAATAAAAATATTAAGTGAACCAACATGTTCAATAGAATCGCTATGGATAGTAATTCCATGCTCCAATAATAAGGAATTAGCAGTAGGGATATATTACCGACCACCTTACCAGGACAGCGATACTGACATAGAAATGCTAAGGGAGATTAGAGAGGCTACCAAAATAAAGAATTCTGTAATAATGGGGATTTTAATTACCCCTATATTGACTGGATACATGTCACCTCAGGAAGAGAAGCAAAGATAAAATTTCTCAATGGCTTAAATGACTGCTTCTTGGAGCAGCTGGTGCAGGAACCCACAAGGGGAGAGGCAATTCTCGATTTAGTCCTGAGTGGAGCGCAGGATCAGGTCCAGGATATAACCGTTACAGGACCGCTTGGGAATAGTGAGCATAATATAATAACATTCAACATTCCTGTGGTGGGAAGAACACCTCAGCTTTCCAGCACCCTGGCATTTAATTTCAAAAAGGGGAATTACACAAAAATGAGGAAGTTTGTTAAACAGAAATTAAAAGGCACAGTGACTAGAGCCAAATCCCTGAAAGCTGCATGGAAACTTTTTAAAGACACCATAATAGAGGCCCAACTTAAATGTATACCCCAAATTAAAAAACATAGCAAGAGACCTAAAAAAGAGTCACCGTGGCTTAACCACCATGTAAAAGAAGCAGTGAGGGACAAAAAGGTATCTTTTAAGAAGTGGAAGTCCAATCCTAGTGAGATAAATAGAAAAGAACATAAACACTGTCAAATCAAGTGTAAAAATGTAAAAAAAGCAAAAAAAGATTTTGAGGAACAGCTAGCCAAAAACTCAAAAAGAAATAACAAAATGTTTTTTAAGTAAATTAGAAGCAGGAAGCCTGCTAAAAAACATGTGGGTCCTCTAGATGATCGAGCTATAAAAGAAGCAATCAAGGACGATAAAGACATTGCCAAGAAACTAAATGATTTCTTTGCTTCAGTCTTCACGGCTGAGGACGTCGGGGAGATTCCTGAATCTGCACCGCCCTTTGTGGGTGATGAATCTGAGGAACTGTCCTGGATTGAAGTGTCATTAGAGGAGGTTTTGGAACAAATAGAAAAACTTAATGTTAACAAATCTCCGGGACCGGATGGCATTCATCCAAGGGTTCTAAAAGAACTCAAATAGGAAATTGCTGAGCTATTATCTGTGGTTTGTAACCTACCCTTTAAATCAGCTTCCGAACCTAATGACTAGAAGGTAGCCAACGTGACACCAATATTTAAAAAGGGGCGATCCTGGCAATTACAGACCGGTAAGTCTAACTTCAGTACCGGGCAAATTAGTCGAAACAATAGTAAAGAATAAAATTGTGAAGCATGTAGAAGAACATAATTTGTTGGACAAAAGTCAACATGGTTTCTGTAAAGGGAAATCCTATCTTACTAATCTGTCAGGGTATGTCTACACTCCAAAGTTAGTTCGAACTAACGTCCATTAGTTCGAACTAACTTTCATAGGCACTACACTAGCGCTCCGTTAGTTCCAATTTAATTCGAACTAATGGAGCGCTTAGTTCGAACTAGGTAATCCTCATTCCACGAGGATTAAGCGTAGTTCAAATTTACTAGCTCGAATTAAGGTCTGTGTAGACCCTTAATTTGAAATAGTGGGAGGCTAGCCCTTCCCAGCTTTCCCTGGTGGCCACTCTGGCCAACACCAGGGAAACTCTACTGCCACCCTCCCGGCCCCTGACCCCTTAATGGGGCAAGGGCTGGCTATGGTGCCCATGCCAGGTGCAAGCCTGCCAGCACCCAGCCAGCAGACCCTGCACCTGGCATGGATCGAGCCACCCACCCGATGTCCCCCAGCCCTCCCCCTCTTCCCGGGACCAGGCTGGTGGCTCCCGGGAGCTTGCCCGGGACCGCAAGAGGTGGGCACCTACCTGGGCTAGTGCGGACATCGTGGACCTCGTCCACGACCTCCGCACTAGGCACAGGAAAGTGGCTGGCTAGGGCAGGAGAGCTGCCAGCCTGGCCACACAGGAGCAGATGTGCATGAAAATCAAGGTGGTCCACTGAGACCCCTGACTCTGAGCCCTGAGCTTACAATGGCCATCCTGGGTCAGACCAAAGGTCCATCTAGCCCAGTAGCCTGTCTGCCAACAGCGGCCAACCCTAGGGACCCTGAAGGGGATGGACCAAAGACAGCGACCAAGCCATTTGTCTCGTGCCATCCCTCTCCAGCCTTCCACAAACCTTGGGCAGGGACACCACTCCTACCCCCTGGCTAATAGCACTCCATGGACCCAACCTCCATGACTTGATCTCACTTCCCTTTAAACTCTGTTCCAGTTCTAGCCTTCACAGCCTCCTGCAGCAAGGAGTTCCACTGGTTGACTCTTTGCTTTGTGAAGAACAACTTTCTGTTACTAGTTTGAAGCCTGCTACCCATTCCTTTCCTTTGGTGTCCTCTAGTCCTTCTTTATGGGAACTAATGAAGAACTTTTCTGTATGCACCCTCTCCACCCAACTCCTGCTTTTAGAGACCTCTATCCTGTCCCCCCCCGTCTCCTCTTTTCTAAGCTGAAAAGTTCCAGTCTCTTTAGCCTCTCTGCATATGGGACCTGTTCCCAACCCCTGATCATTTTAGTTTCCCTCCCCTCTTCCAGCCTCTCTCTTCCCCTCTCCCACCTCCTTTTCCCAGTCGCCCCCAGTTTTGTTTAATAAAGACAGATTCAATTTTTGAACACAATTGTCCTTTATTTTGTACATCAAGAAGAGGGGCTAGGGAAGGGTAAGAGGAAGGAGGTGAGGGAGGAATGGGGTACGAGCCCCCAATGGGGAGGACTGGGGTGGCTCTGCGGGCTCCTTGGATGGAAGCTCTCCTGCAGCCCCCCAATTGCCCCCTCTCCCCAGATGGCAGCCTGCGGCAAGTGCAGCCGGTCTGATGGCCGAGTGCTGTGATGTGCCCAGTGTGGGTACTCTGGGCAATCCAAGCCAGGACTGCTTTGCAAGAGGGGCACCCCTGAGAACTGTCTGTCCGGGGTGGGGGTCGGGACTCTTTAAGCACAGCCATCGGCTAGCCTGAGACAGCATCTCCACACTCTAAGTCCTCCTCTGATGCCCTGCCAGCACTGCTTCCGGCCATCCTTAAGCCTGGTTCAGGGTCCAGTTTTTTAGTCTGGATCCGTTAGTTCGAATTAGCTTAGTTCGAATTAACTAATTCGAACTAAGTTAGTTCGAATTAACGTTGTAGTGTAGACCTACCCTTAGAGATCTTTGAAGGGGTTAACAAACATGTGGACAAGGGGGATCCAGTAGATATAGTATACTTAGATTTTCAGAAAGCCTTTGACAATGTCCCTCACCAAAGGCTCTTGTGTAAATTACATGGCCATGGGATAAGAGGGAAGGTCCTTTCTTGGATTGAGAACTGGTTAAAAGACAGGAAACAAAGGGTAGGAATAAATGGTAAATTTTCAGATTGGAGAGGGGTAACTAGTGGTTTACCCCAAGGGTCAGTCCTGGGACCAATCCTTTTCAACTTATTCATAAATGATCTGGAGAAAGGGGTAAGCAGTGAGGTAGTAAAGTTTGTGGATGATACCAAACTATTTAGGATAGTCAAGACAGAAGCAGACTGTGAGGGACTCCAAGAAGATCTCACCAAACTAAGTGATTGGGCAACAATATGGCAAATGAAATTTAATGTGGATAAATGTAAAGTAATGCACATCGGGAAAAATAACCCCAACTATACATACAGTATGATGGGGGCTAATTTGGCTACGACAAATCAGAAAAGAGATCTTGGAGTTATCGTGGACAGTTCTCTGAAAACTTCCACACAGTGTGCAGCGGCAGTCAAAAAGGCAAATAGGATACTAGGAATTATTAGGAAAGGGATAGAAAATAAGACACAGAATATCTTACTGCCCCTGTATAAAACTATGGTACGCCCACATCTTGAATACTGTGTACAGATGTGGTCTCCTCACCTCAAAAAAGATATTTTGGCCTTGGAAAAGGTTGAGAAAAGGGCAACTAAAATGATTAGGGGTTTGGAACGGGTCCCATATGAGGAGAGGTTAAAGCGATTGGGACTTTTCAGTTTAGAAAAGAGGAGACTGAGGGGGGATATGATAGAGGTATATAAAATCATGAATGGTGTGGAGAGGGCCGATAAAGAAAAGTTATTTATTAGTTCCCTAAATAGAAGAACTAGAGGACACCAAATGAAATTTATGGGGAGCAGGTTTAAAACTAATTAGCGAAAGTTCTTCACACAGTGTGTAGTTAACCTGTGGAACTCCTTGCCAGAGGAGGCTGTGAAGGCTAGGACTATAATAGAGTTTAAAGAGAAGCTAAATAATTTCATGGAGGTTAGGTCCATAAAAGGCTATTAGCCAGGTGATAAAATGGTGTCCTTGGCCTCTGCCTGTCAGAGGCTGGAGAGGGATGGCAGAAGACAAATCACCTCTCTGGGGCACCTGGTGCTGGCCACTGTCAGTAGACAGGATACTGGGCTAGATGGACCTTTGGTCTGACCCAGTACGGCCGTTCTTATGTTCTTATGTTATGTTCTTATGTAAGAAAAATATTGATAATATTAATTCATTAGATCTCATCTTCAGCTTACGATTTTATTAGCTTTGATATTCACAAAGCAAAAAACAAAACCAACAACAAATCAAAAACAAAAACAGAGAGAGAAGATTTACACAGCATTGCTCAGGTCCTTATCTCAATTTTTTTTTTTTGGTAATTTTTTTGAAAAAGAGATGAAAATGTACGTGTTTCATTTAAGTCATTGGATTGGGGTAAGGCTGAGGTTGAGGGGTTCAGTATGCAACTTGCCCCAGGAGGGAGCCAGCCCTCTTCCACCACAGTAACTCCAGCAGGAAGAAGAGATCATCTCCCCGGGTGAGGCAGGTCCTGGTTCATCTTCTCCCTCCTGTCCCCAGCCTCCTCACTCCCTGACAAAGGGGAACAGCTTAACAATGTTGCAGTAAGAACTGGGGGGGGGGGGGGGGCATTCAGATACTTCACTCTCCATAAAGGGCACCTTGGGGATGGGACGGTCAAAGCCGGGTATTTCTTGATGGGGGTAGGGGATATGCTCCCAGTGAGCTCTTTTAACCTTCCTGGTGATTCTGTCTCTTTTCTGTATGGTTTTATGAGACGCATTCCCATTCCAGGCACATCCCATTTTCCTGGCACAACCAACCCCTTACCTTGCTTTAAGAGTTAAGAGGAAACTGTGCACCAAATGTGATGGTCCTAGCTCTTTCTGTTTACAAGGAGTCCTGAACAAACAAACAGATGGATGGATGGATAGCTAGACAGACAGACAGACAAACTCTTTCAAATATATAGTAGATTTCTGTTTATTGACTGAGGTTTATGATTTCATTTTTGTTTTTGTTGTTCAAGCTTGGACTATTCTCTCAGCTATCTCTTTATAAAGAATACCAATTAGATAACAGTTTTGAGACTAAATCATGTTATGCTAATTTTGCTTATATTTTTAGGTTTACTAATAAACAATTGGGATCCATTTGCAGTCACATTAATATTTTATGCCTAAAATTGCAGATGTAGCAAGTTTGCAGCAAATTCTTTCTGGCTAGAATTTAAATGAAAGGACAAAGAAAGTATTCAGTGCATTTGAATTTATAAAAAGTGCAGGGGGAATAATATATTTAGGTTAGATATACCAAGTTTGACCAAATCAATACCCTTAGTTGGACTTAATGTCATCATTTGTTTGCTTTATGAAGAAACATTTATTTTACAAAATGACTGGGAAAATAAGTAGGTGAATGAACTTGCAGTCTAATGTAAAGCAAAATAAAACACAAATATAAGATAATCCCCACAATTTTCTATTAGTTACCCCTACAGTTTGTAGCCTTTCTTTTAATGTATCTGAAGCAATGTGAAAAGGTATTGACAAACTGTTATTTCATGTTTAAAATATATTTGTTTTGGGGTAGATTCTGCTTTTTGGCACAGCTCTTAATCATGGTAGGTAAACACTTTACAGTACCTCATAAAAATCCCAGAATTATGGACTGAAGTATATACTACTGGAATGAATTTCCTTCCTTCTGCCATTTTTGCCTATACTTAGTAAAAAGGGAAATGTTCTATCTAATACATTATATCATCCATGCATACAAGAAATTAAGTTTCTTGTGTATAAACCATTCATATTACAGTGAAGATGCAATCATAATTTCTATCCTGAGCCTATTGGACACTCAACCAATTATCTAGCTAGTGTATAAAAATCATGAAAAGCATAATTATGTCCATCAGATAGGCAGACAAGCTAAGTTTCAGTGACTGGAGTATCCCAACTGTTTATTTAAGTGGGGAATCTCTCTTCCATTCCCCTCCCTACTCGCTCTCTCTCTCAATTTGCAGTCACACTCTTCAACCACAAGAAATTCAGGCAGGAAAGAAATTCGTTCCTAAGACATTTTGGGTGTATCTACACAGCACCCTTAGCTCATAATAAGCTTCACAATTTGTGCTATGCACAAGCGTATTTTGAAATAGCTTATTTCAGCTGTTCTTGGAGTGTATTTTGAAATATCTTATTTCATAATTTGGCTCTAATTTAGAAATAACTTGCTATTCCAAAATGCCCCTCAACCCTTGTGAAATGAGGGTTACTGGGACGTTGGAATAAACCATCTATTATTTTGAAATCTATTTCAAAATAACAGGCTGTTTCAGCACCGAATATCTATTTCGGGATACTTTTAGTATCCCGAAATAGCTCTGCAGAGTAGACGTACCCTGAGAGAGGTAAGCAATATTTTCTTCCTTAACTCTCAGAAAACATAACATGATGGGACTCAGTTGTCTTCTTTTTCCAAATAAAATCTGTAACCAATGACCATGCAACTACCTCTCCTTTTCATCAAGCGACTGATGTATTGTGGGGGAAAGGCTGAATCAGCACCGCGTAGGAGTTCTTTTCCTCAAAAATGGCTGCTGCTCCATCTATCCTCCTTTTCTCGGTATCACTGATCCCTTACTGAGACTGAAATCTTAACAACCTGATGTATAGCATGATGAGATGAAGAGCTAGTGAGATAATGGAGGTTATCTGATCCTGGGAAGGGAGAAAATCATTTGGTCTTTCCCTATAGTTGAGCAGAAGATCATTTGCTAACTAAAATAACTTATAGAGGTTCCAAGTTTGGACAGAGACGAATATCCACACTGCCTTATTCATCCCAAAGAACTACAACTATTTTGTGCCAACATGACTTCTGCTTACGTGATTGCAGCAAACAAACATTCCTCGATGCTTTCAGAAATCAGTGGTACATTTTGTTCATTGACATCATGTCTACACTAGGAAATTATTTCAAAATAAGTAAAATATTAATAATAACTCCCAAAATAACAAAATTGAAATAGCATGTCCCACTATGGGGGAGCATCAAAATGCCAGGTGTGGCCAGAGAGGCCAGAACTGCAGCTGAGAGCGCTCTCTGAAGGCCAATAATTTTGAATTAGTAGCAGCAGAGCATCCACACTAACACTATTTCAAAATAAAATAAAATAATAATAATAATAATAATAATAATAATAATACATTAGTATTCTTCTCAGAGGAAAGAAAGAGTAAAGATTTTAAATAACCAGTCCATTATTTCAAAATAATGACCTTGGTATTGTAGACCTTCTGCTTATTAATTTGACTTAAGAGGGATTTTTTTCACTTAAGAGGGAAATTTCTCCCTGGCATAGACTAGGGCTAAGAGAGGTAATTCTGTTAACTCTCTATTATTTTATCTTTTAAAGTAATTGTTATCTACCTGCAGATTAACATGACAAACATAACAGTCAATATTACTTTAGTATCATACTGAATTATCTTCATTAAGGCTATTTTAAGAGAATGGCTTTTTTCAGGGATCCCTGGCTAGCTTTATTAAATCTATGTTTAGGTCATGTTTATTAATGTCTCTTACATAGTACCACAGAGTGTATGAAATTAACTTGTAATGTTGAAATGGAGGTTTGCTTTTTAAATTAACTTTTATTAGAACTGCAATTAACTACATACAGTGTAAGTTTTTTTGCCAGTATAAGTAACCCTTGCTCCACAAAGCATGGGGTAGAAGAAGTCTAATTAGGTTTCCAGTGAATCTACTTATGGATGACAATTTGCGAGTGAGACAGCTTGTTACAAATTTCACTGATACATGTTTTGTCTGAGTTGGACTCCAAAATTATAGGACCCTATCTTCTTAGATCTCATTATGCTTCCATCCTTAGACTTAAAGTCACTTCCTGTTGAGTTGTGCCCAGTGCCAGATATTCCTTCTGCATTTCTACATTGTTTTTGATGGATTTCATGATTTTTGCTCAGATCATCACATCACCATAAAGGGCAATCCCATTTTCTAAAGTTGTCTCAGATCTCACAGTACAAAATATTCTTCGGTACAGTGTCTCCTTCCAAATATTTGACATGACCGAGACATCACAACCTCCTCTTCTTCAACGTATTTTTAAGTGTCTCAGTCATGACCATTCCAGCACCTTTGTATTTAGTACTTTGTCTTTCCACTTCATTTTCAGGGTTTTACGTAGGCATCTGATATGGAAGCTGTTCAGCATACAGGGTCTATGTTTCTGAAACATAAAGCAGGGATGACAATGCACCGGTCTTGTAGATTCTCATTGTCAGTAATTTGCTAGCACTTTTCTGTAATAGCCAAAATGCTTAGCTGCTTTTTGATTATATTAGTTCAGTCTGAAGGTCAAGACTCCTGGTGCCATATCCCAGATAGCCAAAGCTGTTGACAATGCCAATAGATTTCCCCTTCTGAGTGATATCAGCCATTGACTTCTCCACCCCTTTGTACATAATCACAGTTTTCTTAAAACTAACTGCAAACCTGAAGCTCTTGCCTAACATAGAAAATCTACTCAAGAGATTTTTCTGGGATGATTCACTGTGGGCAACCAAGTCTACATCATCCACCAGGAAGCAATCTCTCAGAACCAGCTTTTTTCACTTTAGTCTTCACTCTAAACTATGTAGCCAGAGGTTTGGGATGCTTCCGTTTTCAGGGTCTTACATCTCAGGTTCCAGGCAGAGCCTGGAAGTCTACAGTGCAGTGCAATAACTTCACAGACCAAGTCAGAAGCATGGCTAAGTTTTGAGTTTTCAGCTGCAATATAGACATACCTGATAAGTGTGGAATTCAATTGCTATATAATAACTTTGTTAAAACAGCCTAGAAGTGTCAACTAGGGTGTGGGAAGGAAGGGGACAGGTTCCCAGTTAGCTAATGTCTGACTTGGGACAATAACAGAAGTCATGTCTCAATTATCTAGATTGTTATTTTAAATTATAAAAAACCCAGGTCAATGTATCTGGCCTAAAGTATGTGATGTTTTTATAAGCGTTATATTTTGGGTGACAAATGCTCTCATATTTAGTTTGAATCCAATTGGAGAGTGTATCAATTTTCTTCTGAATAAATTCATCTCGTAAACCTTGTAAGAGTGACCTGATTATGTCAGGGAATAAACACACATATTAGCTAACTATTCCATATGTTCATCCACTGTTATTTTACATCAGGATCCAGTATGCACCAAAACAACTGTTTGTTGTGAAGGCATTATTAGTTCCATCTAGATGAAGAAATGTCATGCTGAAAAGATCTTTTTCCCTTCTTTGTTCAAAAAAGTTGCGAGCACAAGGAGAAAAATCAAAAAGCAAATATGAAAAAAATAGTTTAAAAAGAGGAAAATGGAAAATATGATCTCTGAATCTGTTGTTCTTTACTAGCAGTATGATAAAAGATCTATTATCTCATTAAAATAATAAATAATATGTAACTTTCCTATTGTTCTACTGGAGAAATGTAATAAAAGTGAATGCATTATTAGCCTCTTTTGTGCTATTTTCCTGATAAATTAGCATTCCTTAAATCCAAACCATGATTAAGATTTGTGAATGCTACCACTAAGTGAATGTTGGCTGCTTTGCTTCTTCACTTTGATCTTGATTCAGGCACTCCTCCCATTCAGAAAACTTGCTTAGGCACACACACAACTTTTTGTTATGTAGTCAAATCCCATGGAAAGTTTAAATGTAGGCACATACCTTAGTGCATTTCAGGTTACAGGCCTTTGTTTTTATTTTTCTCTTCTTTTAGTTGTATGGATGATATGGAGAGTGGCAACTTTGTCAGTATTTTGGTAAATATTCCTTCCTTCTTTGCCTTTGCAATGAATATAATTTCCTGAATCACTGTAGGGGTCAATTGCGGAAGAACTCTGTACGTGTGAAGTATAGGGGTGGTGAGGCCTGCATTTCCCTCTCCTTTTCCATTCTGCCCCCTTTTCCCTACTACTGATGAGCCAGAAGCAAGCCTCTAGGAACATACGCCATTGTAGCAAGAACGAATTGTAGATAAGGAAAGGAACATAACAATCATGTTTACCTAAATGTACTGATCATGTAAACAAAGTCAAAGGACAAGCAGTACAACTGAGCCATACTGTAACAAGCAATGAGTAACCCTCGAATATTTCCAAACTGCCAAAACAAGATAGAGATACAGTATTTAAAGCTGCACCAGAGCACAGCAATTTGGACCTCACGGATGGGCTTTGGGTACTGGCGCCTCGGAATCTGAGACAGTCTCCCACTTCATCCGCAGCTGAAATGGGGTTCCCACTAGCTGAAGGGATGTAATCCCTATCATGTTGTTCTTTTAATTAAGGGGCACAGCTGATAGCTGTCAGGAAATAAACTGCTTGTGTTTGACAGATACCTGTATAGAGTGTTTTGTACTTTGAGAACCTAGTGTCGGACCTGAGACTCACTCTTGCTGGTAACAATCGCTTCTGCCAATCCTGTTTCATCACAGACCTCCTCTGCTCCTCTTTGTTAACTGACAATTATGGTGCTGTCAACCTGTGAGCTAGATCTAATCAAGAGCCATCCCCATTCCACCTTTCAGAGTATCCCTCTGGTTTCTGCACTGGTTTTGTTATAATGAATACTGCTATCATCACTAAGGCTATATCTGCACTGCAGCGCTTTTCCAGGATACCTCCGGTACCTCCAGTATCCTGAAATAGCTATTCTGCATTTTTTGAGAGCACCTGTTATTTTGAAATATAACAGGCTCGCTATTCTGATGTCTCTGTAAACCTCATTGCACGAGGAATAAGGAACATTTTGAAATAGAGGTTTATTTTGAAATAAGCGCTGTGTTGACAGCACCAAATTTCAAAATAAGTTATTTATTTAGAAATTGACACAAAATAAGCTACACAATTTGCATAACTCAAATTGCAGAGTAGACGCAGCCTAAGGGTATGTCTACACTACCACCCTAGTTCGAACTAGGGTGGTAATGTAGGCAACCGGAGTTGCAAATGAAGCCCGGGATTTGAATTTCCCGGGCTTCATTTGCATAAAGCCAGGTGCCGCCATTTTTAAATGTCCGCTAATGCTTCCTAGTCCGAACTACCGTTACTCCTCGTGAAACGGTAATGGTAGTTTGGACTAGAAAGCCTAGTCCGAACTACCTAGTCCGTGCCGCGTGTAGCCGCGCAGCACGGAGTCCGCACTAGCGAACATTTAAAAATGGCGGCACCCGGCTTTATGCAAATGAAACCCGGGAAATTCAAATCCCGGGCTTCATTTGCAACTCCGGCTGCCTACATTACCACTCTAGTTCGAACGAGGGTGGTAGTGTAGACATACCCTAAGAGAGTAGGAGCTTGGTAGGACATCTGAACTGTTTTTAAGAATAAAGCCAAAAGAAATTAAAATCTTTGCTGGGAGCTGTCTGAGAGTATATGTACACTACAGTTACAGACTGTGAATGTAGCTCATGTGGATGTATCTGTGCTAGCTTTAATTTAACTAGTTAAGATACCAGCCCAGAGCGGCTATGAAAGTGTAAACTTCAGTTTGGGCTACGCAAGCTTGACTGGAATCACAGTATTCATGAAACTAGGCCACAATAAAGCATACACTTCCATAGTTTCACTGCTATCAGTACCTGAGCAAGTTAGGTTAAAGCTATCTAAAGTTATGGCTACGTGAGTTGCAATCACACCTATGATATATCCTGAGTGTTTTTGTTTACAGTTAATTAAACATGGAGTTGATTAAATCCTAATTTACTAGATTAGAAAGCACAAAAGTCATTTTATATAGAAAGAATCAAGCAGTATACTGAAAACAGCACAATAAACAAAAAAGAAACAACTAGTTTACTAACAAGTAATCTACAAACAACAAGTAGTCCTGTGGCTCCTTAGGGACTAACAAATATATATATAATTTCATGAGCTTTCATGGACAAAATCTACTTCATTAGGGCTCATCTTGTTTTAAAGGGGTTTCAATCATGAAAGCTCATGGTACTATGTATATATTTGTTAGTCTCTAAACCCTAATCGACAATAGGGAGTTATTTTGAAATAGACCTCCCTCCCCTTATTTTGAAATAATAAGCAGAGCATCAGTCCCTCTTAGGAGGGAGTCCCCGACCACCACGCCCCGTCATCTTCTTTTGGGTGGGGATGGTCGTGGAACCCCCATTCTTATGACTACACATCCCTTGCCTTCCAGTAGATGGTGTTCCCTTCCGGTTTCTTACTTGTGAGGTCCCTTCCAAAACATTCACCACTGCAGAGCCTGTGGAGAAAGCCTGAAAGCGATTACTTACCTTTATAGCATTGAGGGATTCCTGTGCTCGCCTTTTTCCCCTTCAAGAAGTTACATCCTGCCAGTTTTCTTCATGGTCCTGTACTGCCCTCTCTTGCTTTTCCTCCTGCCATGCTTGCAGGATTAAATGCTGCCTTCTATAGAGGAAGTCTTCATCCTCTCTGATCGAGAGTAGGGTCAACACTTGGGCTTCCAGTCCTCTAATTTTTTCTTCCAAAATGGCAACCATCTTCACTTAGTGCAGATGAAATCCGTTCTTTCTTCCGGGAGGAAGACAAACATGGCACACGCTGTGCAGGTAACAACAGCAGACCTATTACCATCCATACCTGCTGTCCTGAAAAAAGGATTTAAAAGAAAGGCAAGAGAATCTCGCCCCCTTTCCTCTCCCCCTCCAAACTCCCTCTCTAAACTCTCTGTTAGTGCTCACCTGTTCACTTGCTCACTGCTTTATAAAACCTGGACTGCCTGAAAGTCCCCTCCTGTACCAAGGCTCAGCCAATCAGCAAAGGCTTCTACAATTCAAACTTTAATTAGAAACCAACAGTTTCCACATACACACACTACATGAAGAGGAGGGGGAGGGGGAAGGAGAAGAGAGGGGGAAAAAAAGCCTCACACACCAGCACAAGCTCAGCACACAGCAAGAAAGCCCCAAACACAAGACCACAGACAGCCATTTCCTTCAAGAGTCCTGTATCTGCTTCTCCTTTACCTGGAGAACTCCCTCTCTAAAATCCCTGTTAGCACTCACCTGTTCGCAAGTGAGAAGATTTGCCGAACCAGGGAAGGTGCCTACCCTCCTGGTCTATGCTGCCACCAAGTTAGGGCTACTCCCTGCCCCCACTGCTGCTTCAGCCCCCCTACCCCCCAACATGCTCTAGATGCTGTCAGGGCTGGAGTGCCATGGCCAGAGTTCCACAGATGGGGCAGAACTCCTTGGCCGCCTAGCTCCATGGATGGGGCCAGAGTTGCACAGCTAGGGCTGGGATGGAGGGATGGGCCGGTGCTCTGTGGCCAAGGCCAGAGTTCCCTGACTGCCACTGGGGTTGGGCCAGAACAACCTGGCCACAGCTGGGGCCAGAACTCTTAGCTGTGTGGCCAGTTCCCTCTCCACACACACACATACTGGGCTCAGAGCTGAGTTGCTGGTACCCCCAGGCGTAGTCCTTCCCCACCTTCAGACCTCCTTCTTCCTCGGCTCTGTGGTACAAGAACATCCACAGTCAGGCCAGACCACAGATGTTGCTGAACCACGGAGTCTTGGTTAAGAGAGGTATTTCAAATTTAGTTATCTTGAAATAATTTTCTAGTGTAGACATGTCCTAAGGTGCCAAAGAAATACTCATTGTTTTTAAACTTAGGGTATGTCTACACTACCCTCCTAGTTCGAACTAGGAGGGTAATGTAGGCATACCGCACTTGCAAATGAAGCCCGAGATTTGAATTTCCCAGGCTTCATTTGCATAAGCGGGGAGCCGCCATTTTTAAAACCCCGCTGGTTCGAACCCCGTGCAGCGGCGCCCCACTTATGCAAATGAAGCCCGGGAAATTCAAATCCCAGGCTTCATTTGCAAGTGCAGTATGCCTACATTACCCCGCTAGTTCGAACTAGCGGGGTAGTGTAGACATACCCTTAGGCTATGTCTAGACTGCAAGCCTCTTTCGAAAGAGAGCGTCTAGACTGCACGCGGAACTTTTGAAAGAGCAAGCCGCTTTTTCGAAAGAAAGCACCCAGTGAGTCTGGATGCTCTCTTTCGAAGAAGCCCTATTTACATTCAAGAACGCCTTCTTTCGAAAAAAGCACTTTCGAAAGAAGGCGTTCTTCCTCGTGAAATGAGGTTTACCGCCGTCGAAAGAAAAGCCGCGTTCTTTCGATTTAATTTCGAAAGAACGCGGCTGCAGTCTAGACGCAGGTGAAGTTTTTTCGGAAAAAGGCTACTTTTCCCGAAAAACCCCCTGAGTCTGGACACAGCCTTAGAGACTAACATGGCTACCCCTCTGACACTATTATCTATGCATCAAAGAAAGCTTTATTAATATTGCTACTGCTCTTCAAAAACATGCAGTCATTATTTTGTTTTTAAACATTAAGATTCATTCGATGTTCTTGGAAACAGGCATTCATTTTCTGATACAGATGAACATGCCCAATGCAATGTGCATTTCGTCAATGTTTAAATGAAGCATTTTAAGATCATTCATATGTGGCATTAGTTACCAAGTTATTTAAAGTCAATTTTTATCAGAAGCTGACCTTGCCTTTGTCAAAGCTTTTTGATTGCTTTTGGGCATAGGAACAGTCAGCAGAAATACCCAACAGTTAAAGAAAACAGATATGGACACAGGACACTATGAATAGAACAAAACACAAGATTGCTATTTGAAATAAAAGATTTTTGCTATCACAGCAATATGAAGGCACATGTAACTAATAAATGTTATTTCAAAGAGGCTAAATTACTTTTTCAGAGGCAAAATATGTCATGCTAAGTAGTCCTGATGTTCAAATAACAGTATAGGTTCCAAAGCAGACAGACATTCAGCTTTCCATGTTTACAGTGGATTTCAAGAAATGAAGAAAAAAATATCAATTGAAATAAACTATACCATTTCAGAGAAGGAAGTGTGGAAACCATTTTCATATTTAGCTAGAAGCCATCTTGTATAACAGAAACCATTTCAGCTTCTTGCTTTTGCACGTAGACCAGAGTGAACTTTCTGTCACTCCATGAGAGAGGCCTACAGGATGGGCTTTTGGAATGTGTTAATTGGGCTGGCTGGGACAGGAGATGCACTCCCTAGTACCTGCCCACCATCTTGCTGATAAGGCTTTGTTTTTCCAAGTTTAATTGATGATTTCTGTAATTGGATGCCCTGACGTCAGACTGTTTGGTTAAGGGTATAAAGATACTAGGATTGATTGTATTAGCCAGCCTCACTGGGCCCGGCTCTGCTGGGACCACATTTGGCTCTCTTTGCCTTATTGATTAATAAAGCTGTCTGTTTAGCTGCCTAAACTGAGTGAGGCCTTTGCTTCAACAGAAGTGAACCTGGACACTGATACAAGAGCAGGTACCTCAGTCATTTCAGAGAAAATCTGAGGAGCAGATTCCTCAGATTCTTTTGGAATCAGCCAAAAGTGTAGGACATACCTTTGCCTTGAGATAATCCCAGCCTGCAGAGCCTCTGCCTTGTATAGCTGTTAAATGCACAGGCTTAGCCCTTTGTTGAAGCAGCTAATATAAAAGCTGTCCCACTTGTAACTTTTTCTGTTAACTGTAGAACTATATTTCAGGAAATGCAAACATGTCCTTTGATGATTAATTGTCAATTATTACCAATGAATGTAGCATTTAACACTACCTTTTGTCCATTAAACATTACAACTTTTCAAAGATCCCTCATTTTTTTTCTCCATATGTACTGAAAATTATTTTCCAAAACTTGCCTCAGCTATTGTAGCTACTTTCCTGGAAAACACTGGTTCTCACCTCCTCCACTTTCAGTCCCTCCTGATGTTCTCAATTCAGTTTCTTTGCCCTTTATTTAGATTGTAGCTTTTCCCTTTCTGACCCATCCCAATTATAATGCTAAATTGAGAGCCTCACCCAGGAAGAACATTTTAGCTATGAAGCTATGTTAATTTCATGTCTGGCTCTATAGTAAAGGTAAAACTATTGTAGATGTGTTTAACTCAATTATTAATATATGTTTTCATGAACAGTTTAACAATGGTCATAGAGCCTAACAGGTCTCATTTTAACATTAAGCTATATATTCCTAACATGATACATTGCTTCTTGGAGGTTATAGTCCAGGAACCTGGTTCCCTGCATCTGACATGGATGAGGGGTTTGTGGAGCTCTGGGCCAGAACAAGTGGAGACTGCTCCCCGCACCATGGTGCTCCTGTTGGGGAAATGAGGTGAGGTACAGAGTCTTTCCCAGCCCCGTCCCACTACCCACTACTCCTGCCAGGGGAATGGGGTCATGGTGCCCAGTGTTCCTAACAGGGAGTGGAATTGCTTTGTCCTACCCAAACAGCACTACTGACAGGAAGTAAGATTGGGGTATGAGGACTTCCCTAGTTCCTGGCACAAGTGTTGAGCACCCTGAACCCTGCTCCCTGGCAGTAGCTCCAGGCAGGCAGGGGAAACAGGAAAAGTCCCTGAAGCCCTAGCCTGTTCCCTGGCAGGAGTGCCAGGCAGGTTGGTGGAAATGGGCAGTGAGGTACCCATTTTCTTGGCATGGACCACTCCCTCCATATTCCACCAATAGCTCAGGCTCCCTGACTGAACTACATCACCCTAGCAGTGCATTTGGTAATTAAATGTTTAATCAAAGGGTCATTTGCAGTGCATTGTGAATGATGTAGCTTTCCAGGGATCTTAGGCTACAGGGTATCATGGAAGCCTGAACCACATCTACCAAATTTTGTCACTTCACTCTTTATCTCTTTTTCCAAGTCATTTATCAATGTGCTGAATGGTGTTGGTCCAGTATAGACCCTTGAGGGACACCACAATTGACAATATATTACTGTAATTTATTTCCCATCTTTTAACAAATTATGGACCATCAGATTCCATGACAGCTTACATTGCTACATGCATTTGATGGGGAAGAGGCTGGTCAAAGGCCTTCTGAGAGTCTAAGTACACTGTATCCTGGGTATAGGTGGGAGGCTGCCAGAGGCCCATATCCAGCCTGCCAACCCTCTGGATCTGGCCCGTGACTGCCTCACTGGAACCCTTAGGCAAAGACCCGTTCACATTTTGAAAAGCCAGCTGTTCTCCATTCCTGATGGCTGGAAGAAGAGGGAGACTTTTCATGGCCTATGTGTATACTGCTCCCATTTTGTGCAAGAAATATGCAAATGAGGCTAAGCATGGAATATCACTGAGCTTCATTTGCATATTTAATGAGAGCTCCCTCTTGTGCAAGACCCGTTTTTCCAGAAAAAAATGCAGAAGAATGGCTCTTGCACAAGAGAAGGGTTTTGCACAAAAAGGAGCCGTATAGACAGCTCCTTTTTGCGCAAAAGCCTCTTTCGCAAAAAGCAGACACTCATTAATTATGCAAATGAGGCTCGGTGATATTCCATGCTTAGCCTCATTTGTATATTTCTTGTGAAAAATGGTTGCAGTATAAACATAGACAGCCTCTTTCCACTCTTCAGTAAAATCTCTTAGCTCCCATTGGTCAATCCCTCAGTCTCTGGCCAATAGGAGCCAAGAATTTTTGCTGGGAGCATGGGCAGTGTATGAAGCCTTCTCTCTCCCTCTTCATCCCTCCCTCTTCATCCGTCCCTCCCTCTCATACTGGAGCCGAGCCACATGGAGCAGTGAACAGCTTGCAGCAGTCTTCCTCAGGTTTCTTCTGGTAAGCCCCTTCCAATCAGAGCCTGCCTCTGGCACTCCAATCCCTCCCTTTCCAAAACCCTCTGCCCTCATCCACATAACCAAACCCAGATCACAATCCCCTCCTAAGCTAGGTTACATCCCAAATTCCTGCATGCTAGTCTCCTGCCTCCTTCACCCAAATGCCCTCCCAGACCTCATTTTCCCTCCTGCACCCCAATCCTGTGCTATCTAGATTTAGATCCCCAGAAGGCACTGGGGAGGAATAACTTAGTATTTCCCTGGTGAGGGGGCATTTCAAAATGGCAGCGGAGCGTCTATACAGAACTTATTTTAAAATAGCAGTTTTGGAATAGGTGTTATTCCTCACAGAATGATGTTTACTGATTTTGGAAAAAACTATTCTTATTTCGAAATAGCCATGCAGTGTAGATATACTCTTCTTTGATTTGTTGTTTGGTTAACTCCTTTCTGTTGAGCCCATGTTCCCCCACTCATACACTATAACTGAAGCTGAATCCCAGGAAAGCAATTCTCTGTATTTTAATTTGTTTTCTTAGTTGCTCTGTAACTATTTCAAAATAATGGAATGACTGTATAGACACTTGCACAGTTGTTTTGAAATAATGCTAGTTATCTCGAAACAATGGTGCAGTGTAGACACACCTGAAATTAACCTGATTGTGTCTAATGAAAAACATTCCATGGCAATATCTACTTCCATGTTTGTAGTTCTAAGGTCTAATCCAATTTTAGGCCCAGGTATTCCTTCTTTAAGCCTGGTATTCCTGCTCAGTTAAGTTTTTTTTTCCCCAGCTCCTGCTTTAAATTCCCCTAAGGAAAAGAAAATAAGCCAATTCCCTTTCCAATTAAGCCTCAACATTTTATTCCCATTGGCTCTTCTGGCTCCCTGCCAAAATGTCCTGGATTTTTTCAGGAATTCTCTGATTCTTTTAATTTAGTCTTTAACTCTTTCCATCCATCACATGCCTCAAAACAAGATATTTAATTTTGATTTTCCTAATGGAAATTTTTGGCATCAAGATTTTCTGATGGCACATTTTATTATCATGAAAATTCCACTTTTGGGTGAAAGATCATTCAATTGAAAATTTTCAGATCACCTCTTACAACTATCAATGTAATCTTTGTGTCTATATTTCACTCACATTTGTCATGACTGTTGCCTAGGGTAGAACTCATTTAAACAATTTTCCGCAATATTTTAAATTTTGTGAATATATATATATATATATATATATTCACAAAATATATAAGATGTGAGAAGTAAAGACAAATTACAAAGCCTGATTGCTAGGAGAGCCATGTTAAAATCACATAATATTTTTGAGCATTTAAAAAATACATCCAGATTAAATCTGATGAGTAGATTTCTCCAGAGAATGAACAAATACTCACAAAGAGGTCTTGAATAATAAACCAAAAAGTATTCCATCTTGGGATTCTATGGCTACAAGAGGGAAAATGTAAAAGAAAAAAAAATTCCTGCAGCACATTACATGCTGTTAGGTATAAGCCTGCAACAAACAATTCTGCCATTAGATAGCTAAAGAGGACTAAATGAAAGATTTTTTTTTTTACTCTTCAATCACTGTAATTCATTAACACAGTAAATAACATTGGCAGACTTATCTCGCTGTATACAGCTTTTTATTATCTTTTCTTCTCTCACAGACAAAGGAGATTTTATACTTTGCAAAGCATATTTGCACACATAAACAGTCAATCTGCTCAGGGGAAACAGGTGCAACTGTCATGGGAATGTCATGAACAAAAGAGAGAGGGAGAGAGATTTACAAAAAATGAACTTGTCAAACATTTTTGAACTTTAAAAAAAAATCAGTGTTAAAATGAAAAAAATATTTTCAATTTTTTTGTTTTTCATTACATTTGAAATTAAAAATTTTATCAAACATTTTACTAAAACCATTATTAAAGTTATAACATTTTTTCATAGAGGTTTTAGTTTTGATTAAAATGCTGATAAAATATTTTATTAGATACTTTTTTTAAAAACAAAAATAACGAAAATGGATCAGTTACAAATGTTGCAAAACAGAAATAACTGAAATGAGAAAAACAGCAACAACAAAGCAACATTGGTCAACTCTGCATGCTAGCTAGTAGCATTGAGCATTTCTTTTGTACTTCCTGGCTATTTTCTGTTTAGGTTCTTTTGTGACTTGAGCTATATGTAATGGTCTTGCTGGTCTGCCTAAAAGGGCCACAAACAGATTGGCTGTGTCTACATTGGCATCCCTTTCAGGAAAAGGGATGCTAATGAGACACATCACAATTGCAAATCCACGGGGGATTTAAATATCCCCCGCGGCATTTGCATTTACATGGCTGCCGCTTTTTTCCGGCTTGGGGATAAGCCGGAGAAAAGTGCCAGTCTAGACGTGATTCAGGGAAAATAAGCCCTTTTCCGGAGGATTTCTTATTCCTACTTTTTTCTGTCTTTCAGTTTCTCAGAAGAGAGAGAGCATGTCTACACTGCAACACTATTTCAAAATAACTAGCGCTATTCCGAAATAACTTAGTCCACATCTACACAGCAGGCAATTATTTTGAAAGAGTGTCAAAATACTGTCAAGGTGGAGGACTTCTTATTCCGACTCCATTAACCCTTAATCCTGTACGAGGAGTAAGGGAAGTCAGAGGTAGAGTGCTCTATTTCAAAATAAATGCTATGTAGATACTCCATATTTCAAAATAAGCTATTTTGAAATAAGATACACAACTGAGGTAGTTCAATTTGCATAGCTTATTCCGAGTTAAGCTCTGCAGTGTGGATGCACCCACAGATTGAGAATTTTACAGAGATCAAGAATTTCACCCCCAGGATACTCCAAGAAAACAAAGGTCTGAAACTAACCTGATGTGTGACTAACCTAATTCACAAACCTGATGTGTGACTAGAAGATGTACTGTAATTTAGTTACCTGACGAGTCAATAAACACCTTTCTGTAATAGTGTACAAAGCAATATGCTTGGATTGGCATAGAATTGTCAGTGTTCACTTTTGTTAATTATTATAATGCTTCTTCAATTATTTTGTAGTTTCATGGGTTTCCACTGTTTGATTTTCAGTAGCATACTATAGTGAATGCAGTACAATGATGGGCTTTAAAAACTCATCAGTTGACTTAGGGTGAATCTACACTGCAGGGCTTAACTAGAAATAAGCTATGTAAATTGAACTACGTCCATAGCTTATTTCAAAATAGCTTATTCAGAAATAGGAAGCATTTACACAACATTTAATTCAAAGTAGAGCACTCTTCCACTGACTTCCCTTACTCCTCGTACTATAAGGGTTACAGGAATTGGAGTAAGAAGTCCTACAGCTTGATGGTGTTTTGACACTATTTCAAAATAACTGCCTGTTGGGTAGATGTGAACTAAGTTATTTCGGAATAGCGCTAGTTATTTTGAAATAGTGTTGTAGTGTAGACATACCCTTAGATAACTTGTATGACAAACATGACTGTCCAATTATTTTTTATTACTATACCTGATGGAACACAGCAAAATTATTCCATATCACATGAGTTGGCCAAGCCACAAACAACATAAGAACATAAGAATGGCCGTACTGGTTCAGACCAAAGGTCCATCTAGCCCAGTAGCCTGTCCAGTGTCCAGCAACAAGTGCTGGAGGGGGTGGATTGAAGACAATGATCAAACGATTTGTCTCTTGCCATTCATCTCCAGCCTCTGACAAACAGAGACCAGGGACAACGTTCCTATCCCCTGGCTAATAGCCTTTTATGGACCTAACCTCCATGAATTTATCTAGCTTCTCTTTTAACTCTCTGTTACCAGATTTGCCCATTACTTTGGGGGAATACTCATTTATTAGGGATTACTCTTTGGGAGGGAGGATTGATAATTCTATCATTGCACTGCTACTTGTGTTCTCATATGGAGCTCTACTTCTCCCTTCTGCCAGTTCCCTCCCAATGGTGCTATCCCATAGGCTCTAGCTTCCTCAGGTCTGGGTTCATCCCACCCTTGAATCGAATAAACACACACTCACAGTGCACCTGAGAGGACCAATTAATCAGTACTCACAAGCTGACCCCTTATATGTCCCTGGACTCGGTAGGCTTGTTTGCATCCTTTGAATCTCCAGGTTCTGGAGCAATTGCCATCCAATGGCCCTATCAAGCTTGGAAATCAGTAGATCTGCAATGATTTAAAATCAAAAGAAGAACAGAATCATGTGCACCAAGTGTCAGTTTAAAAATGCTAAGCTAACTTAATTCCCTTGTTCAGCAGAAACAGCAGCAACATATATAGCCTGATTCAAATCATTTGGATACTCACAAAAAATAAACGTCGTCTGCATAGTAATGTATGCACCCTTTTTGGTGTCTTCCTTCTGGACCATGCTTTTCTTCATACCTTGCAATTAAGTCAATACATGAATAAAAGGACAATTCTGTTATTGTTGCTCATAATAAATGCTATACAATAAAATCAATTGTTATTGGAATACTGTGTTCAGGCTACTTGGGATCTTCATATTTAATTCACCCTATATTTGTTTTCTTTTCCTCAGAAGGTTTTATTACTATTTTGTAAAAACAAATGAAAAACATTTTTAGTATATTTCACATAAATCCTCCTCTGTGTAAGTCTTCTTAACCCCTAACTTGTGACTGAAAAACAGTTGTGTCTGAGCTTAAAGAGAAAAAACTCACGATGTGCCTTATAACGAAAGAGTATTTCACACATTTCTCTGCAATCTATATTCAAATCCTAGATGAATGAAAGCATCAGGAACTCAGAATGAACATTTACCCAACTATAAAATTGGGAAATAAATCTTATTAAGTCATGGCTATGGGTACATACAGTTCTTTAAAATAATATTTTTCTTATATTTCCTTAAATTACAGCATGCTGTATGTTTTTATAAGTTAATGTGTTCGTTGTGTGACTTTTCCAAGGCATGAAACAGTGTAAATTAAACTGGAGCATATGGAAGCAAATCTTTGATGTGCTGTCCCTGGGTTTAATAAGACTTCCCCCCAAAAATTAAACAAGAATATATGGCTTTAATTTTGATTCAACTTTCATTTTATATCATGCATAGCCCATGAAGTTCTTTCTAGAAATCTCTGTGATCAAGAGTCAGAATGTTATGTGAATTATTTAAGTTAAGCTTCAGCAGGAGCAAGATCCATTTTTATATGTCAGAAAATAATCAATTGTTTACACATGAACCACCAAGAATGTCCCACTGTGTCAGTAAATGTTTATTATTGAGATTGCAAGGAAACCATATTTTAAATTCCTGTATTATTGTATAAACTGTATGAGTTCCATCTCTATGTTGGAAATGCAGAAGAGAAACAGAGGAAAGTTTTATTTTCACACTTTTCAGTAGATTTAAAAACAGGCATATTTGTATGGTTTTTGTTAGATTTTCCAGTGCTCTGTAACTGTTTACTACAGTTCAGTACACACTTTTACTTCCTGACATCTTTCTTTCACATCCTTTTCACTTGGAGTATTTATTTTGTTAGTGAGAAGTATTAAAAAGCCATAGATTATACTGATCTCAATGCTTCTAGGGGAACAGCTGAAAAAGATCCTGAGGCTAGCTTTCCCTCGCCAATGTAGAACCCCTTAAAGAATTAGTATCTATGATTGGTAGATTTCAGAGAGAATTGTCAGACCAATCTGGGAAGGAGACAGAGTCATGTGATTGCCTGCTAGAGAATATAAAAGCGTGTTCCCAATCATTCACCAAAAGCTTAGAAACAAAACATACCTACAGTGAGGCTATGCTGCAGAGGTGCGTGCAAGATGTTGACCCTCAGAAAGTCAAGTGGAAATACCACTATAGAAGAAGGAGAACAAAAAGAGAAAAAGAGACATAGAGGGAGAATAGGAGGTAGAAGGGCTCAGAAGGGCAGAAGAGCAATAGCTCCGTACCAAGCTGCCACCAATCCAAAGAACACTGCAAGCCCTGGAGCTTATGGCTTCATTGATTTGTTTTATGTTCAGTTGATGGAGTAGGCAAATTTGAGTTAAATAGAGAATGGATAGTTGGGTAAGAATGAGATGCCTAAAAGGGTTTATACACAGAACGTTTGGGTTGCAAAATTGCTTTATTTTGTACTAGCAGACTTTCCTGGCATTGCCCTGGTCCTTCAAGGCAAGGGCTGTTGGTGCTCGTGGGGTGTGTGTGCAGGACTTACGGAAGGGTTTTGGAAATGTGGGGGTGGTGCAGGAGGATGGAGGTTTAGAGGAGTGTGAGAGTAGGGGATGAGGAGGGGCTCTGGGTGGGGGGGTCCAATCGGGGATGGGCCTTTCCTCTCTCCCTAGCCCTCCCTCAACACCTGGGGTGTTTTCTGTCACCCCAGGAACCTCTGTCCTCCAGGGCCTCTTTTTCTCCTTCCAGATTTCCCCCTATCACAGGGGCCTTATTTCTCCCCCCAGCATTCCCCCTCCCCTCAGCCACCAGGGGCTATTTTCTCCTCCCTGGTTACCAGGGGCCTTTTTTCTCCCCTTAGTACCACTCCCTGCCACAAGGGGCCATCTTTTTCTCCACCCTCCTCTGGCACTTCAGCCAAGGGCTGGGAGGAAGGCTACTTACTTGGTGTGATGGCAGACAAGATGGCAGATCCAGAGCCCTGCTGTCCATTCCCTTGGTGGTACTGTTTCCCCCAGTTGACACTGTGCAGGAAAAAAGCTCTCCCCTGCAGGTTTACTATCCCCAGTGGTCACTCTCATATTGTATCCCTCTAAACAGCAGCCTGCCCCTTTCCACATTATGGGAATACAGTCCTTTTGCCAGGGCTTCCAGTTGTCTGGCACAACCAAACTCTGACCTTGCTTTAAGTTAAGAGAAGAGGAAATTACATGCCAAATTTGTCGGCCCTATCTCTTATGGTTTAGGAGTTCTTGAACAAACAGACTCACAGACACACACAGGATGGACAGATTCCATTAAAAATATCTATTCATAAATTCTTGTGTTGAAATAATAAATTGATACCTGAGACAAGGACCTGCAATTGAGTTGAGTGTGGCACCAGATCCTTCTTGGACTGATAGGAAAGCCAACAATTTCAAGATATCACATGTAGCACAGCCCACAAAAGCTCATGATACCATCTACATGTTTTGTTAGTCTACAAAGTGCTACCAGACCATTTGTTTTTTTTTAATTTCTCTCTTTTAATTTATCCAGTACAGACTAACTTGGCTATTCCCTGAAGCTTCTGAATAATGAATAAGCTGAATAAGCTTCAGGGAATTCTGAATAATAAAGTTTTTAAGTTCAACATTGATACAACACATACAATCAAATGATATATGTTGTAGAATATTCATCCCAATTCAGAATCCTTATCCTCTGCAAAATGCAATAAAATAATATATCAGAAATAATATTGGCAGTTGAACCAATATTATTTTTCTCATGTGGCAGTGAGAAAAAAGAATCCACTTGTGCTAGTAAAACATGAGTTCTTTGGTTCAGAAAGCAAACTGGACTACTTGCACCAGTGGGTTAATTATGAAATAAAAGTGTAAACTTCTGAAGATATATATACATCCTACAATCCAGGAACTAACTTAGAAAGATGATATGGTCATCCAACTGCTCCCATTCACATAATCAATCATTTTAAGAAGGCAATGGTGGCTTGAATATGTATGTATATATCCACCTGATGTTTTTTCCAGATGACTGGACAAAAAGATCAGAATCCTTTGTTGTTGCCCTCACATTCCATGCTTATATGTCAGGGTATGTCTACACTACCGCGCTAGTTCGAACTAGCGGGGTAATGTATGCATACCGCACTTGCTAATGAAGCCCGGGATTTGAATTTCCCGGGCTTCATTAGCATAAGCGGGGAGCCGCCATTTTTAAATCCCCGCTGCTTCAAACCCCGTGTAGCGCGGCTACACGGGGCTCGAACTAGGTAGTTCGGACTAGGGTCCTATTCCGAACTACCGTTACTCCTCGTGAAACGAGGTGTACTGGTAGTTCGGAATAGGCACCCTAGTCCGAACTACCTAGTTCGAGCCCCGTGTAGCCGCGCTACACGGGGTTCGAAGCAGCGGGGATTTAAAAATGGCGGCTCCCCACTTATGCTAATGAAGCCCAGGAAATTCAAATCCCAGGCTTCATTAGCAAGTGCGGTATGCATACATTACCCTCCTAGTTTGAACTAGGAGGGTAGTGTAGACGTACCCTCTTATAGGTGATGTTCTCAGCACGGTTCTCTTTTTTTGCCCTGTTCACTATAGACTTGCACAAGTCTAAATAAAATATCACACTTAAACTCGGGAATGAGTGAATGTTACATTCACAGTGTCTGAAAGGGCATGAGAACAAATGGCATGACTAAACAATAAAACAACTAGTGAAGAGCAGTAGTCATCTATAGGAACTGTATACAGAACGGTGTTAACCACACAATAAATATAGTTTAGCATTAAGTAGAGAAAAGGACTGATGCATTTAAAATTGTGTCAGCTGGCTTTCTAACGCACATCCTCTTAAAATAGCAGTGTTGGTTAGAAAATTAAATTTCTTCACTGTGAGAAATTCCAATATTTCCAAATTCATTTTTGTTGAGAATCAAAATGAAAAGTAATAATTTTGAAATGTTAGTGGAATGAAAACACCAGAATATCCTCAATATTATTTAATAGCATGTTAATAGTATAATATTAACATTACAAAGAAAGGGTAGTAAATTACAAAGTCAAAATTAAACACTTTTGCTGTTCAAAACTATTTGGTTTACACTTGCCTGTTGGAAAATCTTCACACATATTTCAATTTCTTTGAAACTCTTGTTAATAATAGTAATAGTAATAATAATAATAATAATAATAATACTATACTTCCCAGTATAGATGAGTCTTTTAAGTCAGTGGTCCCCAACCATTTTGGGTTGCCGGGCGCCAGGGGGCGTGGCCGTTCGCCCGCCGGGCGCCCGGGGGGCGGGGCCCCCCATAGCCGCATTCCGGGGGCCGGCGCTCTCCCCCAAGAGCCGCGCGCCCGGGGCCGGCGCTAGCACTCTCTCCCCGCCCCAAGCGCCGTGCGCCCAGGGCCGGGGCCGGCGCTAGCGCTCTCTCCTCCTCCCTCCCCCAAGCGCCGCGCGCCCGGGGCCGGGGCCGGGGCCGGTGCTAGCACTCTCTCCCCCCCTCCCCCAAGCGCCGCGCGCCCGGGGCCGGCACTAGCGCTCTCTCCCCCCTCCCCTCCCAAGTGCCGCGCGCCCAGGGCCAGGCCAGCCCTGAGCACTTGGCAGGCGCCATGGCGCCCGCGGGCACCGTGTTGAGGACCACGGTTTTAAGTTAATATCCCAGAAAGCTGGAGAGAAATCCAGCCATCAATAATTAAGCTAAATATTTTCCAACTTGGGCACCAAAATGTAAGCACCGAATGTTTATTTAGCTCAATAAATAAACTATATTTGATTTGTTGTGTTTTCTTAAAGGACAAAATTCTTGAAATAACTGTGAGAATAAAGTACTATACCTTTCAAAATCAATTCAATTTCATTAAGGTGTGTAACTTTAGAAACCTATAGTAGAACATTTTGATTTTAAATGCCAAAAATCATACTGCATTTTATATATACACCTGCGTGCACACACTAACCACTGTAGTGGTTTGATGTGCTTACAAGTATGTGGGAAAATTAGTATGTGAGCATGGCAGAACAGTACTCAGTACTTTTTTTCCCCTATCTGTTACATAAATCTCTGTCACAGCTGAGTATACCCTATGGCTGCGTCTAGACTGGCATGATTTTGCGCTAAAGCGGACACTTTTGCGCAAAATCTTGCCGCCTGTCTACACTGGCCTTGAATATTTGCGCAAGAACACTGACTTTATAATGTACAAAATCAGTGGTTCTTGCGCAAATACTCTGACGCTCCCACTCAGGAATAAGCCCTCTTGCGCAAGTATTCTTGCGCAAGAGGGCCAATGTAGACAGCCACGTTAATTTCTTGAGCAAGAAAGTCCGATGGCTAAAACAGCCATCAGAGCTTTCTTGCGCAAGAGAGTGTCTACACTGGCACAGACGCTTTTGCTCAAAAGCAAATCTTTTGTGCAAAGGCACATACCAGTATAGACGCTCTCTTGCGCATATATTTTTAACGGAAAAACTTTTCCGTTAAAAGTATACGTATGCGCAAAATCATGCCAGTCTAGATGCAGCCATATGTCTCAATCTGGAAACAGCTGAAAGTGATCATTGCAAATATGAATTTGAACTCCATCACATATTCAGTTAAAACTGCTAATAATCATGCTGATCAAATAAATAATGGAAATTAAATAAATAGCAAAGGTATGATTAGTTCTTATATAGCATTTTTCATCCAAGTAGAAGTATCATTTACTTATTCTACAGAAGAGGAATGAGAGGCCCAGATCCCCAAAGATATCTAGGCACCTACTACTTGGGTGTAGAAGACCTCTGAACTGCTGCAAGGAAACTGCAAGCCAATTTAGTCATGTTTCTAATGCAACAAAGAATTAATCTTTTTACCATATTATTCTCTCTACTACTACTACAGATTAAAAAGGGACACATAAAGGCAGGCTACTGATTTTCAAAAACAGTGTCATTGGACAAATTTTCTCATAGGTGAATGCACCTATGTAACACAGTACACAGGAGTTAAAACAGAGGTTAAAACCAGTTTAAGATGCAAAATTGAGCTGTTTTAGAGCTTCTTTTCATTGGTTATTCTAATAGCATTCTGTATGGTTGTATGTATGGCATTCTTAATCCAGTACATAGATATCACACCCTGCTGCTGTCAAAGTCATTTGCATATTCCTCTGAGAAAAAAAGAGCACTCATGGCATGTGTAGAGACAAGTTAATATCGAAGTGCCTGAACCAAATATTTGGTGACAAAGGGTGGCATGGAATCAAGGCTTGCTACATTTAGTCTTTCTGCTTATGAGAATTCAAAAGGATAGTAAATGGTGAGTGCAAAGAAATAAATATGCCTACTTTTTGACACAATATGGGGTTGTTCATGTTTGTTTTGGCATACTGGATCTTCTCAGACTTGTCAGTGCCCATTCCTCCCCTCCTCCCCCAAGAAAAGAAACACTTTTGTTTGTATGTTACATATACTAGTGTCATGTGAAGCCAGAAACATTTCTATAAGAAAGATGGCTCTACCTTTTAAAGTAAGTTTAGAATTTCCAGGTATGTTTCAATGAATGACATGAAAATCAAATGCCCTTTAAAGTGGTGGGACCTTGTCCTCCACCCATTCACACTAGCTTGACATTAGTGTAACTATATTATAAACTCACTGATAGATATTAATGTAGTGAGTTTGCTGTCCATCCAAAGCTTTGATCCAGAGACCTGCTAAATCCTGTTTAGTACCAACTTTGGCCTTCCTGGCATGAGACTTTCCTTGAGCTAATCCACATCCCAGCATCTTCTAGAGCTGTTCTAGGTCTATTCTGAGTTATATCAGCTTGTACTAGTGACCCTGGGGCTCATGTGCTTGCTGGTGATCAACCACCAGAGCAAAGACCCCACCCTTGCCACATTCCCAATATTCTCCCTCTGTCTGATGGGCCAGTAGATGACCTATGGGGTCTCTGTGCCAGACTGGGATTTCCCTTATGCTGGTGGAAGTCTCTGGGTATGTCTACCTACACTTGCACCCTCTTTCGATAGAGGGATGCAAATGCAGACATTCAAAATTGTAAATGAATCCAGGATTTAAATATCCTGTGCTTCATTTGCATAATCACGTTATGGTGCTATTTTGAAATAGCGCTATTTCGAAATAAAAAAGCTGTGTGTGTAGATGAGGTTATTTCGAAAGAAAACCCTTCTTCCAAAATAACTGTGAAACCTAATTTTATAAGGAATAAGGGTTATTTCAGAAGATGGGTTTTCTTTTGAAATAACTGCATTTATACAGCATTTTAATTTCAAAATAACACTATTTCGAAACAGCGCCATAACAAGTATGCAAATGAAGCATGGGATATTTAAATCCTGGCTTCATTTACAATTTCGAATGTATGCATTTGCATCCCTCTTTTGAAAGAGAGTGCAAGTGTAGACATACCCAGATACTTAGGATAGCTTTAAGACTCTTTCTGCCTTTTTGTACCTCTGCAGTCGTGCAAAGGGACCATAACAAGGTCCAAGAAAATGGAATAGCTAATATAATTAATTTTCATTTAGATAAATATTTTCATAAGTAGGAAACCAAGTTTATGTACCAAAGAGAGGTCTGATTTATAAATGTGCTGAAATGCAAAAACACAAGATCAATAGGAGCATACTTATGTGAATAGTTTAGACTCTTATTTTTGAAACCGTACTCCTAGTTTTTAGAAAAGAGTTTAAGAGAAATATGAAATTTCTCATTACTGTTAAAGAGTCCTTGCTATTTTCCTAATTCTATGCTCCTTGAAATTAATGGGAGTTTTAATGTTAGAGCAGGGTTAGGTTAACGCTTAATGCATTTGAAAGTCACATGTTAAGGCATTCTCCTCTCCCCAGTATATTCTGTTTTTCACTGTACTCCTTTCCGAATAAAGCTGCATATCCACCATATGCTTCATAAATGCGTGTGTGTGTGTGTGTGTGTGTGTGTGTGTGTGTGTGTGTGTGTGTGTGCGCGCGCGCGCGCACATAACTCTAATGTTTTCATTAGCAGGAATTAATTTACCAATCTAGTATATTCTGGATGCGTGTGCCCCTGCTTTCCTCTGAAGTACTTGAAAACATACTGTCTAACAGTGGGAAGCCTTCAATTAGCAGATATATGGTGAAGCACTATGTGAAACATTTATTATTGTTTTCTATTTATTTCCCTTTGGGATTTAGACTGTGAACTGAAAATTCTAATAAAGGAAAATCACATATATTTATCATTCAACTTCCTTTGCTTCTCAGTTTTCTTTTTATCTACTGCCACTAAATTGCTAGAGGTTTGAGATATAAGCAGGGTCTGAATGAACTCTCCTTTGACAGCTAGCCTGGAGACTTCAGGAGTACAGCATTTAAATGAATACACTTACTTTGTGAAGGTATGTAGCAGAGAGGAGTTAAGTAACTGCAAGTGATTAGCTTTGGCTGGTTGGGTTATAATTCACTTTAGCCTTGAATATAGGGGCAGTGATATGTTACTGTTTTCATTTTTCATGACTACAGGGAAACTCGCTAAGGCAGAGGCTCAAATGCCAGACCACTGTGAAATTAAAAGGGGTGGGGACAGCTGCCCTGGCCTAGAAATGTGAGCTCTTCTGAAGGGTTCCTGACTGCTGTTTAAAGACAGAACTAAGTAGAATTTATTAGGGTCTTTTTGTTGTGTTAAAGAGCTCAAAAGAGGCTAGGTCCACATTATAGCCTTTTTTGGAAAAAGCTACACAAATTGTGCTTCGCAATTTGCGTTGCTTTTTCCAATTACTTTTCCGGAAGAGGCTTTTCTGCCACTTGGCCCTGTCTAGACAGGGCTCGTCTTTTCGAGGAACATTTATTCCTCATAGAACAAGGTATACAGGGGCCACAAAAAAGTGTGTTGGCTCTTCTGCAAACAAAAGCAGAAGAGCAAACGCTATCCCAGAAAAAACCCGCAGTCTAGACATACTCTGAGAGGTGAAATGCTATGTTTCTTTCCGGTCTGAAGAGGACAGAAAATCACTCAGGCTAGGTCCAGACTGCATTGCTTTTCCGGGATACTTGTGGTATCCCAGAAAAGCAATGCTGCATCCAAGGAATGCATCCACTTTCAGAAAAAAAGAGCACCTTTTTCCAAAATCTGGCATTGTGTAGATGCACCAAATTTCGGAAAAGCCTCTTTTGATGGTAAAGCAGAAAAAGATACACAATTTGTGTACCGCAAAATGCATTTCTTTTTCTAACTTAACATTGCATTGTATACTTTTCTGTGACTTCTGGACATCCGTATCTCAGGTTAAGTGGTAGAAAGTGACTGACAATTGGCTGGTGAATGAGTGGCTGGCCAAGTAGCAAGGAACTGTGGCTGTGTGGACAGCCAGCACAGAGGAACGGAGGCTGTTGGGTTGGCAAGCCAGAGTAGGTACTCAGAAGGTGAAACAAGCAGTCCAGGTAAACAATGGTGCAACTCTAACGTTTGGATCCTCACTGACCAAAGAAACTCTGGGTAGGTTTAGTGACAGAACAGAGAAGGACACAGAAAAGGAACTTTTGCTTTTAGAAATGAAGAATATGAGGCAGGAGGCACTGCACCTCACACTTGGGGTAAGTGCTCTGCTCATATTTTTATGCTTTTGAATCCTCCTTTTCCCTAATTGATCTCAGTGACTTCCCTTCTTTCATTATAAGTTTCTTTTGCACACCCAGACTCGATGCAGGCAATGGGTGTGGGGGGGGGGGAGGGGAGAGGTATTGCCTTTCAGAGGTATCCCCGGGGCATGTATAAGGTTTTCATGTTACTGGTGGGAACTCAAACTAGTTCTGTGGTGCATTGTTGAAAATGAACCTCTAGATATTGAATCTGATCCTGATTGTTGCTGGCTTCATTGGGCAGGAGTGTGCCTCTCATTTCAATACATGTGTATAGAGACTATAGAAGAAGGCATGAAGGACTTTCTCGCACCTTTTGTTCTACTCTGTGAGGGGGTTCACTCACCACCATAGCACCCCCAGCCGTCTATCCTCAGGAATTAGCTCCTTCTACTGGCAGGGTACCTTCCCTCAGGTGGTGTTTCCCCTCTTGCTCCAGGCCGCGGCGTTCTCCTCAGGACACTGCCCTCTGGCAGTGCCCACATCAGTCTCTGAGCCCCCCTTTCGGGGGTGGTTGTTTCTCCTTCAGCGAGCCTTTCTTCAGGCCCTGCAGTCTGAGGGTCTGCTTGGCCAGAGCTCCCCTAGCCCTGTCTTGCCTCCTCAGCCCTGCCCTAGCTCCAGGGAGCTTCCTACTCCCCAGCAGCCAGGCTCTCACTGCTCTCTCCTAGGAGCAGCAGCCCATCGTCTTATATGGTTCCCAGCTGGGCCCCAATCAGATAACATGGCCTCAGCTGGGTCCAAACTCCCAGACCCTGCTTCGGGCCGGGGTTTGCTCTTAAAGGTCCAGTGCAGGGTGAACGCCCTGTCACACACTCATATATGTTCTATGCTAGATACAATAACTAACTTTGGGATTGGAGGAGTTTCACAAGGCATAAGTGCTCCCCTAGAAAAGGAAACTACTCCAAAGTTTGAAGGCAGGATCATGACCTTGATCCAAACAGCTACTCTGATTGAAAGAGTTAGCCAGTTGCATAGTGACAAAGGGTATGTCTACATTTGCTCCCTAGTTCGAGCTAGGGATGCAAATGTAGCCAACTGAAATTGCTAATGAAGCGGGGATTTAAATATCCCTCACTTCATTAACAGAATCTCCTGCACTTCATTAGTATAATCATGCCTGCGCGTTATTCTGCTCAACAGCTGATTCGAACCAGGAAGTGCACTCTGGGACGCCTTAGTTCGAATCAAATCCCTTGGTTCGAACTAACGTAACTTCTTATTTTTTGAGGGTAACGTTAGTTCGAACCAAGGGGTTTGATTAGAATTAACCTGTCCCGGAGCGCACTTCCTGGGTCGAATCAGCTGTGAAGTGGAATAAGGCATGGGAGAGATTCTGTTAATGAAGTGAGGGATATTTAAATCCCCGCTTCATTAGCAATTTCGGTTGGCTACATTTGCATCCCTAGCTCCAACTAGGAAGCAAGTATAGACATGCCCAAATATACTAGGCAGATGCACATTGGTATAGATCTGTTGAAGTCACCAGTGAGGGCCTGGCCTTAATGAGGAAGAGAACTGAATGGATTTTTACTTGGTTAAAAGAGCGAAAACCTGAGACACTGTCTATATTAAAGTTGTAGGGCAAGTGCCCTTGGTAGGTATACATGTCATAAATTGATTTAGCAAGTTTCTAAGTGTGTTTCTTTTACAATTCATCTCACACTCCCTTTGTTTCCAGAGCTTTCATAATGGGTAGTGATGTTTTAGAGATCATAATTTAAGATGATTTCTTTTTGTTCCTCATTGCTAGCACAATCTAATATGGAAAGCTGTAAGATGAATTTTAATTCAATATTGTTTGATTTCACTTACTATAGGACTAAGTGGATGATATAGTGCTTTATCATATGCATAGACTCATGCTGTTTTTCCTGAGGTTATATTCAAATTCAGCTTCATTCATGGATCCTGTATGTTTAGTTTTGAGGGTATTTTCTCAGCTTAATTTCTCCAAAAATCAGAGTAGAGTATTTCATTCCCTCATTACCAGTTACTTTTTTGTTCATGGGTACACCTTTAGCCTCCAGATGTTCTCAGATACTCATATTATTCATTATTACAGATCAGGCTGATATGATGTACTTAATGTTAAAGTGGTTGTCATTAATTTTCATTATTCAAATCAAGTGTTGTTGATTACTTATTTGTTTGCTAGAGAAGGCAAGATAGTCACACTTATCTTTCCACTTTCCTATGTGGAAATTATTTAATTTTCATTTAAAAAAATCTACCCAATTTAAAAGATAAATAAATACCTTTCTTGCTTATTTAAATTACCTTTTATTTTTCTTAATTAGATTCTATTCACATTTCAGGATCTTTAAAGAGGTCTGATAGTGAAAAGTTAGCTTTACACAAGGAATTCTTCAGTTCATAAAGTTATATAAGAACATGCTTTCTCGCAATACATTCTAGTTCCAAGATTAACCCTATTACTTCTTGCCCCAGCTTCAGAGAACATAAAGAATAATTGCTCTTAATTCCCAGCAACAGCCCTTTATATATCACCACTAAGTCGTACATGGTACATTCCTGCTAACCCCTCTCCCCCAATGATATTAGCCTTTTTTGTACCTTATCACATTGCTAACACATATTTAATTTGTAAACCACTATAATCCCCAGATGATTTCAACAGTACTGTAATCTAGCCAGGTGTTCTCTGTTATGTAGTTAATTTATTTTCTCCTTCTTGAGTGAAGTACTTTGCACTTGTTGTCATTGAATTTCATCTTGTTGATTTCAGACCATTTCTCCAATTTGTCAAGCTCATTTTGAACTCTAATTCTGTCCTCCAAAAGGCTTGCAACCTCTCCCATCTGCAAAATGTATAAGCATAGTCTCTATTCAATTGTTGAGGTCTTTAATCAAAATATTGAATAGAACCAGACCCCTTTGGAGCCTTACTAGACAGTTTGACAGCAGCCCATTAATAACGACTATTTGAGTAAAGACTTTCAACCTACTGTGAATCTGTCTTATACTAATTTACCTACCCCACATGTCCCTAGTTTTCTTATGACTATGTTATAATATTAGGAATGTGTCAAAAGTCTTAATAGCACATTTATTGTTTCCTTCCCCCCACTTCTCACCCCATTAATTAGTCCAAAAAAACAGTCAAAGAAGGAAATTAAGTTGGTTTGGAATTATTTGTTCTTTACACATCCATGATGACTATTCTTTATAACCTATTTTTATCTAGGTTATTAAATTGATTCTTTAATATTTTGTCCCAGCATATTCCCAAATTTCAAAGTTAGACTCACTGGTCTAAAAACCTCCAAATCTCTTTTGTTCCCCTTTTTAAAGGTAGTAACTATGTTTGCCTTTCTCCAGTCTTCTGGAAACTCATTCATCTTACAGGATATCTTAATGATAATTGTCAATGGTTTGATTGTTTCAGCTAGTTCCTTATGTAGTCTAGGATGCTTTTAATCTGTTGCTGACAACTTGACTATATCTAATTTAGAAAATATTATTTAATCTATTCCTATGTTGCTTTCATTATTTCCCATTTTCTAATGTAGAGTGTGATAAGTATCTGGTTGCCATTAACATTTTTAGACTGAAGCAAAATGCTCTCAGATTTTCCAAAGAATGAATAACATCTCAGTAATGAAATTATCTTGTGAACCATTTCTCCTCCTCATTTGCGATCTCGTGGTCCATCTCTCCTTCATTTTATGATTATATAGTTTCCCTGTGACAATGACAATGGGTTACACAGCAAAGTAATACAGGTTGGACCTCCCTTATCTAGCACACTCAGGACCTCACTGATCCCAAACTAGGGGATTTGCTGAATGAGGTGAAGTCTCTTCCAACATGGTCT
This sequence comes from Pelodiscus sinensis, assembly GCF_049634645.1. Taxonomy (NCBI): domain Eukaryota; kingdom Metazoa; phylum Chordata; order Testudines; family Trionychidae; genus Pelodiscus; species Pelodiscus sinensis. The sequence goes on along the minus strand of NC_134715.1, from coordinate 96,678,799 downwards.
GTGTTGCCCCTGGCTAGGACTCCAGCCAAGCCCCACTGCTGAAACTCTGTGGATGTTGGGGTTCTGCAGTTTCTAGGGATGCCAGGGTTCTGGGGCTGCCACAGCTTCTGGGGCTGCTGGGTTCTGTAGCTGACGTGGCTTCTCAGGCTGCTATGGCTGCTGGGACAAAGGCTCTGTGGCTGCCAGGACTCTGTGGCTGCTGCAGGCTCCCCACTGTAGCAGGGACCAGAACTCTCTGATGTACCCCCTCCCTCAACATGGGGGTCCTGGCTGAATTGCATTCATCCCCTCTCCCACTCCTGCCCTATGGTGCAACCTCCTTATACCTGGATTCTGTGGTCCAGGAACATCCATGGTCCTGCTGGACTACGGATGTTGCTGGGGCAGAGAGTCCCAGTTAAAGGAAAAGTATGTATGTAATTTTCCAAATTTGGTCTTCCTTTATGCATGTACACAATTTGTGTGTACAAATACTTGCTTCTGCATACACCAAACGTAGAATTAGCTTAAACAAGGCCTGTTTGTGACATAAATTATACAACTTGCTCCAAAAAGTGATAAAGATACAAAAGAAATGGGATTGTCTGTTTTATTGGTGTAATTTTCTTCTCAATGTCTAACGTTGAAATTCACAGTGTAGCTACATCACATTATTGTATTGTGAATCTTGAACTGTTTAATATCTTCCTAAAGGGCCACATCTTAGTGATATATTATTATGTGAAAATCTCTGTCTTTTAAGTGTCTAGGCCTGAGAGTTGTAGATGAAAGCCTGAAAATGTGACTCTTAATGTTACAAACACCAGAAGGCAAATGAATACAACCAAATCTATTATTTTTAAATTTTCAGATTTTAGAGAGATCTGATTCATGAGCATTAAGTCCTTAATGTCAGAAGTGCTTAATTTATTGTACCCAGGATAAAGCTCAAGTTTTAATAATCTAAATGGAGCTTGTAGAGGTGAGTCATGTGACATTGATACATTTTAAACCTGGGGGTCCCATGCAGCTGCTATTTCAATCTATGTGCAGGAGTAGCAGCTGTTATCCTCTTATACCAGTTGCTTTTGTACTGGGAATAATGGAGCCACATACAGTCTCTTTGTGAATGTCAACACAGGAAAGAAAAATGCATGGATGGCCCAATCTATCTCACTCCAGCTCATGCAGCTTGCACTAGAAGATTGTTTGGGTGCATCTACATTGCACCATAGATCAAAATAAGATACACAATTTGAGACTTCCCATCCCACAGGGACCCTTCTATTCCATCCAGCCTGAGGGCCATGAGCCCAAGTTGAGTTGCATGGTACAGCCATAGTTTTCTAGCTGTTGTGTAGACATATCCTTTGTGATGGTCTGAGCTGTTTGGTTAGGGCTATTTCTACGCTTCAAAGATGAAAGCGCTGTGGGGAGCACTAGACTAGCAGGAGACTCGGAAGTCCCCCCACTGGCCCCATGCTCCTCGCGGTGTTTCAAAGCGGCAGCACTGCAGGGTCGTTGGGAGAGTCCCCAGCTAACCCCAGGCTCCATGTAGTGCTGCCGCTTTGAAATGCTGTGGGAAGCCCAGTCATCTGGGGACTCCTAGCTGGCCTAGGGCTGCACCCAGCATTTCAAAGCTGGCCACAGGGTTCACGTGGTGCTGCTGCTTTGAAGCACCCTCTCCTCTTCTCCCCTCCTTGTTGCCTCTTTCTCATAAAATTGACTAGTCAACTATCTTGTCGACTATCTGATAAGCATTTGCTTATCAGATAGTTTACTAGTTGTTTACATCCCTAGTAAATGTGAGTGATTCTCTATTTAGGTGCATTTCTATTCACAATACTGAGATGGCTCATGAGGGAAGAGTTGCTGACTGGAATATGCTATATTTTCTTAACATTCTGCAAGGGACAATCTGACAATGGGATTGTGTGCTGTTTTCCTGAATCCAAGACATAAAGTGTGGTGTTCAGATTCTGATGTTAAGGAGTTAGGATCCCACTGCTAATGGTGCCTATCTGAATCAGTGACCCTACCTCACCGGAGAGTTCACACATTATAGATGATTTCAGGGACTTAAGAAAGGCACTGAAGGAAAATACTGTCCAGTTGATTTCTAAGAGCACTTTCTTGTCCTGAGAACCAACAAAAATAAAAAGCAAAAGAATCTGTAAGTGAGTTTCTAACTGAATAAGTGGTGTCAAGAAAGGAAAATTTGGCTTGTGGAATATTGGCCCACCTTCTACAGGAGATGCCTTCACCTCAGTAAAAGGAGAAGCAATCTTCTAGAGGGCAGGCTGACTAAACCATTTAGAAGGGTGCTAAACAAATAACAAAAGAGAAGGCTGAAAAGAGAACAAATTAGCATGAATTTAGAAGAAAATCAAGGAGTGGAGAACAAAATTAATCAAGGCATTTAAGAATACAAATAGAGAAAAAAATTAATTGCTTATATATGGGTGTTAGGAACCTGGGTAACAAAAAAAGCAGAATTGTAATTGCTCATTTATGAACATAAATTGGACCTAGTTGGCATTGCGAAAACTTGATGGGGAAATGTGCATGGCTGGAATGTTAAAATCACTGTAGTAACCTATTTAGGAAAGACTGTAATCAGAAAAATGCTAATGATAATTGGTAATTGTTTAAGAACATTTATTATAGGCCACTAAAACCACAGTTTCCTAATCAATACAGATATCCACAATGGTTTAAAAATCATCTTGGGTTAGTAAGGAAAGAAAACTATATAAATGAGACATAATATGAAGGGGATCTTGACAGTAATGTATATGAATCATAAGCTAGGAACTGTAGAAGAAAAAGGATACAAACATCTATCCCTGGTCAGAAGTGGGAAGGAAAATATGGTGTTCATTTGCTTGCTTGTTTGTTGAAAATATATTAGGCTAGGTCTACGTTGCAAAGAAAAGTCTGAAAAATATATGCAAATTGTAAACCTCAATTTGCGTATCTTTTCCCACTTTTCTTTTGAAAGAGGCTTTTCCGAAATTCGGTCCAGCTACATGGAACCAAATTTCAGAAAAACCTCCTTTTGGCACATCTCTTCTCCCTCAAAGAATGAGAATTACAGAGATGGCAAACGAACACATCCACTTTTTCGGAAATTATTCCAAAAATGCGGACGCATTCCTTTGGTATCCCAGAAAAGCTCTGCAGTCTAGACATAGCCTTAGGAACAGGAGAAACCCTAACAATGATATTAGTATGTTACTCAATCAATCAAAATGGTAAAAATGTCCAATGCAGAAAAGTTAAAAAAAAGTGATTGATAGTTATTTGTATTCTGTATATGGGTGAAAAAGCCAGATGTGCATTCATATTATAATGAAATACTTTCCATTTCAAAAGGAACTAAGGGTGATGTTGCAGAACAGCTATTAAAGTGAATCATTTTAGAATCAGGAGCTCTGGATAACTTGTATCCAAGTATTTTGAAAGAGCTGTCCAAAAAACTCCTTGCACTTTTGCAGAACTGGTGCGTAACTTAATAGAATAGAAAACTGAGCTAGATCAAACAACATACTTGGCTTCATTCTGTGCAGCACTGGGGGCTTCAAAGATATTGCGTGCAATGTAAGTCAACAGACAATTTGAATATTTGTTTTTCTTTGCTATATTGCCCTCTCACTGCTTAAGGGTCCAGCTACACTTACCCTACTTCGAACTAGAGATGCAAATGTAGCCAACAGAAATTGCTAATGAAGCAGGGATTTAAATATTCCACACTTCATTAGCATGGTCTCGCCGGTGCGTTACTCCGTTCAACAGCTGTTCCGAAAGTGAAAGTGCGCACCAGGATGCGTTAGTACGAACCAAACACCTTGGTTTGAACTATTGTTACTTCTTAAAAAATGAGGAGTAACGTTAGTTAGAACCAAGGGGGTTGGTTTGAACTAACGCATCCCGGTGAGCACTTTTACTTTTGGAACAGCTGTCGAGCAGAGTAACGTGCCGGCGAGATCATGCTAATGAAGTGTGGAATATTTAAATCCCCGCTTCATTAGCAATTTCTGTTGGCTACATTTGCATCCCTAGTTCGAACTAGGGTGCAAGTGTAGACGTACCCTAGCTCTTTTTGGAAAAGAAAACTTTTCACTTTAAATTACTGTGAGTTGTAGGATTTCAATTTTTTTCATATAGTATTATGTTAAATTTTATCATGCTGTTGACAATATTATTTAGAATCATGTGTTATTTATGGTATTAGCTTACATGTATTGAAGGGTACCATACATCAACAAGTACCATATTGGCTATCAGCAAAGGTTGTTTAAAGGGAACATTTTTCTTCCTGCAGGGGGAAGTGAATGAAGAAAAATGGAATAATGAAAAAAAAAGATTTTTTTTCTTGCAACCACAAAGGATAAACTGCAGGTTTCCAAAAGGTTTTCTTTAAGATCTATAAAGAGAATTAGATAGAAAATAAATAAAATATTGCAAAATACAGTGCCAAGTTTTAGTTGTTTCACCTTGATAAGGGTATTGAGGGTATGTCTACACTACCCCGCTAGTTCGAACTAGCGGGGTAATGTATGCATACCGCACTTGCTAATGAAGCCCGGGATTTGAATTTCCCGGGCTTCATTAGCATAAGCGGGGAGCCGCCATTTTTAAATCCCCGCTGCTTCGAACCCCGAGGTGAAACGAGGTGTACCGGTAGTTCGGAATAGGCACCCTAGTCCGAACTACCTAGTTCGAGCCCCGTGTAGCCGCGCTACACGGGGTTCGAAGCAGCGGGGATTTAAAAATGGCGGCTCCCCGCTTATGCTAATGAAGCCCGGGAAATTCAAATCCCGGGCTTCATTAGCAAGTGCGGTATGCATACATTACCCCGCTAGTTCGAACTAGCGGGGTAGTGTAGACATACCCAAAGAGATTAATGAAGTCTAGGAAAGTGTGACAAAATCAAGTAATGATATGGCAAGATTTATAGAAAATGGGAAATTACAGGGATAACAAAAATCATAGTGGTAAGTGATATTACATTTAAAAGGTAATATTGGTAAGTGATATTATGATATTATATTTAATAGGTGGAAGTAGTTGCCAGTTTTAGAATGGCTAGTGCAGCCTACACAGTGTTTCATCAGGTATTCTCAAAATGGGGGAGAGTATTGTTTAGCCATAGACAAGGTGTTCACCCACCTCTAGCCTGGAGGCTGTGGGCCAGAAGGATCACAATGGCTGGCAGCTGGTTGTCTCCAAGTGGATCTGAGTTAATAACTCAAAAGGTGAATCACCAAACAAAAATTCATACTCACCAAACAAATATCTTATCAATCTTTGTGAGCTGATACTCTCAATTTCTCTTATGGTTTCTTGTGTTCATGAAATGCAATCCAGAAACTGGGTCCGAACTGGAATGGATGGTAATTGAAAGAGAACTGGTACAGAAGTGGCTGTTCATGAAACCATCATGAAATCATCACGGTGAGTAATCATTTAATGGCCATCCAAGTAGAAGTGAAGGAACTTGGGTTATTTGTGGCATTGGTATATGATGCACAACAAAGTTGCTTTGTGGAAGATGTGAGGCAGAACCTGAAGATGCTAGAGAATATGACTGGACTAAAGGAATTCCTACTCATTTTGTGAGATTTCAATGGCCAAATATGCTCAAATCAATCAAGTATGAGCAGATTCTGGCATTGTACTCACAGGGATTATAGAACACATGGTGCTGCACTGCTAAAAATGTCTTCAAGAAATCAGTGGGTGATTGCTATCATTTGGTCTAAGAAAAGGGAAAGTTGTCTTTTCACATAGCAAAGCTGTCAAGTAATGACACAGAAATAAATTTTATTGCTAATCTGAATGAATCAGAGAAGTATGGATACAACACAATACAAGTCATTGGTGGTAATGGTTATGACTGGCAAATAAACCCAGTCCAAGCTTTGCTCCAAGCAATGTGTATTACCATGTGAGAACTGCACAGCCCAACTGCAAATGAGTTTAAGGAAACAATTGCAAGGATTGAACCAAGAGGCACACAAATTGGAACAGCAGGAGATATGTATTTTCAAGAACATATTGATCAGACAAGCTGAGCTCCTGTGTGGATGCAATGACCTGATATTCCATTTTTAAAGGGATAGTCCTGTACTTAAGCAAATAGGCAAATTGTGCCATATTTTCTCTTTCTCCCATCTCATCAATACTGGTGGATCCTAATGCTGGCCAGATCCTTGTTTGCCATGCACCCACCCACCAACTTTGAGTGCTGGGGATGTTGTGACTGATGAATGGGGTGGGTATGCAAGACTGAAGGTTGGGCAAAGGTACTATAAGTGGGCCCAGCTGTTCCCACTGGTGATCTGTCAGTGCAGCCCTGTTATGTGCTTCCTCTTGAGTTAAATCACCCTGTCACGGCTGTTCCTTACTCTGGAACTATGAGTGCAGAAGGTGGAGCCCACAAGAAACTTTAAAAATGCATTGCCTCTATAGGCTTCTGCTTAAAAGCTGCCCAATGTCACAGATTCCCTGGACTTTGGAGATAAGCTGCTACCATCAAGTGTAAAAAAACTCTTCTTCTTGGGCCCAGGAGAAAGCACTTGAACTTCTTCCACAAGCTCTTTTTTCACAAACTGCAATCTCTAACAGCCAATCTCTCAGTCTTAGACATGCATACACAAATCTTCTATTATCCTTCAGGACATATTAATCAAATCATCACCTTAAAAAGATGATTTATCAACAAAACAAACAGATATACTTGATAAAGCATACTTGGTTGCTAGGCGTTACAGAGCAACTAAGAAAAGAACTGATTAAAACACAGAGAAATGATATATCTGGGCTACAGCTTAAAAATACAGTATGGGGGGGGGCACATGGATTTAGCACAGAGAAGTTTAACCACACACAAAAACAAAGAAAATAATCTGATCATGACTAAACAGACATTTTCACACCATGATCTAATGCATCTGTGGTGACAAAGAATGGTTCGTCATAGTTTGGGTCCCTTAGGATAGGATCTTAAGCTGCTTAAAAGCTTCCTGACACTTCCCAGTCCACTTAACTGTGTTTGGTTGCTTTTTTCTCGTCAGGTCTGTCAAGGGTGCAGTGGTCTAATTGTAGTGCAGTACAAATCACCTGTAATATCCTGCCAAACCTAATAATGATTGGACCTGGGTTTTTTGACTTAGAGACAGGCCAGTTTTGGATAGCCTCTACTTTATCCTGTAGAGGGTTGATAGTCCCTTGACCTATCTGATGTCCCAGGAAAGTTACCCTGTTTAGGTCTATTTGATACTTCCTCGCCTTAATAGTCAGACCTGCCTCCATTCTATGCTGGAAGATAGCTTGGAGGCATTCTAAGTGTTACAGAGCAACTGAGAAAAGAACAAATTGAAACACAGAGAAATGGTATCTCTGGGCTACAGCATAAAAATCCAGTATATGGGGCATGGGAAACATGAACTTAGCACAGAGAAGTTTAACCAAACAACAAAACAAAGAGAATAACCTGATTATGACTTAATAGACATTTTCCTATATACTTACAAACCGTGTTTCAAGGTCCAGTCCATTTCTATGCGCAATATTCCTCGTAGGCATTGTAGTTCTCCTTGATTTCCCCAGTTCCTAGCTTAAAACTCACACAAAGAAAAAAAGTAGACAGGTATATCTCCCAATTCAAATTTCAACACCGTTTTTCCATTGGCTCTCCTGGCTCCTTGATAACACCCCCTAACTACCTTTAATCACCAAATGCTGGCCAGCACTTCTGCTATCAATCACACGCCCACTCACCTCTGTCCCATTTCCAGCCAGCATTGTCAACTTGTTGTAGTGAGTGTGGGAAGGTGGTGGCTGGTTATGTTACCTCTGCTACCCATCCATCACCCTTTACATATTAATCCTCTCAGGGCATGTCTACATAGTAGGGCTAAAGCCAAAATAAACTACGCAACTTGAGCTACGTCAATTGAGTAGCTTAAGTCGAAATAGTTTATTTCGGCTTTTTGCTCTGTTCTGACAGCAGGAATTCTGAGTTAGAGCACTCTTCCTCTGACTTCCCTTACTCCTCATAAAATTAGGGTTGCAGGTGTCGGAGTAAGACATCCTCCAGCTCAATATTATTTCAACACTATGTTAAAATAACTGCTTGCTCTGTAGACACAGACTATGTTATTTTGGAATAATGGTAGTTAATCCGAAAAAAATGCTCCTGGATAGCAGCAACACTCCCTGTTCAGTATTCTTCATGCCCAACTGGGTCTCCTGATGCTGTGTCTTCCTGAGGCAACATGTGGGGGACAGAGAGGGTCACAGTCCTCTGTCATAGACCTCCTTCCCAGATTTCTGAGAGGATTCGCACCAGAACATGAGCAGCAACAGTCTTTCAGCAGCCTTTCGGTGAGGGCTATGGATGAGTTGGCCCATGTCCATGCAGATATCATCTTTTCCTTCTTTCCTCCTCTTCCCATCCCCTCCCCTGTGGATGGGGAAGCAGTTTTTTCCTTCTTGCCTGTAGAAGCAGATTTTTCCTTCTTGCCCGAAGAAAGACAGCTAACACCTCCAAATTGCTGCTGGACACTGACAGAACCCAGCCAGCTGTCCCTACATGGGAAGGTATTAAGGTCTAATGATGCATTGTGCACCAGAGGCCAGAAACCTGATAGCAGGGTGTGAGGGGGTTCGCACTCACCACCGTAGCCCCCTGCCAGCTGTCCTCCACAATTGGCTCCCTTGGCAGGTGGGGTGCCTTCTCTGGGGTGGTGTCTCCCCTCTTTACTCCCGGCTGCGGCGTCCTCTTCGCCACACTGCCCTCCGGCAGTGCCCAAGTCTGTCTCTGAGCCCCCCTTCCGGGGGTTGATGTTCCTCCAGCGGGCCTTCTTTCAAGCCCTGCAGGCTGGGGATTTGCTGGCCAGAGCTCCCCTAGCCCTGCCTGGCCTCCCCAGCCCTGCCCTAGCTCCAGGGAACCTCCTCCTCCCTCCGCAGCTAGGTTCTCACTGCTTCCTCCCCACAGCAGCAGCCCATTCTCTATTATAACGCCCAGCTGGGCCCTAATGGGCTAGTCCAGCCACAGCTGGGCTAAATTCCCCAGCCCTGGTTCAGGCCGGGGTCTGCCCTTAAAGGGCCAGTGCAGGGCTAGCGCCCTGTCACACACCCTCCCCCTTAAGTATCTCTCCCGGGGGGGGGGGGGAGGAGAGGGAAGTACCCTAACGCCCCAATGTACGCCTTAGCTGGGCCCGTAGGGTGTCCCTCTCTTCCCGCAGACTCTCCACTCGCAGGAACAGCCTACTCCCCTCTTCCAGGGTCTGGACTCCCACTGTGGTCCTCTCGACCACAGCTGGAGTCTGGGTTCCCACCGAGGCCCTGCCTGTCCCGAGGCGGGCTCCCCATTTTTCGCTAGGCCTTCGGGCCTCAGCCTTCCCCTTCCTAAAGGCTCTTATCTCCCCCACTCCCTCCTGGGGAGTCGCCTTACGCTGGCTCTCTTTCTGGGCCATCCGCCCCCCTCCCTGGGGGCAGTGCCTTTTAATATGGCCTTCTGCGTGGCAATAAAAGCACTGTTTGTGCCTCCCATGGGTCCTGGCCCCCCGCCAGGCCCTTTGTGGCTTAGCCCCTCCTCTCGGGCTAGCCGGTGCCCTGTAGGTCTCCCTGGCGCACTCCCTCTTTAGGTGCCCAGGTTCCCCACAGGCCCAACACCTTCGTAACCCCCCTGTTGCCTTCACAGGGGGGACTCTCCCACCATCCATCCTATCTGGGTGGGACCTCCTTTCCCTAACCCAGTAGCAGCACTCCCTCCTCCTGTGGCCCCGATGTCCACAGGAGAAACAAGTTGTAAGTCCAGGCCCGGGCTCCCAGCCCTTGGCGCCTGTGTGTCCCTGGAGTCTGGGTGCCCACCCTTGCAGCGGCCCGACCGGCCTCTTCTGCTGCTCGGCAGGCTGGGCCACCCACGGCCTCCAATAAATGTCCATCTCGTTCGGTAACGTCCCGGGTCCAAACCAGCCCCCTTGGTCGCAGGGCAGCAGGCCCAATGGCCCGAGTTCACCAAAGTAGCCCCCTTGTATCAGGGGGGGACCGCACGTACCCACATTCTCCACCATCTGTGAGGGGGTTCGCACTCACCACCGTAGCCCCCTGCCAGCTGTCCTCCACAATTGGCTCCCTTGGCAGGTGGGGTGCCTTCTCTGGGGTGGTGTCTCCCCTCTTTACTCCCGGCTGCGGCGTCCTCTTCGCCACACTGCCCTCCGGCAGTGCCCAAGTCTGTCTCTGAGCCCCCCTTCCGGGGGTTGATGTTCCTCCAGCGGGCCTTCTTTCAAGCCCTGCAGGCTGGGGATTTGCTGGCCAGAGCTCCCCTAGCCCTGCCTGGCCTCCCCAGCCCTGCCCTAGCTCCAGGGAACCTCCTCCTCCCTCCGCAGCTAGGTTCTCACTGCTTCCTCCCCACAGCAGCAGCCCATTCTCTATTATAACGCCCAGCTGGGCCCTAATGGGCTAGTCCAGCCACAGCTGGGCTAAATTCCCCAGCCCTGGTTCAGGCCGGGGTCTGCCCTTAAAGGGCCAGTGCAGGGCTAGCGCCCTGTCACACAGGGGCTTCAGGGAATCCAGCTAGAGAGATATCTGAGCAGAGGAAGTTAACTAAGGGGACAGAGCATCCCCACATTGCCTGGGGTCAGGATTTCGGGTATGGGATCATTTGAAGAGGGTGCTAAGCCACTGCCCAGGGAAGATATTCCTAAGCCTGTAAAGTTAGCATGCAAGCAGGTTGGAAATTCCTTCCTCCTGCCACACCATAGCTTAGCTGAGTGGTGGAGAAGCTTTCCTGTGCCAGCACTGAGTGGTGCTGTAGCACATTCAGAGCTTGGCTCCTCCTGGCCAGTGTCCCAAATCAGAAGTCTTGAGCTTTCACATCTGTCAGCCCAGCCAGAAACAGTGGGGGAAGGAAGGAGCCTGCCAACGAGGCTACTGGTGAGTTGAATGATCCGACCAAGGGCTGAAATTAAATGTTGAGGGCAAAGGAGGAGACATCGCTGGACCTCATACAAAATGATGTAATCAGAAGTGAAATATATGATATCAGAGAGAAGCTGCAAGATAGGAGTTTGGAATGGTATGGGCAACTATGACAGATGAAGGGTATCCTTTTAATGAGGCAGTTGAAACTACAGCTTATGGGAAAATAACAAGAGAAAAAGATGGATACACTGCATGTGGAAGGGTGGAGTATGTGTGAAATGAGAATTGGAGTGAGACACCTGAAAAAAAGATGATTTGTTGACACAGCTCTGGCTAGTTGGAAAAATCTGAGGAGAGGGAAGAAGAAGAATAGAGATAATAAGAGAAGACACATTGAGGATTTGCATAAAGTGTTCAAACTTATGAGTAGCATATGAAAATGCATTACTTCCCTTTTTACTCTGCTTTATAACAAAGTGAAAAGCAAATGCAATGTAATTCAGGGATGATACACGTTAAATTAATAAAACAAAATATTTTTTCATATAGTGAATAATACTAAATATATGGATTATATCCTACCCTAAACAAAATCAATGAGAGCTGTGGAGCCAATCAAACTTAGTGGGATCTGACAAAGCCTGGTGATGTTTTGAAGGACAGTTTCTTTAATGTTGTGTTAAGTTCTTTACCTTGGGAGATGAAAGAAAATGATATGGAAATGATCCAGGAAGACAGATGCATAGTATCCTAAGACTTAAGTACATAACATAGAAGACTTCCACAGTCTACACAAAGAACTGTTTGCACCTTCAATGGCTGTTAAGTTGGAGGTGCAAACAGCTCTTTGTGTAGACTCCCATGTCAGGAAGGATACTATCTATTGACTTTCATTCTTATCTGCTTCCTTTTAACTACCCAATCTTCAGATACTTACTGTTTCCCTCTATTTCTCTGTCTCCCACACCCCTTCCATTTTTTCCCTCCCCCTCCCCCTTTCCTATTTATTTTGGGTGTGCACATCCTAAACTCATAACTCCAGTCATCTGAAGAAGTGGCCTGGGCCCATGAAAGCTCATGATACCATCTACATGTTTTGTTACTCTATAAAGTGCTACCAGACCATATGTTGTTTTTTACTCAGGAGAATGACATCCATTCATGCATTGGCCTAAGTACTAGGTAGCACTGCTTGTGAACATTCCCTTTCATAACATCAAACAAACGTTCCATTCATTTGTGGAATTTTTGCCTTATTTTTGGTGGGTTTTGGCTAGCTACGGCTAAGTATTGACATGAAATATCAACATTTTTCCTTTTTTCAATGATGAAATAAAAAGTAGATTTTTTCAGAAACTGTCTTTTCTATTTTATTCAGTCAAAATAATTTGCCAAGTTCTATCCAAATTCTCGGTTTCAGATGCCTGAACACAATAATTTTTGGTGAATAAACTATTCACACCCCTCTACCCAAAATAATCCAGTATGAATCACCAGACAATTAATAATATGGACAGGGTAGGCCCACTGCTCAGTGAGGAGGGAAAAGCAGTAACAGGAAACTTGGAAATGGCGGAGATGCTCAATGACTTCTTTGTTTCGGTCTTCACCGAGAAGTCTGGAGGTGTGCCTAAGGTAGTGAATACAAGCAGAGAGAGGGTAAGTTTAGAAGATACGATACACAAAGAACAAGTTAAAAATCACTTAGAAAAGTTAGATGTCAGCAAGTCACCAGGTCCTGATGAAATGCATCCCAGGATACTCAAGGAGCTGATAGAGGAGGTATCTGAGCCTTTAGCTATGATCTTTGAAAAATCATAGAAGACAGGGGAGATTCCAGAAGACTGGAAAAGGGCAAATATTGTGCCCATCTATAAAAAGGGGAATAAGAATAACCCAGGAAACTACAGACCGGTCAGTTTAACGTCTGTCCCAGGGAAGATAATGGAGCAGGTAATTAAGGAAATCATATGCAAACACTTGGAAGGTAATAAAGTGATAGGGAATAGCCAGCATGTGTTTGTGAAGAACAAGTCATGCCAAACTAATCTGATAGCTTTCTTTGATAGGATAACGAGCCTTGTGGATAAGGGAGAAGCGGTGTATGTCATATACCTAGACTTTAGTAAGGCATTTGATATGGTCTCGCATGATATTCTTATTGATAAACTAGGCAAATATAACTTAGATAGGGCCACGATAAGGTGGGTGCATAATTGGCTGGATAACCGTAGTCAGAGAGTTGTTGTTAACGGTGCTAAATCCTGCTGGAAAGGGATAACAAGTGGAGTTCCTCAAGGGTCTGTTTTGGGACCCATACTGTTCAATATCTTCATCAATGATGTAGATATTGGGATAGAGAGTATGCTTATTAAGTTTGCAGATGATACCAAACTGGGTGGGGTTGCAACTTCTTTGGAGGATAGGGACATAATTCAAAATGACCTTAGCAAGTTAGCTCCACTTAGGAAGGAACAATCAGTTCCATACATAGAAGATGCGAAGCGACTGTCTATGAAGGAGCATGGCGGAAAGGGATCTAGGGGTCATAGTGGACCACAAGTTGAATATGAGTCAACAGTGTGATGCTGCTGCAAAAAAAGCAAATATGATTCTAGGTTGTATCAACAGGTGTGTTGTAAGCAAAACTCGTGAAGTCATTCTGCTGCTCTACTCTGCACTAGTTAGGCTTCAGCTGGAGTACTGTGTCCAGTTCTGGGCGCCACATTTCAAGAAAGATGTGGAGAAATTGGAAAGGGTACAGAGAAGAGTGACAAGAATGATTAAAGGTCTAGAGAACATGACCTATGAAGCCAGGCTTCATGAACTGGGCTTGTTTAGTTTGGAAAAAAGAAGATTAAGGGGGGACATGATAGCGGTTTTCAAATATCTAAAAGGGTATCACAAGGAGGAAGGAGAAAATTTGTTCCTCTTGGTTTCTGAGGACAGGACAAGGAGTAATGGGCTTAAAGTGCAGCAAGGGAGGTTTAGATTGGACATTAGGAAAAAATTCCTAACTATCAGGGTGGTCAAATATTGGAATAAATTGCCAAGGGAGGTGGTGGAATCTCCCTCTCTGGAGATATTTAAGAACAGGTTAGATAGACATCTGTCAGGGATGGTGTAGACAGAGCTTGGTCCTGCCTTGAGGGCGGGGGGCTGGTCTCAATGACCTCTTGAGGTCCCTTCCATTCCTATGATTCTATGATTCTATGAACTTATAAATAGCAGAAAAATTGCAACGTGGAGAAGTATAAATATGTGGATGAGTATAAATATGTCATTCTCCACAGTAAATAATGACCTCCTGTATGAATCAAATAGAATTTTCCAAAATATTTTCCCACATATTTATACACATCTAAATTCAGGGTGCTATTGTTTTCCTCAGAAGCACATTATTGGCCACAGAGAAGCATCATCCTAATGGGGTGGTAAGATAACATAATAGTGAGCTAGCCTGGTAGGTGACTCCTATGTTCTAACAACCTTGAACAAATCTAAAACTGATTTTTCACATATAGGATTCTATACAAATTGAGTTTGATGGTAGTATTGCTCATGCAAGGGCTATAGATGTATTTTATTATACTAAAACTCATTGCATTTTCTCATGTTGAGCCTGATTAATTATCGTGAAAATGTAATATTTTTCATAATTGAATGAATAAATAGCATCCCTATTCATTATTTATATATTTTTACTTAACAAATAGTTCAAGTAATAAAATTGCATTTATATTTAAATGAAAGTGGTATAGTAATTCATAAATATCAAATTATGTTATATGAATATGACAGTTCCTATAAAATTTGAAATGTAATGGGAAATATCACTGGCACCATTTCTTAAATTAGGAAAATATCTACATAGAAAATGGGGATGTAAATTATTTGTAAAAAATCCTTGGAAAATGCAAAGTAACAGAATTCTTTGAATTTGCTTCATTTGGCCTTATTCTGCAAGCTATGCAAAGGAAATATTTATTAAATTTATCATGGATTTTCAAGAAGTTATATTACAAATTTTATATGTAAAATAATAATAGAAACGATATAATTGTATTCGTTCTATATATCAATAAAAGAAAAATCACCACAAAGGTACAGTTATTTTTGTTTTTACCCAGATGAATGCTAGTGGAACATCAAAGGATATACACTGTTTAAAATGACCTGCTTTCCTCATATGAATCAAATTCGCTTGGTCAGCACCATTCACATATATTCCACTCTGAAGGAAGAAATGCAAAGATGGAGACTGTATCTTATTATTTTCTAAGGTGCCTCAGAAAAGTTCTGTGCACATCCCTGAACAACCTCAGCAGTTATTAAATGGTTGCACTGTAATCCAATATGTCTATGCTGTGCAAGATTAATATTTTAACATGTCACAATACATGGGGTGGCCCTGTCTTGATCCTATCTTTCTGGCAAGTTAAAGTTGCACTTTATTTTCTATTTTCATACCTAACACTGACCCTTGTAAGCTGAATTGAAAGGTGACTTTTTTTTTACATTTGACTAGAGTTAGGTACTTTTGGTTCTAATGAGCAGAATCATACTGTACTTCACTTGATTTATTCTTATATTCTTCTTCTTATTTTATCCGTAATACAATCTGTAAATACCAGTCATGGATCAGGACCTCTTTCTATGAGGCAAAGTATGAGGGTGGAGGGAGAGCCAGTCCCTTCCCCATTGAGCTTACTTGGAACTGTACAAGGAGTAAGGTGATAAGCGGCTGTCTCTAGACTGGCCAGTTTTTCCAGAAAATCAGCCGCTTTTCCGGATAAACTTGCCAGCTGTCTACACTGGCCACTTGAATTTCCGCAAAAGCACTGACTTTCTACTGTAAGAAATCCGTGCTTTTTGCAGAAATGCTATGCTGCTCCCATTCGGGCAAAAGTCCCTTTTGCGCAAAACCTTTGCACAAAAGGGCCAGTGTAGACAGCTGAGATTTGTTTTCCGCAAAACAGCCCCGATCGCGAAAATGGCAATCAGGGCTGTTTTGCGGAAAATCGCGTCTAGATTGGAACGGACGCTTTTCCGCAAAAAGTGCTTTTGCAGAAAAGCATCCGTGCCAATCTAGAAGCACTTTTCCAAAAATGCTTTTAACGGAAAACTTTTCCGTTAAAATTATTTCCGGAAAATCATGCCAGTCTAGATGTAGCCCAGTTGAATATAGGTACAAGAATCTACCTGACCATTACTACACTCACTAAACTTTCACATTAGTATGATTGCCTCCATATTTTTCTCTGTAAAATACATGACAGTATGTTGTGTCAGCAAATATAAAGGCATATTACAGTGGTTTACATGGATAAATGTGGATCTTGGTAACAAAGAAAAAAAAGAAAAATATCTGCCAATTTCCATTTGATTAAAATGAGAATGCAATAGCTAAAAAGTTAAACAGGAAATCACTCAGCAGTATAGAGTCAAATTATTTTTAGTGGGGCAACAATGAAAATGAATTCAAGGGAATTTGAAAAATGTCAGGATGAAAACTCATTTATTTTGCATGTATTAAAATATAAAAAAGTAATAACTGAATAAAGACCCAGCCCATTAATAATGCCATTATAACCTGTTATTTAGGGGATCAGAAATACCTTAAGAATGTATACTATAGAAACTTTTGTAGACAGTTTCCTTCTTCCGAGACTTTTAGGTCAATAAAAATTTAAACTCCAAATTCTTTCACCAAAAATCAAAGGAATGACTAGTAATAGACAAAAGTTTAGGAAGGGGGATGGAGCAGATAATACCTCTCTAAGCAGTCCTAGTCTTAAGACAAAACCAAGAGATTTGGTCAGTGTGTTCCTTGTTATATCTTTAAAAACAATAATAAAAAAATCACAGGAAAGTGATTGTGTTTTCATCACAGTCACTTAATGCATGAGATGTGACTGAGTTCTATCTGGATGAGCATTCAGCTTATAACAATCTCAGAAAAGCATATAGCTATCTCAAAAAAGCCCCAGGTTTGTTTGTAAAACCCAAGGCTTTTCTGAGATTTGTTTTCTCAGGTCTGTTTGTCATAAGCCCCAGTTTTTCCAGAGATTGTTACATTATATGTGCTGTGTCACAGAACCAGATTTAAGCTGGTTTTCTATAGATAACTGAAAACATGAACTCAACTAATGGATATTCATTTTAGTGCGGCAGTACAAGCTTTCCCATAATTGTTTCAGAAGAAGTTTGAGGGATTTTTAAAAGAAAGTTTTGATTTAACTCTTCAAGGCTCAAATACACATTTTTTTCCTTTAAAATAGCATCCTAAAATATTTCCTCCCCGGTTTTCTTAACAGGAAAAGGCACTTAAAGCAATCATTGAAAGTACAGACCCTAACAAGTGTTTCATAGAAGTCTAGTGCTACAATATATTTGTGTTTTAAATTAATTATCATGCAATATTCTATATTTACATACATACTTTCATATGAAATTTCTGCGTTTAAAATCTTCACCAACTGAAACATTTCTTATGAAAGCTTAGATTCCTCTTCAGTATATGACCAAAGACATTAAATAGGTTGACCCTCTCTAGTCCAGCACCCTTGGGACCTGACTGGTTATGAAGCAGAGAATTCTCCAGACCACTGGAAGTCAATATTGTCTTGCAGCCTTACCAACACTACCACTGCTTACTGAGCTGTTAGAGGACACTTAGGGAGAAATTAGAACTAAATAAGAGCATTGAGGGCACGTCTAGACTACATGGCTCTGTCGATGGAGCCATGTACATTAGGGTTGTAGGCAAAGGGAAATGAAGTGGCGATTTAAATAATCACTGCTTCATTTACATCAAAATGGCTGCCATGCTGTGCTGATCAGCTGTTTGTTGGCACAGCGCTGTAGTCTGGAAGCTCCGCGGTTGACATCAAAGTCATTTGTCAACCTCCCCGTTATGCCTCGTGGGATGAGGTTTACCGAGGAGGTTGACAAATGCCTTTGATGTTGACTGCGGAGCGTCCAGACTACAGCACTGTGCTGACAAACAGCTGATCGGCATAGCACGGCAGCCATTTTAATGTAAATGAAGCGGTGATTATTTAAATCGCTGCTTCATTTCCCTTTGCTGAGTAAACAAATCTATATGGCTCTGTCGACGGAGCCATGTAATCTAGACATGCCCTGAGAGCTAGGACTGCTAGCTGTGAACACACTTTGGGTATGTCTAGACTACAGGTTTTTGTTGACAGAAGTTTTGTTGACAGAAACTGTCGACAAAGCTTCTGTCGACAAAGAGCATCTAGACTACATCCAGTTCTGTCGACAAAGCAAGCTGCTTTGTCGACATGACAGTGTAGATGCAAAGGACAGTGTAGATGCAATAACTTCTTCTGTCGACAGAACTCTGTCAACAAAAGGCGTAATCCCTCATAGAATGAGGTTTACAGCCGTCAATAAAACTGTTGAGTTCTGTCAACATTATGTTGACAGAACTCAGCGGCAGTGTAGACGCAGGTATAGTTTTGTTGATAAAAGTCCACTTTTGTTGACAAAACCCTGTAGTTTAGACACACCCTTTATGGGACCATGGGAATCTTGGCCACACCTATGAAAAGTGGACATCTAGCTAACTAAACTAATTCCAGATGACAGATGCTTCCATACCAGAGAGTTCTGGACTAGACAAGTTCAACCTGTATTTGCCTATGGTCCCAACTATAATTCAGTAAGAAAACAATTTCCCTTGAGTACGGATTACATAACCAAGCTCCTTTATTCATGAACTGAAAATTGTATAGACAAACTTTGCTTTCTTTTACACCATTGTAAGTCCTAAATAACATTACTGATGTTAAAACATAAAAACCAACAAATAGTCTTGCAGCACTTAAGATACTAGCAAAACATGTAGATGGTATCATGAGCTTTCATGGGCATAACCCACTTCTGCAGATGAATGGAGTTTTATTAAAGGCCCAGTTTCTAAATAAATAGGGGATGGGGGAGACAAAAAAAAGGAGAAAAAAGGGGGGGAGAAATAGTCAATTAGAGTGTCCATGCAACATGAAGCAGATAGAGATGTTAATTGGTGCTGCAAGATTATTTGTTGTTTTTTTTAATTTTTAACTCAGCTACCCCTCTGAAGCTTTTGAACATGCAAATCCCTAATGACAGTCAGGTAAGTTTAGATTTCAATTAAGTATGCACAGATTTTGATCCGTTGAGCATGTCTACACTACAGAGTTATTTCAAAATAACAAGATGGACGTCCACACAAACCCATTATTTTGAAATTATTTCAAAATGACAAGCTTCTTATGTCGAAATAACAACCCCTGGATTTACAAGGAATAACACCTATTTCAAAATTTCTATTTCAAAATAGGTTTACTGTGGACACTCAGCTGTTGTTATTTGAAATAACTACTCACCAGAGTCATTCAAACTAATTAGTTCCCAGTGCTTCTTCAGGCTTTAAGTCAGAGTAGCATTCCCATTGCTCTTTTAATGTATTTAATGCAACAATTTCAGTTCCAGTGAGATATTGAGTACTACTTAGCCATGCCGTTTATTAAGGCCAGAATTTGGCAAAGCATTAGTTTCATTTGGGTTACTCAGTTGCTAAAATTTAAGCACATATTTAAGTGTGGGATATTAGATCATGGCCTAGAACATTGTTTCTCAAAGTGGTCCATGTTCCTTGTTCTGCCATCCTTCACTACTGTGAACAGCCTTTCTCCAGCCTCTTTGGAACCTCCCTTCGGGAAGTTGAAGGCTGCTATCAAATTCTCCCTCACTCTTTTCTTCTGCAGACTAAATAGACCCAACTCCCTCAGCCTCTCCTCATAGGTCATATGTTCCAGCCCCCTAATCATTTTGGTTGCCTTCTGCTGGACCCTCTCCATTGCATACACATCATTCCTGTAATTGGGGGCCCAGAACTGGACACAATACTCCAAATGTGGCCTCACCAGAACCGAGTACAGAGGAATATTCATATCTCTGGATCAACTGGCAATGTTCCTCTTAATGCAACCTAGTATGCCATTAGCCTTCTTGGCTACATGGGCACACTGTTGACTCATATCCAGCTTCTCATCCACTGTAACCCCCAGGTCCTTTTCTACAGAACTGCTACTTAGCTGGTTGGTCCCCAGACTGTAACAATGCTTCTTCCATCCCAAGTGCAGGACTCCACATTTGTCCTTGTTGAACCTCATCAAATTTCTTGTGGCCCAATCCTCCAATTTGTCTAAGTCACTCTGGAGTCTATCCCTGCCCCCTAGCATGTCTATCTCTCCCCCTTGCTTAGTGTCATCTGCAAACTTGCTGAGAGTGCAATCCATCCCCTCATCCAGGTCATTAATAAAGGTGTTGAACAAAACCAGTCCCAGAACCTAACTGTGGGGCACTCCGCTAGAAACCGACCGCCATCTTGACATCGAGCCATTGATCACTACAGGCTGGGCCCGACCTTCCAGCCAGCTTTCTATCCATCTTACCATCCATTTATCCAATCCACATTCCCTTAACTTGCTGGCAAGAATGTTGTGGGAGACCGTATCAAAAAACTTGCTAAAGTCAAGGTATATCACATCCACTAACTTCCCCATAGCCCCAGAGCCAGTTTTCTCATCATAGAAACTAATCAGATTGGTCAGGCATGACTTACTCTTCATGAATCCATGCTGACTATTCCTGATCACCTTCCCCTCTTCCAAGTGCTTCAAAATGGATTCCTTGAGGATTCCCACCATGATTTTTCCAGGGACTGAGGTAAGACTGACCAGCCTATAGTTCCCTGGATCGTCCTTCTCTCCTTCTTAAAGATGGGCACTGCATTTGCCTTTTTCCAATCATCCAGGATCTCTCCTGATCTCCACAACTTTTCACAGATAATGGCCTAAGGCTCCCCAATGGCATTTTCCAACTCCCTCAGTACCCTTGGATGTATTAAGTCTGTACTCATGGATTTATGTACATTTAGCTTTTCCAAATAGTTCCTAATCTGTTCTTTCCCCACCAAAGGCTGTCCACCTTCGTCCCATATTGTGTCACTTAGCGCACTAGTCTGGGAACTGACCTTGTCCATGAAGACAGAGGCAAAGAAAGCATTAAATACTTCAGCTTTCCCCACAACATTTGTCTCTAGGGCTATGTCTAGACTGCAGGCTTCTTTCGAAAAGGCTCTTTCGAAAGCATCTTTCGAAAGAGCCTCTTTCGAAAGAGAGCGTCTAGACTGCACGGAGAAATTTCGAAAAGCGGCTTGCTTTTTCGAAAGAAAGCATCCAGTGAGTCTGGATGCTCTCTTTTGAAGAAGCCCTATTTACATTGAAGAACGCCTTCTTTCGAAAGAGGAACTTTCGAAAGAAGGCGTTCTTCCTCGTGAAATGAGGTTTACCACCATCGAAAGAAAAGCTGCTTTCTTTCGAATTAATTTTGAAAGAACGCGGCTTTAGTCTGGACGCAGGGGAAGTTTTTTCAAAAAAAGGCTACTTTTTTCGAAAAAACCCCTGAGTCTGGACACAGCCTAGGAGTGTGTCTAGACTATATGGCTCCGTCGACAGAGCCATGTAGATGAGTTTACTAGACATGGCACATTTCATCAGGCATAAGGGATCTGATGACAAAGGGATCTGGGGTCAATTGATACCGTCTAGACTACTGTGCTGTGCCAACAAACAGCTGATCGGCCTAGTGCAGTGGCCATTTTGATGTATATGAAGCATTGATTATTTAAATCACCGCTTCATTTTGCTATGTCTAGTAAACTCATCTACATGGCTGCATCGACGGAGCTATGTAATCTAGACACACCCTAGGGGTATGTCTACACTACAACATTAATTCAAACTAACTTAGTTCGAATTAGTTAATTCGAACTAAGCTAATTCGAACTAACGGATCCAGACTAAAAAACTAGTTCGAATTAGCATTTTGCTAATTCGAACTAGCATGTCCACATTAAGTGGACCCTAAACCGGGATTAAGGATGACCGGAAGCAGTGCCGGCAGGGCATCAGAGGAGGACTTAGAGCGTGGAGATGCTGTCTCAGGCTAGCCGAGGGCTGTGCTTAAAGGGCCCAACCCCCACCCCGGACAGACAGTTCTCAGAGGTGACCCGCTTGCAAAGCAGTCCTGGCTTGGATTGCCCGGAGTACCCACACTGGGCACATCACAGAACTCGGCCATCAGACCGTCTGCACTTGCCGCAGGCTGCCATCTGGGGAGAGGGGGTAATTGAGGGGCTGCAGGAGAGCTTCCACTCCCAGAAGCCCGCAGAGCCAGCCCAGTCCTCCCCATTGGGGGCTCGTGCCCCATTCCTCCCTCACCTCCTTCCACTTACCCTTCCCTAGCCCCTCTTCTTGATGTACAAAATAAAGAAAACATGTCTTCCAAAATGGAATCTGTCTTTATTGAACAAAACTGGGGGAGACTGGGAAAAGGAGGTGGGAGAGGGGAAGAGAGAGGCTGGGAGAGGGGAGGGCAACTAAAATGATCAGGGGTTGGGAACAGGTCCCATAGGAAGAGAGGCTAAAGAGACTGGGACTTTTCAGCTTAGAAAAGAGGAGACGGAGGGGGGATAGGATAGAGGTTTCTAAAAGCAGGAGTTGGGTGGAGAGGGTGCATACAGAAAAGTTCTTCATTAGTTCCCATAAAGAAGGACTAGAGGACACCAAAGGAAAGGAATGGGTAGCAGGCTTCAAACTAGTAACAGAAAGTTGTTCTTCACAAAGCAAAGAGTCAACCTGTGGAACTCCTTGCTGCAGGAGGCTGTGAAGGCTAGAACTAGAACAGAGTTTAAAGGGAAGTGAGATCAAGTCATAGAGGTTGGGTCCATGGAGTGCTATTAGCCAGGGGGTAGGAGTGGTGTCCCTGCCCAAAGTTTGTGGAAGGCTGGAGAGGGATGTCATGAGACAAATGGCTTGGTCACTGTCTTTGATCCATCCCCTACAGGGTCCCTAGGGTTGGCCACTGTCGGCAGACATTCTACTGGGCTAGATGGACCTTTGGTCTGACCCAGGATGGCCATTGTAAGCTCAGGGCTCAGGGTTGGGGGTCTCACTGGACCCCCTTGATTCTCTTGCACACCTGCTCCTGGGTGGCCAGGCTGGCAGCTCTCCTGCCCTAGATGGCCACTTTCCTGTGCCTAGTGCGGAGATCGTGGACGAGGTCCACGATGTCTGCACTAGCCCAGGCGGGTGCCTGCCCCTTGCGGTCCCGGGCAAGCTCCCGGGAGCTGCCAGCCTGGTCCCGGGAAGAGGGGGAGGGTTGGGGGGCATCGGGAGGGTGGCTCGATCCGTGCCAGATGCAGGGTCTGCTGGCTGGGTGCTGGCAGGCTTGCACCTGGCACGGGCACCGTAGCCAGCCCTTGCCCCTTTAAGGGGTCCGGGGCCGGGAGGGGGGCAGAAGAGTTTCTCTGGTGTTGGCCAGAGTGGCCACCAGGGAAAGCTGGGAAGGGCTAGCCTCCCACTAGTTCGAATTAAGGGGCTACACACCCCTTAATTCGAACTAGCTAATTCGAACTAGGCTTAATCCTCATAGAATGAGGTTTTCCTAGTTTGAACTAAGCGCTCCGTTAGTTCGATTTAAATTCGAACTAACGGAGTGCTAGTGTAGCGCCTATGAAAGTTAGTTCAAACTAACGTCCGTTAGTTCGAACTAACTTTGTAGTGTAGACATACCCTAGGTTACTACCCTCATCCAGTAGGGGCCCCACACCTTCTCTGATCACCTTCTTCTTGTTAATATGCCTTTAGAAACTTTTCTTGTTATCCTTCACATCCCTTGCAAGTTGCAATTCCAATTGTGCCTTCGCCTTCCTGATAACTTCCCTGCATTCTCGAGCTATATATTTATACCCCACCCTAGTCATCTGTCCAACTTTCCAGTTTTTGTATGCTCCCTTTTTGTGCTTAAGTTCACCAAGGATTTCCCTGGTGAGCTATTCTGGTCTCCTACCATATTTGCTTCTCTTGCTACGCATTGGAATGGTTTCTTTTTTTGCCTTCAATAAGGCTTCTTTAAAATACTGCCAGCTCTCCTTTTGCCTTCATGTTAGCATCCCAGGGGGTTCTGCCCATCAGGTCTCTGAGGGAGTAGAAGTCTGCTTTTCTGAAGTTCAAGGTGCGTATTTTACTTCTCTCTTTTCTTCTTCTAGTTAGGATCCTGAAATCTACCATTTCGTGATCACTGCTTCCCAGGTTGTCACCCACCTCTACTTCACCTATTAACTCCTCCCTGTTTGTGTGGAGCAGGTCAATCTGCGCACAGCCCCTGATCGGATCCTATAGCACTTGTACCAAGAAGTTATCCCCAACATTCCCCAAAAACGTCCTTGATTGTCTGTGTACTGCCGTAATAGTCTGTCAACAGATTTCAGGGTGATTAAAGTCCCCCATGAGAACCAGGGCCTGCAATCTGGAAACTTCTCTCAGGTGTCCGAAGAAAGCCTCGTCTACCTAATCCACCTGATTCGGCGGCCTGCAGCAGACACCAACCACAACATCACTGCTGTTGCTTACACCTCTTAAGTGGACCCAAAGACTCTCAACAGGCTTTTATCCTTCTATAAATTGGAGTTCTGAGCAATCATAGTGCTCTCATTTTCTCCCCTGCCTGTTCTTCCTGAACAGTTTATACCCTTCCATGACAGCGCTCCGGTCATGCGAGTCATCCCACCAAGTCTCAGTTATCCCAATCAAATCATATTTCTCGGACTGGGCCAGGGCCTCCAATTCTTCCTGTTTGTTACCCAGGCTTCTTGCATTGGTGTACAAACACCTTAGATAACCACTTGATCGCCCTACCCTCTGCATTCGAATCATGGGTCCTCCTTTGTTGCTCATTCCTCTTTGCATTTCTTCCTGGTATCCAACTTCCCCACTCCCCTCAGGGTTTGGGTCACCGTCCCCCAATGAACCTAGTTTAAAG
Organism: Pelodiscus sinensis; assembly: GCF_049634645.1. NCBI lineage: Eukaryota > Metazoa > Chordata > Testudines > Trionychidae > Pelodiscus > Pelodiscus sinensis. Next base: position 96,653,989 of record NC_134715.1, on the reverse strand, counting down.
CCCTCCTCACCAAGTTTGCAAGCCTGCCCGCGAAGATGATCCATCCTCTCTTTGGGTATGTCTACACTACCCTCCTAGTTCGAACTAGGAGGGTAATGTAGGCATACCGCACTTGCAAATGAAGCCCGGGATTTGAATTTCCCGGGCTTCATTTGCATAAGCGGGGAGCCGTCATTTTTAAAACCCCGCTGGTTCGAACCCCGTGCAGCGCGGCTACACGGGGCACGAACTAGGTAGTTCGAACTAGGCTTCCTAGTTCGAACTACCATTACTCCTTGTGAAATGAGGGGTTTGAACCAGCGGGGTTTTAAAAATGGCGGCTCCCCACTTATGCAAATGAAGCCCGGGAAATTCAAATCCCGGGCTTCATTTGCAAGTGTGGTATGCCTACATTACCCCGCTAGTTCGAACTAGCGGGGTAGTGTAGACATACCCTTTGTTAGGTGGATCCCATCTCTTCCTAACAATCCTTGTGCATGGAATAGAGTCCCATGGTCGAAGAAACCAAAGCCTCTCTGTGACACCACCTGCGCAACCACGCATTTACTTCCTCAATTCGATGATTTCTACCCAGTCCTTTCCCTTCAACAGGGAGGATGGACGAGAATTCCACTTGTACTCCAGAATCTTTGATCCTTCTTCCCAACTCTACGTAATTCGCAGTAACCCGCTTAAGGTCATTCTTGGCCGTATTGTTAGTTCCCACATGGAGAAGCAGGAAGGGGTAGTGATCCAAAGGCTTGATCAGTTTTGTAAGCCTCTTAGTCTCATCCTGAATTAGAACTCCTGGTAAGCAGCACTCCTCTCGAGAATCCAGGTCCAGACGGCAGATGGATGGCTCAGTCCCTCTTAGGAGGGAGTCCCCGACCACCACCACCCGCCGCCTTCTTTTGGGGGTGGTAGTCGTGGAACCCCCATCCCTAGGACTGTGCATCCTATGCCTTCCAGTTAAAGTGGTTACCTTCTGATTTCTTCCTTGTGAGGTCTCACTCAAAACATTCTCCATCACAGAGCCTGTGGAGAGAGCCTGAAAGCGATTACTTACCTCTGTAGGAATGGGGGATTCCTGTACTGGCCTTTTTTTCCTTCTAGATGTTACATGCTGCCAGTTCTCTTCCTAGTCCTGTACTGTCCTCTCTGGCTCTTCTGTCTGCCTTGCTTGAAGGATTAAACTCTGCCTTCTATTGAGGAAGTCTTCATCCTCTCTGATCGAGCACAGAGTCGACACTTGGGCCTCAAGTCCTCTAATTTTTTCCTCCCAAATGGCGACCAGTTTGTACTTAGTGCAGATGAAATCCCTTCTTTGTTCCAGGAGGAAGAAAAACATGGCACATGCTGTGCAGGTAACAACAGCAGAACTATCACCATCCATACCTGCTGCGCTGGAGAACTCCCACTCTAAATTCCCTGTTTGCAATCACCTGTTCGCAAGCTGGCTGCAGCTTCTTCTATACTGCGTAAAGTCTTTGTCCTTAAAGTCTTCAGTTGGTGACATATATAGAAATATTAGTATGTCCAGGACCTTTGTGGATCCATATAGATATGGTTTATTATGCCCTGAGACAATGGATGGCAGCTTTATAACTTTATCTTCACTTCTTTCCCCAGCTACAAAGAGTTTACTGATATTCGCAACTTCTTCCAATACAACTGTTATTCTCAACCATAGGTGTGTACTCTTGGTGTGTGCAGAGGTCTTCCAGCAGTACATCAGCTCGTGTAGATATATTGCCTAGTTTTATAACAGGCTACATAAAAAACACTAGGAAAGCCTGTACAAACTAACATTTCATAAACAATGATTTGTTTATACTGCTCTGTATACTAGACACTGAAATGTAAGTGCAATTTTTATGTTTCAATTAATGTATTTTATCATTATATGGTAAAAATGAAGAAATAAGCAATTTTTCAACAATAGAGTGCTGTGGCACTTTGGTATTTTTCTGTCTGATTTTGTAAGTTTTTAAGTGAGATGAAACTTCAAGATACAGAAGATAAATCAGACTCTTGAATGGGGTCCTGGAGTCTAGAAAGACTGAGAGCCACTGAAGTATGGCATCAAAGGGTATGTCTACACTACCCCGCTAGTTCGAACTAGCGGGGTAATGTATGCATACCGCACTTGCTAATGAAGCCCGGGATTTGAATTTCCCGGGCTTCATTAGCATAAGCGGGGAGCCGCCATTTTTAAATCCCCGCTGCTTCGAACCCCGTGTAGCGCGGCTACACGGGGCTCGAACTAGGTAGTTCGGACTAGGGTCCTATTCCGAACTACCGGTACTCCTCGTGAAACGAGGTGTACCGGTAGTTCGGAATAGGCACCCTAGTCCGAACTACCTAGTTCGAGCCCCGTGTAGCCGCGCTACACGGGGTTCGAAGCAGCGGGGATTTAAAAATGGCGGCTCCCCGCTTATGCTAATGAAGCCCGGGAAATTCAAATCCCGGGCTTCATTAGCAAGTGCGGTATGCATACATTACCCCGCTAGTTCGAACTAGCGGGGTAGTGTAGACATACCCATATGGAGATTTTCATAATATGATATTTTAAACTTTTTTTCCTTATTATTAGTTGTCAGCAAAGATGTCGCACTAATCCTGTTGTATTCTGTTCTTGTCAGCCTCTTCTCTACAGAAAATGTTTGTGACAGTTCTTTTCCCTCTCAATCCATTCCCCCACCCATCTGTTTTTACAAAGATTTCCAATATCATACAATTTCTTTCTTCTGACCTCCCTATGAAGTGCTGTGGGCAGCAGGCTATGTTTGCTCCTTTCTTCCCTGACAAGTATTTGTAAGGTGGGTTAGATCATATTATACTTCCATGCTTTTGGAGAAAATTTCTTAGTGCAAAGGTGTTTATTAAAACACTGGTAATCTCTAATAAAGAGTGTTCTGCAAGATTTGCTCTGTCCTAAAGAAGATGGATCCACTTGTTCCTGAGACATTAGCAGATATCAGACGATCTTTTAAAAAGAAGAAATGAAGAGAATTAATTTAATAAAAGTGTATATGCATACACTACAATTCTGATTATGTTGGCTGTATGATGTGCAGTCTATACAATGTTGCCTGTACTTTGGATAAAATCTTAATATAGACAAAATAAAATGCAGCATTATGCCATTGATGTTTTATCTATTTTATGATTATATCCAATTTATATGTTACTGTGCAAAAAGCAGTGTAGTTATTGCTCTACTTTTACTGTGTATTAAATAGATAAATTTGTATATATAAGATATTTCAAATAAATGGGAGTCATACACTTGAAGAGGCATACTTCAATTTTAAAATGCAAGAAATTGTGGAAGCTTTTATTCAGTGCTTTAAATTTGGAATAAAAATGTCTCTGACACAGTATCCTTGATATTTTAGGATAATAAATGGAAAGCTATTCTTGTCTATGGCTTTAAGATAATTGAGAAGGGAAGCTAGTATAATGACATATGTGAAAATTTAGAGAATGTGAGATGCTAAGTGATTTTATTTCTTTGGTAACAAAACCCATCATGATAAGTAACAACATCCCAGTTATTTATTCAATTTAAACATGATTGTTGTCCTTGAAACATAAAGTAATGTTATACAGTTAACTTCTTTACTGATTAACTCATTATGGTGAGTGGCTTATTTTATGACTTCATTCCCATAAAAACATCTTATCAAAGTTATCTTTCTGAATACATTGCACACAGCAGGTTTTTTTTTTCTTCCACAAACCTAGTATGAGCCTAATCCTGCATGATCCAGAGCACTTTAGCCTTTGTCTAGGGAAACATTTAAGCACATAATTAACGTAACCCACATAAGTTGTTAATAAGGCTACTCAGATGTTTAAGAGGTCTCAGGGAGTAGCCGTGTTAGTCTGTAACTTTAAAAACAATGAGTAGTCCTGTGGAACTTAGGGTATGTCTACACTACCCTCCTAGTTCGAACTAGCGGGGTAATGTATGCATACCGCACTTGCAAATGAAGCCCGGGATTTGAATTTCCCGGGCTTCATTTGCATAAGCGGGGAGCCGCCATTTTTAAATCCCCGCTGCTTCGAACCCCGTGCAGCGCGGCTACACGGGGCTCGAACTAGGTAGTTCGGACTAGGTTCCTACTCCGAACTACCATTACTCCTCGTGAAATGAGGTGTACCGGTAGTTCGGAATAGGCACCCTAGTCCAAACTACCTAGTTCGAGCCCCGTGTAGCCGCGCTGCACGGGGTTCGAAGCAGCAGGGATTTAAAAATGGCGGCTCCCCCCTTATGCAAATGAAGCCCGGGAAAGTCAAATCCCGGGCTTCATTTGCAAGTGTGGTATGCCTACATTACCCCGCTAGTTCGAACTAGCGGGGTAGTGTAGACATACCCTTAGAGACTATCAAAAATATATAACATCATGAGCTTTTGTGGGTAAAACCTACTTCATCAGATGATCAGAAGTGGAAATAACAGAAACCAAGATATTTATAACAGCAAAAACCTGTCAATTGTAGGATTAGTGCTAATGAGGCTAATGACTTTGTCCTCACTCAAAACTATTTCCAGTTTGGCGATAATTTATACTTTCAAGTCAGTGGCATTGCTATAAACACCCAGGTGGCACCACAATATACCAGCATTTTCATGGATGATCTTGAACAATGTTTCCTCAGCTCTCTACTTACACTGCATTGATGATGTTTTCATCATATGGACCCATGGGAAGAAGATCCTTGAAGAATTCCACAGGGATTTCAACAAATTTCGAACCCACCTTAGCCTAGACCAGTCCAGATTCACTTCCTTGACGCTATAGTACAATTAAATGATGATCACATTAATACCATCCTATACTGGAAACCTACTGACCGCTATTCTTACCTACATGCCTCTAGCTTCCATCCAGGACACATCACATGATCAGCTGTGTATAGCCAAGCTCTAAGGTACAACTGGATTTGTTCCAGTCTCACAGACAGAGACAAACACTGACAAGATCTTTATTAGGTATTCTTAAAAATTAAATACTCACCTGTGGAAATGAGAAAACAAATTGTCAGATCCAGATGAGTACCCAGAAATCTACTACTTCAAGATAGGCATAACAAGGAGAACAACAGAACATCTTCACCCCCAGCTTAAACACTCCTTAGTTGTGCCACTGATTTGAAAGTATAAATTATCCCCATTTTAAACCCCACCAGCACATCACTGACAATCTACAAACCTGTCCTAGAAAACAATCCCTCTCTCTCACAGGTCTTGAGAGACAGGCCTCACCTACAAACAACACCCCCTCCTTTCCCGGCATCTGAAGCAAATACTTTCCAGTGGCCACACATCACACCTAAGACACACTCACCCAGGAATCTGCACCTGAAACTAATCCATTGCCAACTCTGTCTACACATTTATTCAAATAATACTATCAGTACCTAACCACATAAGCTACAACATCAGGGGCTCATACAACTGCACATCCTCTAATATGATATGTGCCATCAAGTGCTAGCAATGCCCTTCCACTGTGAATATTGGCCAAACTGGACAGTCTCTGAAACAAAGGATAAATGGACACAAATCATACATTAGAAATGGTAACACATGTAAACCCATAGGGATACCTTTCAACATGCCCGGTCACTCAATCATGGATTTAAAAATAGACATTCTTCCACAAAGGAATTTCACCAGCCAATTACAGAGGGAGAGAATGTGGAATTGGTTTTCATCCACAAATTTGACACTGTTTCCCTGGTATGGAAAAGCGCCAGTGCTAAAATACTTTGGTGTGTATCAGGAAAGAAGAAATGAATGAATGAATCAATCAATCAATCAATTGATCAATCAATCAATAAATACAAGTCAGCATTATTTTAAAAATAGTTTGACATGTCAGTTGATGTTCATGACCCTACTTTAAGGCTACGTCCAAACTACAATCCTCTTCCACAAGAGGAAATGCAAATGGAGCAATCATTTCTATATGTTGCACTCTCATTTGCATTTCCTCTTCCTTTCCCTTTTGCACAAGAGATTTTGTGGAAAAAAGCACTATGTAGTTGGTGCCTTTTTGTGCAAAAAACCCCTTTTGCTCAAGAGCCATTCTTCCTCAAAAAATGATGGATAGGTAGAAGTAACTGGGGTTATTCTGCTTTACAAAACCTGATGGTCTATTAAACTATTAGGCTACATCTAAACTACAATCCTCTTCTGCAAGAGGAAATGCAAATGAAGCACTCATTTGCATATGTCATGTTCTCATTTGCATTTCCTCTTCCTTTCCCTTTTGTGCGAGAAGTTTATGTGCAAAAAAATGCTGTGCAGATGGCACCTTTTTGTGCAAAACCCCCCTTTTGCACAAGAGCCATCCTTCCATCTGCACAGTGCTTTTTTGCACAACAGGGAAAGGAAGAGGAAATGAAAATGAGAGTGCAACATATGGAAATGATTGCTCCATTTGCATTTCCTCTTGCAGAAGAGGATCGTGCTTTAGATTTCACCTAATAGTTTAATAGTTGCTCAGGTTTTGTAAAGCAGAATAACTCCAGTTACTCTGCAGAAGCCAGAATGCAGACATCTATGGACACATGGCTAACAGCCTGGCTACCAAGGGGAACATCCACACCCAGGAGCAGGTACAGTTGAAAGTTAAAGAGCTTTGCCAGTGTAAGCCAAGGCTCAGGAGTGCAGCTCCCACTCCAAAGCAGAACCCTACACCTGCCCCTGCCCTGAGGAGCTGAACCCCTTATCCCAGTATTGGACTTAGGGATTGAGGCATCCATCATTTCCCTCATGGGGGGCAGAGACACAGAGGAGGAAGAGGAAGAGGAGGAGCCAAACAAGGCCAGCACAATAACCGTCCTGACCCTGGAGCTGGTACCCCATGCTCTGGAGGTGTCCAAGGCATTGTCTGAAGCTGGAGAAGCTGCATCTGATTAGTGGCATCACGTTCCTTACATACACAAGGTGGAGTTGGTGGGCAGCCAGGGGCAGCTGTGCACTCCTCATTTGGCCTTTGTGGCCTGGGGATCGCACAGTAGCCTGTGCACATGGGAGCATGTGGAGCTCCAGTCTGGCGCACACAGCCTCAGGAGGCTGCAACAGAGGACCCTTGTGGTATAGGGTGTCTGGAGAGGCCTGTCATACTCCTGACACCACAAACCACCACTAGAAGAATGCTGGGGACATGGAGACACACACATATACACTGAGCAGTGCTGCACATGGCACTAGGGCATGCCTGCACTCTTAGGGCAGCGTCCACTCCCGGGCACAACGAGGCGAGATGCAAGAGCATCTTTCCCCCACCCCCAACACCTTGACTCCTCTCCTACATTTGGCAGGGATACAAGCTCTCCTTGCAGGACACTGTCACTGCCCGACCCGATGTGTGTGTGGCAGAGAGGGAAGCCCAGCCACCCCATGCTCCCCTTCGCCCACAGGATCCTGGTGTGGCCAGCACCTTCACATGCCTGTTTGTCTCCAGGATGTGGGGATAGTGAGGCTCACCCCTTGGACATCTGGGGCCCTGCAGGAAAGGGCCACTGGCTAGACCACACATGGCCTTGTTCATAGCACATTGTCTTCATCTCAACCAAAACCTTTCAGTCTTGCCTCACAGATGAGGGCTAGGCTTTAGTTGCAGTGTCTCCAGGGATGAGTGACTATCTCTCTGTTCTCCACAGCTTATTGCTAGATGGACTATCGATATATAAGCTCATCGTAGATAATCGTTAATAAAACTAAGTGTAATGAGAGGCAGACTCCAAGGACAACTATGGATTTTTCCTATGTTGAATAGTCCCTATGTTCACCTAGATCACATCATATTCCACTGCTTCAACTATCCTTTGTACTTAACTTTAAATCTCTTCGGGTATGTCTACACTACCCTCCTAGTTCGAACTAGGAGGGTAATGTAGGCATACCGCACTTGCAAATGAAGCCCGGGATTTGACTTTCCCGGGCTTCATTTGCATAAGCGGGGAGCCGCCATTTTTAAAACCCTGCTGGTTCGAACCCCGTGCAGCACGGCTACACAGGGCTCGAACTAGGTAGTTCGGACGAGGTGTACCGGTAGTTCGGAATAGGAAGCCTAGTCCGAACTACCTAGTTCAAGCACCGTGTAGCCGCGCTGCACGGGGTTCGAACCAGCGGGGTTTTAAAATTGGCGGCTCCCCGCTTATGCAAATGAAGCCCGGGAGATTCAAATCCCGGGCTTCATTTGCAAGTGCGGTATGCCTACATTACCCCCCTAGTTCGAACTAGTGGGGTAGTGTAGACATACCCTTCCTCTCCCCCTGTATTCCTTTCTGTAGCCCCTAAACTACTGGAATTGTGTGTTATCACAAAGATGGCCTGCCTGGTTCTAGAGAAAGACATTTCTGCTAAACACTTGAAGAATCCACTAGTGCTGTTCTAAGGAAGGACTTGCCCACCTTGCTATCTTAGAGGTTTACTAAAGCTGAATCCAAAACATCAGGGGGTGGAGATTCATGAGAGGAAATAGGATAAAATGTGTACATGCTTAAGTGAGAGATACTGGAATCACTTGAAATTAATTGTAAATGAATTGTGTGGTAGCTAAAGGATTCAAGGCACATGCATCAAGCAGAAGCAGATGAAGGAAACCCTCTGTTCTCTTATGGTGCTGTTTTGTAAATGCTTCAATAACAGATAACGGCAGGAACAATAAGTCAAACATGAACACCCATTTGCCTGCTTGAAAGAGTTTTACTTCACAGTGGAAAAAATTCAGAATGGTTTTAACAGATGAATGGGGCTATTCCTATGCTTTATTCGTGAGCAGATGAGTGAGGATCAAAAATGACTATTAACTTATGTCTAGTTCAACCATGAATTACATCAGTTTATGCCAGTGTGATTCCACTGAAACCAAAGGACTCATGCAGGCATAAACTTGTGTAATACAGCAGAGTACTGAACCAAAACACTCTATGAGTTGTAAAAGATAATTGCCCGAATAAACAACACAACCATGAAAATATTTCCTCTTTACCATATGACAAATCTCTCTCTGGGTATGTCTACACTGCCACCCTAGTTCGAATTAGGGTGGCTAATATAGTCATTCGAAGTTGCAAATGAAGCCCGGGATTAAAATATCCCGGGCTTTATTTGCATGTTCTTGGGCGCTGCCATTTTTAAATGCCCAGTAGTTCGAATCCCCTGCCCGCAGCTACACGTGGCACGGGCTAGGTAGTTCAAATTAAAGCTCCTAATTCGAACTACCATTACTCCTCATTGCAGGGGGGTTCGAACTACCGGGCATTTTAAAATGGCAGAGCCCGGGAACATGCAAATAAAGCCCAGGATATTTTAATCCCGGTCTTCATTTGCAACTTCGAATGACTACATTAGCCACCCTAGTTTAAACTAGGGTGGCTAGTGTAGACATACCCTCTGTCTCTCTATCTATCTGTGTGTGTCTCAGACATATACCAACCAACTTTTAGAAAGGGTATATGAATAAAGATACATTTTAAGAAGCATCTCTAGGCATGAGAGTTTGTCTGGGGAGCATTGAGGACTAATGGCTAGTGGAGCACTGGTTTGGTACTCTGGAGACATGGCTTCTATTCTTGGCTTTTTCACCTCAAACTACTGGACCTATTTTTAACTTAACAAGTTACTAGTGTGCATAAACAGCTATTTTTCCCTCAAGTATTTGGTTATTGGATAAAATGTAATCATTTCTATCCATGAAAGCTGTTTCTAGTGACCAGCGCTGATATCAGGAAGGGGTGAGGGAAAAAAGAGGCAGATACCCCAGGACCCGGCAATTTAAGTATGTCCAGGGCTCTTGGCAACTGCTGCAACTTCAGTGGCAAGCATGGTGGCTGTGTAACCCAAACACCTAGTGGTTCACTGTCCCATGTGGAACTTAGACCACTTACAGTGAGAGATAAGAATGAGTGAGCTTTACAACCTAAGCTGAGTGGTAGCTTGCTTTATAGCTCAAGCTGTAGAATCTCTGACCCAAAACTCACAGAAAATTGAAGTTCAAATCTGCCTGATGGCAGTTACAAGTGTATTGGCTTTCAGGGGACTTTATTGGGGGACCTATGGAGCTTAGTGTAGGAGCTTCTACATCTTGAGCTATAAAGCCAGCTGCCTCTCAGCTTAGGCTGTAGAATCCAATTGTTCTTACCTCTAGCTGTAAGTGGTCTAAGTGCCACTACATGAAACAGTGAACCACACTAGGGCAAAGTCTACACTGCACAATAAGCTATTCTGGAAGAAATACTCTGAAATAGCTTATTTTGAAATAGCAAGTCTACACACCAAATGCTCATCGAAATAGTGCTGAGCTATTTTGAAATAGAGCATTCGCACTCATTGGATGCTGAATAGGGTTTAAGGCCACCTGGCAGGGCAGGGCATCTGGAAAGCATTCACTTCCCATGGCTGCTGCCAGAAACTATCTAAGGCTTGTGCTTAAAGGAATTCCCCTGTACATCAGGGCTAAGGCTCTTATCTTTTGCCTACCTCCTTGAGGGACAGCAAACCCATTCCTTTGCCTGCTGTGGTTGCTCTTGTGGACTCCTCAGCACTCCAGCTATGGAGCTGGAGCTGCCTCTGGGCAGTTGATGGTCATTGCAGCTTGTACTGCACTTCATGCAGCAGTTTCTGCTGGATGCCTTCCAGACCGCGCAGGATCCCAACCCTCTGCTCATCTTGGAAACCCTCATTTGCTCTCTACAGGCATGGCTCATGCTGCTTGATCCCATCCGCCCAACCCAGCATGGCATGTTCTGCTGCTTCCGAAGTCTAGACAGCAATTTAGACTCATCCCTGCCCTCAGGTGATGGGACACTCACATGTGACCCCATCCAGAAGTGGGTTATCATTGCCCCGTGGAAGCTCGCCACACCAGATAGCTACTAATCTATTGGGAACCAGTTTGGTGTGGGGGGGTGAGATCAACCGTCGGGACCCTGGACATGCAGGTTTGGTGCTTTGGGGATATTGTCCCAGGAGGTTAGGGAACTGCTAGAATGGGGTTCCCTGGGGAAAAGGGGAGTTGATGGTGGTGGTAGAGGAAGTCCCTTCCCTGAGAGGTTATTCAGTGCCACCCTCAGAAAGCCATGGAGGTGGGGGGGGGGACACTCAGGAATGTCCCAAGGGCTCTGGTAACCCTGTGATTTTCTGTTTGTCTTTTTCTACAGGTGGTGAGGGCCATTAACACCATCTTGCTGCACAGGGTCATCAACTTTGGCGATGTGGACACTATTGTCACTGGCTTTGCTGACATGGGCTTCACTAACTGTGGGAGTGCCATTGATGGCACCCATATTCCCATCCAGGCTCCCTACCACTGGGCATCTGTGTACATCAGCTGGAAGGGATACTTTTGGATAGCCCTGCAGGCCAGTTAGTACTAAAAATATCCTCTTTCCTAGCCAATAGTATCATCAGCAAATATTTTCTGTTATTTTAAAATAAACAGAAATAAACCCACACAGTCTGAGTGTAAAACCTTACTAATGCTGGCCAGTACTTGCTCAAGTGAGTATGTCTGTTGCAATCAATGCATTCCTCTTAAATGAGTATATTTCAGTTTCCTATGATTTTTCCACTGCTACTTAAAATAAAGTTATCATTTAAAAATTTTTAAATGACAAACTAATCTGGTGATGCACAGGAGATAGATATAGTAATAAAATTATTTTAAAACTATTTTTTTTATGTCTGAGAAAATATAATTAATTTGGGGATTTCATTACTCATGCCTAGTGATCTATTCAACTATTTGGTGGTTTTTTTTTCACATTGTTAATCTTTCATATTTTATACTGAATATTCTCATACTGACTCCACATAACTCCATGGTATGCCCACATCTTACATACCCCAGGAAGAGGTGGGTCACTCCATCACACACACACAAAAAGATATATTGGAACTGGAAAGGGATCAGAAAAGAGCAACAAATTCTGACGTGTATGTAACAGATTCTGTATGGAGACTAATTAATATGGATTGTTCAGCTTGGAAAAGTGACAACTCAGTGGGGATATGATTGAGGTGTATAAGAACATAAGAACAGCCATACAGGGTCAGACCAAAGGTCTATATGGCCTAGTATCCTGTCTTCTAACAGTGGGGGGATCCCTCTCCTGTCATCCATTTCCAGCCTCTGACAAAGAGACTAGGGACACCATTCCTGACATTCCTGGCTAGCAGACATCGATGGACCTATCTTCCATGATATCTTCTAGCTCTTTCTGGAACCCTGTTAAACCCTTTTCTTCACAATGTCCTCTGGCAAGATGTTCTACATGTTCGATGTGTGTTGCGTGAAAATACTTCCTTTTGTTTATTTTAAAACTGTTATTAGGAATGTCATTTGGTGACCCCTAGTTCTTTCTGGAAATCTAATTATACTAGAGACACGGGATCACCTTTTCCCACTGGATCGCCTTTGCCCACATGCCCCTAAAAGAATTCTAATAGATAGGTGAGGCATGATTTCCCTTTTTAGAAACCATGTCGACTTCTCCCCAACAAATTATGTTTGTCTATGTGTCTGACAATTCTGTTCTTTGCTATAGTTTTAACCAATTTGTCCAGTACTGAAGTTAGACTTACTAGCCTATAATTGCCAGAATTACGTCTAAAGCCCTTTTTAAAAATTGGCATCATATGAGCTATTCTCCAGTCATTTGGTACAGAAGATGATTTAAAGGGTAGGTTAAAAACCAGTTAGTAGTTGTACAATTTCACATCTGAGTTCTTTCAGAACTTTTGGATGAATGTCATCTAGTCCTGGTGACTTATTATTGTTTAGTTTATCAATTTGTTCCAAAATTTCCTGTTCTAAGACCTCAATCTGAGGCAGTTCATCGGATTTGTCACCTAAAAAGAATGGCTCATGTTTGGTCTTCATGGCTGAGGATGTGAGAGAGATTCATAAAGCAAAGAATTCATTTAAAATGTCTCATATGACCTTATCATCCCTGAATGCTCCCTGAATGCTCCCTTAGCATCTTGATTGTCCAGGGGCCTACTCCTTTTTGAGATTTTGGCTAGCTGTTCTTTAAATTAATTTTTGGCCTCCCTAATTATATAGTTACACTTTTTTTGACAGATTTTATGCTCCTTTTTATTTCCCACAGTAGGATTTCACTTTCACTTTTTAAACTATACTTTATCTGTCACTGCTTCTTATTTGGTGGTGTAATGGTCTCAAGCCATGAGCAGCCATGCTGCCTCCCAGCAACCAATCTTCAGAGCCCCGTGGGGGTCTCAGGGCAGGGTAACAAGCACGCAGTCAAGCCGTTTTACCTTCTTGCGAGTCTTGGCCCAGGCCCAGACAGGGCTGGGAAAGGGACAAAAAGTAAGAGTTTACAAAGCTGGGATCAGGGCGGGTAAACAAGCAAACAACACAAGTGTATAACGTCAGGCCCTGGGATCAGGACAGGGTGAAGTTGGGGCCTGACAAGCAGAGGGCTGACAAGCCCAGAAGGTTTGCCCCTTCAGGGGGAACCTGCCATCTAAGAGAAAGTGTGCTCCACTCTGTCCCAGACCAGGGCCCTAACAGTGGCAGCACTGGCTGCCACTGGATCAGCAGAGAGCTTGGCTGCAACACGCTGATCCGGTCAGTGGGTTAGGACGGATCTGGACTGCAACATGCAGCCCATCTGACTTCCATGTCCTTGGTCAGCATTAGGTCAGTTCTTCCTGGGCTATTTTCCGTTCCTCCCTGGGGTCCTACCTGGCTCTATGTTTGGTTGGCAGACTTTGTGGGGACTGAAGGAGCTGACAGAGTGTCCACAGATTCCGGGGGTTGCTCAGGCAGAGGTCCAGGGGGCCCAGCCCATTCTTCAAGGCTCATTCTGGGTCCTGGGGGTACAGGATATACCTCAGGCCTTAGCAGGGGGTCTCTGCAGCTTCTCTGAGTTCCAGCAGAGATTTACAGGAGTAGTCAACAAAGGCTTCCCTTGTCAACTGAGCTGCATCTAGACTGCCGCGCTGTGCCGGATCAGCTGATTGTTGGCACAGTGCGGTGGCCCTTTTTATTTTAATGAAGCTGGGATTGTTTAAATCCCTGCTTCATTGACTATGTCGGGTAAACTAGCTTACATGGCTCCATTGATGGAGCTATGTAGTCTAGACACACCCTTATACTTCTGGTCCTGTCCTTCTGCTCCTTGTGGCAGGACTGGCGAGCTCTGACACCACCCACAAAGAGGTCTTTAGCAGAACTTCCTCTTCCGGGTCACCAGGAGGCTATGCTGCCTCCCTACAGTGGTTAAGCCATGAGGGCACTTTTTTGTTTCTCTGAATGTGCTTTCTTTTAAGTTGGGTTATTCATTTAAGATGAGTCTCTTCATAGTGTTTTTGAAACATTTCCATGAAGCTTGCTGAGATTTTACTTTTGGCACTATACCTTTTAATTTCTGTTTAACTAACCTCCTCATTTTTATGTAGTTCCCCTTTCTGTAATTAAATGCTACAGTGTTGGACTGCTGTGGTGTTTTTCCTACCACAGGGATGTTAAATTTAATTATATTATGGTCACTATTTCCAAGTGGAGCAGTTATATTCACCTCTTTAACCAGATCCTGCAATCTACTTAGGACTAAATCAAGAAATGACTCCCTTCTTGTGGATTCCAGAACCAGTTCGAAGAAGCAGTCATGAAGGTCTCTGCTTACTCAATCACAAAATCATGACTGGTGTAGAAAAGTTGATATGGATGTGGTATATAGCTCTTTTCATTACGCAAGAACTAAGGGTCATCAAAGGAAATTAACAGACAGTGAATGTAAAAGAAATAAAAAAGAAGTATTTCTTCACACAACACATAGTCAACCTGTGGAAATTTTTGCCAGAGCATGTTGTGAAGGCCAAGACTATAATTTTGATTTAAAAAAGAACTGGATAAATTCATTGCTGTTAGCCAGGATGGGCAAGGATGGATTCACTAGCCTCTATTTGCTAGAAGCTTGGAATGAATTCCATGGTGATAACCTATTCTATTCTTTCCCTCTGAAGCACCCTGGACTGAAGCACTATTGGAAGACCAGTTAGTGGGCTAAATGGTTTTTTGGTCTGATGCACTATGGCTAGTCTTATGTTCTGACATCACTAGAGAGAAGGGAAATCCATGAACTTCTACACAGATCATCTGTTTTCTCCCAATCATTTTAAAACATGGCTGCTGAAGAAGCCATGCTGCCACAAGCTTCTCTAATCATCACAAAACAAGGACATCTTATGAACTGAGGAAGAGGTGTCAAACTATGTCTTTCAGATTGAGATCTGTCTTCTTCCCTCCCTTATATCTACCTCACCTTCTCCAAACACAATGCCAGAATTCCCATAGCCTCTGAAGAGGGATTGTCAAATAGCTAGAGAGAAGGATAAGGAGGTTGTGGAGAAAATAGTTTGGGCACATCTACACTATATGGAAGATTGACACTGCATCCTCCTGAGGCACACCAAATTTTAAAGAAATTTACATTGATTGTAAAGTATTTGGGATAGTCCACCATTAAACAGATATCATGACACAATTTTAGTAGTTCTCCTGAACATTACCATATTTCTTTGTAGTATTCTCTAGATATTACCTATAATACTGATCGGTAAAGGGACAAGTAGGAGAATCCCAAAGCCAACCCAATTAATTAATTAACTCTGCTGCCAGGAGGAAATGGAAACAAGAAATCAAAGAACTGGAAGGAACATTGATAGATCATTAAGACCAGTCTCCTGCACTTATGGAAGGACCAAGCACCATCTACGCCATAATGATCAGGTGTTTATCTAACCTACTCTTAAAAATTTCCATTGATGGAGATTCCAAAACCTCTTTAGGCAATTTATTCCAATTGTTAACCATCCTGCCAGTTAGCACATTTTTCTTAATGTCCAACCTAAATGTCTTTTGCTGCAATTTAAGCCCATTGGTTCATCAGAGGTTAAGTAGAATAATTTTTCCCTCCTTCTTGAGCTGACCTTTTAGGTACTTGAAAGCTTTTATCATGTCCCCTCTCAGTTTTCTCTTTTGAAAATTAAACAGACCCAATTCTTTCAATCTTCCATGATAAGCAATGTTTTCTAGACCTTTAATATTTTTAGTTGTTCTTCTCTGGACCTTCTCCAGTTTGTCCACATCTTTCCTGAAATTTGGTGCCCAGAACTGGTCACAATACTCTAGTTGAGTACTAATCAGTGCAGAATGGAATAATTACTTCTCAATTCCTGCTTACAACACTCCTCTTAATGTTCTCAAGAATGATGTTAGCAGTAAGACACAGTTGCATAAAAAGCAGACTCATATTTAGCTTGGGTGAATTATGACCCCTAGGTCTCTTTCTGCAGTACTCCTTCCTAGAAGTTCCAATATCTTTTCTGAGATCAGTGGAGTTTAATCCGGGTTTCTTCTGTGTTCTCAAGACTTCACGACACTTGAGATTTTGTTTGGTTTTAATTTTCTCTTTAAAAGAACAGAATACGAGTCAGCATCTCTATGAAGTGAATCTCATAGATTTTCCTAAGAACTTTGGAAAACAACGCACAGTTAGTGAGCTTTTGGGCCTTTGAAATCTTCCCCATCTCTGTGGCACTTTGTGTAGCTGCTAAAGTCAGTGTGTGAGGCAATATTGTAAGAAGAAAATAAAAGGTTTCTTTCTGCAGGACTAAAGCTGTGAAGTCTCAATGAAACACACATGAAAAATATTCAAAGTCAGTAAGCACTGGTAAGGATAACACTTATTTATTATGAATAGCTTTATTTGCCTGAAACAAAACTCAGTTCACAGAGAACAGCTTTACTGAGAAATACAATCCTCCTACAAAGAAACCAAGACCGCAAAAGATAAGTGCAATTATATACCGTATTTTCCGGCGTATAGGGCGACTGGGTGTATAAGACGACCCCCTATCTTTTTAATTAAAAGATAGGGTTTCATCTTATACCCCAGCGCCCCTCCGCCTCCTTTGCTCCCGGTGTCCCTGGTCTGCTGGAGATGGTCCCCAGCAGACCAGAGGCACCGGGAGCAAAGCCGCCAGGAGCGCCTGGGCTGCCCCCCCCCCCCCCGCCGGAGCCCCTCCGAGGCTTTAAAAGCCTCGGGGGAAGCCGGCGGGGGGGCATCCCAGGCGCGCATGGGCTGCCCCCCCGCCGGAGCCCCTCCGCGGCTTTGAAAGCCTCGGGGGAAGCCGGCGGCGGGGCATCCCAGGCGCGCATGGGCTGCCCCCCCGCCGGAGCCCCTCCGCGCCGCCGCAGAGGGGCTCCGGCGGGGGGGCAGCCCATGCGCGCCTGGGATGCCCCGCCGCCGGCTTCCCCCAAGGCTTTCAAAGCCGCGGAGGGGCTCCGGCGGGGGGGCAGCCCATGCGCGCCTGGGATGCCCCGCCGCCGGCTTCCCCCGAGGCTTTCAAAGCCGCGGAGGGGCTCCGGCGGGGGGGCAGCCCATGCGCGCCTGGGATGCCCCGCCGCCGGTTTCCCCCGAGGCTTTCAAAGCCGCGGAGGGGCTCCGGCGGGGGGGCAGCCCATGCGCGCCTGGGATGCCCCGCCGCCGGCTTCCCCCGAGGCTTTCAAAGCCGCGGAGGGGCTCCGGCGGGGGGGCAGCCCATGCGCGCCTGGGATGCCCCGCCGCCGGCTTCCCCCGAGGCTTTCAAAGCCGCGGAGGGGCTCCGGCGGGGGGGCAGCCCATGCGCGCCTGGGATGCCCCCCCGCCGGCTTCCCCCGAGGCTTTCAAAGCCGCGGAGGGGCTCCGGCGGGGGGGCAGCCCATGCGCGCCTGGGATGCCCCGCCGCCGGCTTCCCCCGAGGCTTTCAAAGCCGCGGAGGGGCTCCGGCGGGGGGGCAGCCCATGCGCGCCTGGGATGCCCCGCCGCCGGCTTCCCCCGAGGCTTTCAAAGCCGCGGAGGGGCTCCGGCGGGGGGGCAGCCCATGCGCGCCTGGGATGCCCCGCCGCCGGCTTCCCCCGAGGCTTTCAAAGCCGCGGAGGGGCTCCGGCGGGGGGGCAGCCCATGCGCGCCTGGGATGCCCCCCCGCCGGCTTCCCCCGAGGCTTTCAAAGCCGCGGAGGGGCTCCGGCGGGGGGGCAGCCCATGCGCGCCTGGGATGCCCCGCCGCCGGCTTCCCCCGAGGCTTTCAAAGCCGCGGAGGGGCTCCGGGGGGGGGGGGCAGCCCATGCGCGCCTGGGATGCCCCCCCGCCGGCTTCCCCCGAGGCTTTCAAAGCCGCGGAGGGGCTCCGGCGGCGGTGCATCCGGCGTACAAGACGACCCCCGATTTTGGGGGGATGTTTTTTAACATCAGAGGTCGTCTTGTACGCCGGAATATACGGTAGTATCAAAATTTAAAAACAAAAGAAGAGTTCATTATTTCCTCCCAGGTTTTATTCTGTTTAACAATCCACATAAACTTCTGCAGTGGCACAGGCCAGGTGGAAGTTTATGAGCAAAGGTTATAAATAATTGACTGAACAGCCTTGAGTTGAGTAAAAAGCAGCTTCTAGCAATGAAGCTCTAAGAGATTTCATCTATCCCAATACTCTTGAAAAGATTATAGCAGCAAGAAAGGCCAAGTGACCATCTTATCATTCCATCAGCATTCATTTTTCATTGTGGTAAAATAGTGAGTGGCTGACAGAAAATGTAACAGACTCTACAAATTATTTGAAAACTATGACGAGAAACAAAAGGGAACATCTTGTAAATTTAACTTTTCATCATTTGTTTCTGCTTTTAAATATGCATGCAAACAAACAAATGGACATAGATAAAAAATGAACAGATTTTCAAGCCTTTCAGTTGAATCTCAAGGTATTTTCTTTTCAATGTGTTAACAAAATTAAATGACAAACATTTGCCAATTTTAGAAAGCATGTACCATGTTGAATATAGCTTGATATTCATGAATGTGAAAAGTAGAGTTTATCATTCTGATCAACTAGTCTGACCTCCTGTTTAGACCAAGCCACAAAATTATCCCTAAAATAATTTCTAGAGTAGATTTTTTCAGAAAAAAAAATCCAATCCTGATTTTGAATTTTTAGTGATTCAGAATTCACATTTCCTAGTTGTTTGTCCCAGTGATTAATTACTGTCACTGTTAAAAATTATGCCTACTTCCAGTCTGAATTTATCTGTAATCAAGTCACCCATTAACTATCTATTTGTTTATCACTATAATACATTTTTTCTAAACCTTCAATCATTCTTGTGACTCCAGAAATACTTAAAGTTCTTTGGAAATACTAATTCTTCTGGCAAGAGCTAACATTACTATTATATACAACTTATAAATCTGGAGAAATGTGTGGTTTGGTTTTGACAGAAGGAAATAGGAGAGGATATAAAGAGTCCGGGTGCATTTTTCTGTTTCTGGGGTCCAGATGTATGCCAGCCAAGGCTATTTTCGAGTACTCTAGTTGGTATAACCCCAAGAGGCTATCCTCTAACTGAGGATTTCCAGAGTATAATATACTTCATCCTGGCTGCCTTCCAACTCCCAAATAATCTCTACACAGGAAAGCTTGTGAGGGGTGTGGCTTACAAGCCAGCTATGACAGCTCTGGACCTTTCCTAGCTAAAGACTCTCCTATATTATGAGAATTCCCAGCCACCTTGATTTAAAATTATTTCTGGTCCTGTTGTTTGGCCAGATCAAAGCTCAGGATCTCTGGCCCATAAGAACATAAGAACGGCAGTACTGGGTCAGACCAAAGGTCCATCTAGCCCAGTATCCTGTCTGCAGACAGTGGCCAGCACCAGGTGCCCCACAGAGGATGGACCAAAGACAATGGTCAAGTGATTTGTCTCCTGCCATCCTTCTGCAGACTCTTACAAACAGAGGCCAGGAACACCATCTCTATCCCCTGGCTAATAGCCTTTTGGACCTAACCTCCATGAAATTATCTAGCTTCTCTTTAAAATCTGTTATAGTCCTAGCCTTCACAGCCTCCTCACAGCCCAGTAAATTTACACTCATGTTGAAGCAGAATAATATTAGAACCAGATGTTTGGTGTACAAGTTTCTGACAGTTTGACATGTGTTCCTCTCAATTATCTTGAAGTAAGGAATGGACAGAGCTACATCACTTTTTTTACATCCAGTACAGTGGCCTAAGTAATTTTAAAATTATATTATTGAACTTCTAATCAGACAGAAAGTATTATGTCATCCAGTCAATTTCCCTGTCCGTCTAGGCCTCCCTATCAGCTAATGGTTTTGTGGACATGGCAGGTGAGATGATCCAATTGATGAAGTTTTCTGGACATACGAGAAGGAATGGATAATGGATTAATGATATATTTTTTAACAATTTCTTTTCTTTTCTCATTGTTTTTCCTCCTTATATTAAATAACTTTGTGTGTGGGTCTCCTACTTCAGATGGATTCAGTCTCCCTTCTCTTGGATATCTGAGAGCTGACCCAGATCCAATGAAGTCAGTAGTAGTCTTCTACTTCAGTGGATGTTGTTTTACAATATGGATTCTCTGTATCTTGGATACAGATATATATTTTCTGTAAGTATATGGATGGTAAAAGTACTCATGATAAAGCAATGCTGTCACTGTAAAGCTCTGTGTCCATAGATTATTAAAATATTGTTTTTTTATATTCTGAAATTGTAATACTGCTACTATTAGCATTTATTTTAAATCCTAATTAATTTATTTAATAAATTATATTTTTATTCCTGGATTATTTCTTTATATATTTGAATGCCTTTATTGACTAATTAATACCAACTAAATGATTTGCTAAACACTCACATTTTTTACTTTTATATAATTGTCAATAAATATATGTAAATTTGTAATTGTTCTTTTTTTGGCCATTTTAGTTTTTAAAAATGTTTATGCAAAGAAATAAAGTTCACAACTCTGAACAACAGTCCCATCTCAAAGAGTTTATGTAAGAAAAATTAAATGTTTATTGTTATCTCTTCAGTAACTCAGGTATATACTTTATGGATTCGAATTAATATGACATTAACAAATGCTGACTATGTGCCCTGTCCTACCCCGCAATGGAGTCAATGTAAAGATATCCATTCACTTCATTTCAGAATTGATTTGGGCCCAACATTGCAAATAGTTTCTCAGGTGCATATAAGACCTGAGATGTTAAATGTGTACATTTCAGATGAGAGGACAAGTTATTACTATTAGGTTACTAATCATTAGGGCCATATCTAGACTACAGATAAGATTGAAGCAGTCACAGTTGATCTTCTGGGGTTCAAATTAGTGGGACTCGTGAAGACACTCTAATTCAAACTGAGAAGGACACTCCTGTTGATGCCGGCAGTCCTGCTTCTATAAGGAGTGAAAGAAGTCAAAGGGAGAGAGTGCTCCCTTTGACTTCCCATACTGTGGACAGTGCCAAAATTCAACTAATGATTCTTTGACTTAAGCTATGTAATTAACTTACCTGAAGTTGAGTATCTTAATTCAAACTTATCCCCTAGTGTAGACAGACCAGGGTACGAGTTTCTACCATTTAGATTAGAGAAAATGGTGTAGAATCCAAGTTGCGTAAACTATGTTGATTTGCAGGATTTGGTATTTCTGTAGATTCAGTAAGTGTTTCTACACAAATTTCAACCTTCCCAAAGCACAATACAGGTTCTACATCCTTGTTCTACAAGATACCCTGCCATTCACTTCTGGTCTGATTACCAAAACAGCGTATAATGGTTAAACATATAAAGCATACTCAAGAATAAAGAGAGCTTAAACTACTTTCTAAAAATCTACTGAATAGCTGTACACCTAAAGTTTCTTAGCTGATGGCTTTTTTTTAAATGACACACAAAACTTCTAGATTCCATCAAATAAAAAAGTAAATGTCTTTGGAGTAAGATTAGACAAACATAAAGGCTACGTCTACACTGGCCCCTAATTCCGGAAAAGTCATGCAAAGCAGGTAAGTCAGAATAGGGAAATCCGTGGGGGATTTAAATATCTTCCGCGGATTTAAATAAACATGTCCGCCGCTTTTTTCCCGGCTTGGGGAAAAGCTGGAAAAAAGCGTCTAGACTGGCGCGATCCTCCGGAATAAAGCCCTTTTCCGGAGGATCTCTTATTCCTACTTGAATAAGAAAGTAGGAATAAGAGATCCTCCGGAAAAGGGCTTTATTCCGGAGGATCGCGCCAGTCTAGACGCTTTTTTCCGGCTTTTCCCCAAGCCGGGAAAAAAGCGGCGGACATGTTTATTTAAATCCTCGGGGGATATTTAAATCCCCCACGGATTTCCCTATTCTGACTTACCTGCTTTGCATGACTTTTCCGGAATTAGGGGCCAGTGTAGACATAGCCAAAGTGTGCTCAGAAATTTTTGTTTAACTGGAGCAGATAAGAGCTTTTGGTGACAGAGAAGCAAAATGACTAAATCACATGATGCAAAACCCACCACTTAAATCAGTTGGAGCTTTGCCATTGATTCCACTGGACCTTCAATCTGGCCCAAAGAAAGAGAGACACACAGAGAGAGAGAGAGATACACACAGACTGTGCTGCGGCTGCTCATTAACTGGTTATACACATGTATAAAAACAAAGCCTTTTTCATGTCTCTGCTTTTTAAGTATCTGAAGCTTCTGTTGTATGTAATAGCAGCATTAAATTTAGGCAGGGGCTCTAGCCAGAACTGGGGGGGAAAGTTGTTGCATAGAGGTCAATTTAGATATTAATTTTCAGTTGTTAGGGTAATTACAGCACATTTTCATTGTGCAAAACAAGTGTGGTGGTGTTAAATATTTTGTTATGATGCTTTTTCTCTAGTGAGTCATCATCTATGGTGATATTCTTAACTAAGACAAGCATAATTATGTATTTGCTTTCAGGTGGGCAAACAGATGGGGAGAGAGCTGAATATTTTCAATATATTCCAAAGAAAAATCTCAGTAAACAAAAGATAGACCATTATTTGTTTTTCTATCTGCTTGCTGCCCTCAACTGTCACCTATAACTTGTTTTGTGTCCTGAAGAAGCTATCTTTACATAGTTACATTGCTCTGTAAATATTAATGAGCCTCCAACAAAATAAAATTAGTTAAAAGACTTGATTACAGCCATAACTTTGGAGGCAGTGAGATCTGAAATAAAAACAGGAACTTGGGCTTTTTTATTGCCCCTTTAGAATTTCAAGTCCAAAATATAGACACCACTGTCATTCACATAACCCCAGCTCAGCAGCTGCCTAATTATATAGGTTTCTAAATTCCCTAAGTGCCTACATTTACACTTTTCAAATCCCAAGGAACCTAAATGCCTGTGATGCTAATTTGTACATCCCCTCAGGGCTAACAACACCAAACAGCTTGATGCCTAACTCATGCATAAATCCCATATTCCTCTTGCCTATCTTGCCCATTGACCCAATGTTAGTTGCATTCAGCGACTGCCTTACTGCATGTCTATCAGATCAAATAAAGCATAATATAGAGCCTGGTGGTGATTTCCTCAAGCCCTGGAGTTACAATATGTACCTTGTTGGAATTTTCTATCATAGCAAATGTATGAGAGTCTGGATAGGTCTACACTGCCATGTTTTTCCAGAAAAATGGCCATTTTTCTGGAAAAACTACATTTACATCCACACTGCCATTGCATTCTTTTGACAGAAAGTCGAAAGAACAGAGGGGTTTTTCCAACAGCGGTAAACTTCTATGATGAAGAAGACTTTTTCGGAAAAAGGTATGTGTGGACGCAGAAGAAGGAGTTCTTTCAAAAGAAGAGGCCTCTAGGAAATAATATAGGTGCCCTGGTGGCCACTCCGTCCATAGTAATCACAACTTAAATGAGAGATAGTGTTCAATGAATGTAGACGCTATCTTTTGAAAAAACAGATCACTTTTTCATTGCACTTTTGCTGTGTGGATGCTCTCTTTCAAAAAAAAAAAAAGTTTATCTGGAAGATCTCTTCCAGAAAAGCTTCCAAAAGAAGCTTGCAGTCTAGATGTAGCCTCTGTCTGTTTCTCTGCAAATGTAAGCCAGTGATGGATCTGCAGATATGCCCTCTCATCAGACAAAGGTGCAATATTTTAATGAGTTTGGATTATTTAAAGAGAATGTCTTGGGCAGTGTACAGTGGTACATTTTTGGGACAGTGGTGATTTGCTGGTTTCTCTCTGTGGGTAGTGCCTGGGAGGCTACAGGAGTCTGCCAAGCAGTAGGAGACAATATATGAGAGTGAACAGCAATTTATTCTTTAGCCTACTTTAGCCTACTTCCAGCACAGAGCCTAACTACACTGCTCATTATTCAAGGCAGTCATTCCCCTTAATAAAAAAAACCTGCAAGAATTGGATTATTCCTTAATATGATTTTCCTCATGATTTTCTTCTAAAGCTTAAGAAAGTTTTATAAAAAAGTCAGGCATGCTTGTCTCTGTTAGCTGTGTTCTGCATGGTTTCTCCAACACACAGAGCTAAAATGATGTTCCTGTCTCAAAGGTGCTATCAGAATCTCACCTAGAACTCAAGAAAGTTGGTTGGTTGTACTGTGGCAATAGCAAGGGACTTTAAGGAGAAGATATATATTTTCTGTGTCTCCTCTATGATAGAAGAATCCTTGGAAATACTTGTGAAATTTTAGACTGCTAGACAATAATTTATCCTTGTTTTGAGGTGACTGTGAGATCAAGGTTGAAATGTGAATAAAGAAGTGAAAGTGCCTCCAGTAGACCTCCTTCCCTCATTATTGATGTGGAACATCAAATGCAGCACCAATTGCCATTGTATGGTTGATTGATCAGTTTTAACCCATCTTGATTTCTGTGTGTTATAAGGTATAATTATCATTATAAATGGATTATATGTACACTGTGTCTTTAAAAAGAGACTGAATTGGTTTTGAGTCAAAGCCCCCAAGAAAAACCATGAGAGTGCAAAAGGGAAGATCGATCTTGAAAAATGATGTTTATTTGGCAATAAGAAGCAAAGATAGAATGGGAGTTGGTAGAGTATATAGGAAAAATAATATATGTGAGAGAGGGTATGACTACACATCAAAGTTAATTCGGAATAACAGCCGTTATTCCAAATTAACTTCCATAGCGTCTACACAAGCAAACCGCTATTTTGAAATAAATTTGAAATAGCGAGGCACTTATTTCAAGTTAGTTAAACCTCATTCTGTGAGGAATAACTCCAAACTCGAATTAGCTAATTCAGAATAAGCACTGTGTAGATGCTTAATCCAAAATAGGGGGCCTCCAAACCTTCCCTGTTTCCCCTGGTGGCCACTCTGGGCCAAACCAGGAAAACTTTTCTCCTCTCCCCAGGCCCGGAGCCCTTAAAGGAGTAGACACTGGCAGTACTACAAGTGCCAGAGCCAGGCCTGCCAGCAGTCACTGCCCCTCACCAGTGGCCCCACAATGAGCCAGGAAGCCAGTGGCAGTGAGCTGTCCCCCGCCAAGTCCCCCAGCACCCAGGAGCCAGCCAGGTGCCATAGACGGCGGGTGCCCTCCTAGACCATGGCAGAGATCATGGACCTCATTGAGGTTTGGGGGCAGGCTCCCAATGTCCATGATCTCCGCACTAGATGGAGGAACGCAGCTGTCTATGGCTGCATAGCTGCCACTACGGGCAAGAAAGGTCACAGGTGCACCCAGGAGCAGATGCGCCTCAAGATAAAAGAGTCGTGGCAGGCATACACCAAGGCCACTTGGGACACCTCCACAGCAGGGGCAGAGACCTGCCGCTACTTCGCTGCCCTGGACCACATCCTGGGGGGGCAGTGCAGTCTGTGCCACCCCGGGGGGCAGTGAGCTGCCACAGCACCACGCCACAGCACCTCCAAGCAGTCCCAGGAGAGGATTCAGCAAGGTCGTTCGGGAAGGCCACACCATGTAAGTGCCATCATTGTCCCCTTCCGGGGGCGGGGGAAGAGGAGAGAGAGACCAGGGACCACACGCGTGGGCCTTGCTTACCACACATCACACAGCAACCTGTGCACATGTGAGCACGTGCCGTGCCACCCCTGGGCAGGTGGCTCCAGCTGCCTGCCACACAGGAGCCATGGCCTGATAACCACGCGCATCTGTGAAGAGACCTGACATGCTTCTGACCCCAGGGCAGGACACAGCAGGATGCCCTCCCTTCACAAGCCCCCTCTAACATTTCCCCCCGACCTTGGCCACACTATACACAGCATTGGGGCCTGGATGCGGTCGGGGCAGTTCCCACTCCCAGGGATAGCTGGACAATTCGACCATGGCCTCTGTGCAAGCACAGCAGCTCTCATGGTGCAGGGCACGGTCATCCTCACCTCACAGAGAGGGGTTGGGCTTCACCTACTGTGTCCCCAGGGAGAACTGACCACTTCTCTTCTTTCTCCACAGCCACACCCAGCTGCGTGTGCAGGGCACACCACCCCACCTGGGACCACCTCCCGCACCCGAGGACTCCACCAGAGGACTACCTGAACACAGCAGGGGTACCGCAAGCAGCACCTGGGGGCCCTGCAAGTCCTGCACTGCACCCTGGAGCAGTGGGTGCAGGACGAAAGAGACTTGTGGTGGGAGCTGCTTGCCCAAGGTCGTGCATATGCAACCACCTGCACACCGTGGTGCAGACCATGCATCCTTGTGCCGCTCCAGCACCTGGTCCTCCTCCCATTCCTTCTCCCCCTCATGTCTGTCTCTCCTCAACCTCAACACCTTCCTCCTCAATCTCCACAGCCCCCACCTCAACCTCCACACCCTTCTCCCCATCCTCCCGGGACACTTAGGCCCCCACACTCTCCATGCTGGGAGAGTCAACCCAGCGAGACCCCCATCCCTAATCTTCCCCTTCCGCTTGCTTCCCCCTTCCAGCTCCCTCCTCCCAGGTTTCCCATTCCCCTCTCCCATCCCCTTGCCCCAGTTTCCCCAGAGTTTCATAACCCCCAGTTTTGTTAAATAAAGATTTTATATTTTTGAAAATACGTATATTTTATTTGACATCAGGAAGGGGGGCTAAAGAGCGGTAATTGGAAGGGTGTGAGGGAGGAATGAGGCACAAGCCCCCAGTGGGGCACACCAGGAGACTGTTACTGCCTGCAGAATGTGCTACCAAGCTCGCAGCAACACATCCAGGAGAAGCACCAGAGTGCCCAGGGGAAGCTCTGGCTCCATGTTGCAGAGTGCTGTGGTATCCCAAGTGAATGCAACCGGAGCACACAAAGACAAAATGCTTTCCTGTCCCTCATCGAGGTAGACAAGTAAGCAGGGAAACCTGAGAACTGGTTGTCCAGGGGGGTCCCTTTAATCACAGACCTCAGATAGCCTCAGGCAGCAGCCCCACAGAGTAAGTCCTGCCCTAGTGCCCTGCCGAACCTGGTTCCGACCAGCCTTAAATGTGATTCGGTGTCCACTCAGTGTGGACGCGTTATTTCAAAATAGCAAAACACTATTTTGAAATGCATTTTGTGTATAAACACGTTATTTCGAATTAACTATTTCGAAATAATGTATTTCGAAATAACTTTGTAGTGTAGACATACCCAGGATGACTAAAATGTGCAGGAAAACCATGACCAAAGCTGTGTATTCAAACTCGTGATTAAAATCCTGAATGTATTAAGAACAATGAACATTGTGGAAATTACCTAAAGTTTCTCCGCTGAAAATATTACTTTAAGTTTGAAACCAAAAATGGAAAATATCAGCCCCAAATAAGTTTGATTGTGAAACAGTTATGAGCAAATAAAGAACTAAGGTTAAAAATGATGTTAACTGAGGAAGTGCTATAAGTGACATATAGATTTGCTTGCCTCCCATATAGGTCAAATGTGATTTAGGCAAGACTGCCTTGTGTTCTGCACACAGGGATTATAAAACAGTTTCAAAATAATCTTAGACTGGAGTTGACACAAATGTCACAACACTGTGGTGCATACATTTGGTCCTGCAGAACAAAGTCTAGGTGGTAGGAACCTGGCAACCCTAAACAAAATAGTAGAAAAATAACCTATTGGTAGGTTAAGATCTTGCATTTTTCATGTGGCTTTGCTCTCTGCAATTTTTTTCCCTCACTTGAAACCATTGGATATTCAGTGATTCTTGTTCATCTTTTATACAATATTCATGCCTATTTATACCCTGGCATACTCTGATTTGTATTTTTGGAGTCATCCCTTATCTTTATTCCTATCCTTATTCCTAGTTTTGTTCTGTTCTGGAGATAGCATTTTATTTTAGTTGTTTGCTATCTATACCTGACTGAAATAAAGACTGGTAAAAACATTTGATCATTTATTTTGCCCAAACTGGCTCCATCATCCCTCTTTGCCCAATGCATTTAACATTTCAAACTGCAGGGATGAAAAAAAAAATAGAAAAATCTAAACAGCTAAACCACAAGCTAATTCCATGACCATTTATAGCAAAGATTTCAACTAATTTATATGAAATGATGTTTGCTCATAAATTCACTTTTTTTGCATAGAAATTATTTGTCCTGCCTATTGAGTCAATGTGGAATGAAAACCAAACCATTTGGTTGCGATAATTCATTATTCTACAATGATGTATCTTATTCACAGTATTGGATTTAATAAATGTGGAGGGATGCATATAGTGATGGTGAGATAAATACAAAGGATGAAATCCTGACTTAATTAACATCAAAGGTAGTTTTTGCTTGAGTTTGATGGGGCCAGGCTTTCACTCAAAACATGCATAGGTTGCATCTTCCTAAATCAGTACTCTCTGGTTGGGCAACATCTGTTGTTAAGGACCACAGATGAACCAGAGCCAGAGAGCCCCAGTGACTGGGAGTTAGGCAGCAGAAAGGCCAGCAGTTGGGAGCCCGTCCAGGCAAGACTGGCAGCAACCGAGAAGCAGAGCCAGGAGCAGCCCGGCAGGAAAGCAAGGCTGGTGGTGGGCTGGGAGGCCAGTGACAGGGGAGGCCAGTGACAAGGGATTTCTCCTGGTCTGGCAGATCCCCTTGTTCACGATTGGTCAAGGTCGTGCCGAACTAGGCAGGTCCAACCTGTAGAATACTTTTGGAGGTAGAACATATCCATTTTTAATAGAAAAACTAGAATGTAATATATCAGTTATGTCACTCCATTCCTAGGAGAGACTGGGAAAGCCAGAATGGGCATAAATCACATAATCACAGAACAGCCAGATCAAACAAGAGTCTGAACTGACTCTATTATCTCATTTGAAGTGTCAAGGTTAAGTGACTTCACAGCTGTAGAAATGGCTACAGAATTAGGTTTCCATCATGGAGTTCATGGGTCTCTATAGCAGAGAAGGGAAAAGAGGACTGAGAGACTTTGCATGCTACATATAATATATTTTAAAATACTTGGACTACTCCATGAGGCAAAACTGCTTTTCCAAATCCCTGTGGAATATTAAAGTCAATATGATTTTTCATATCTAATTTTAGTGATGCAGTTGAAATACATTGATTTTATTCAGTTTTGAATATGTTTTATTATAGCTGCAGGAATTGAAATCTAAGACAAAATTTTCCTCTAGTGCATAGCAGAAATCAAGCATGTTCGGTGTATAATTTGTTAAACCTGCCATAGATTACATGGAATCTTGCTCTAAATCAGACTGTTTCAAATAAAAGTGTCAATAATGTAAATTCTATGTGAAGCATATATGTACAAAACCAATTTAAAAAAATCATTCAGCTTTTTTAAAACAAGGGAGCAAATCTAGAATAGTTGTCAATTTTGACTCCTTTCCTCAAGCAAAACTACTAACGAGTTTGACAGTAGTTTTACCAGAAAGATTGAATGGATTTTAAGTAAGCACTTCCATATCTGAACCAATAATAATTTTGAAATGCCCACAAAATAGAAGATAGCATGCAAATCCACTATCATTGGTATTATTCTTCTAATATTAAAAGGTTAAAACTTTCAGAAGGGTGGCCATGTTAGTCTGTAACTAAAAAATCCTTAAAAAACATTGAATGGTCCTGCAGCACCTTAAAGACTAACAAATATAGATAGTACTAAGAGCTTTCATGGGCACAATCCACTTCTTCAGATGAATGGAGCATTCCAAGTATAATATGTACACACATATATTAATAAAACAGTCACTGGCATAATTTTATGTGATTACACACTGAGGATTTATTATTAATTATTAATTATTATTATTATGTATAAAAGAACCTAAGTAAATGATTTGGGTTTGGGGTTTGGTTTTGTTTTCCCCTCCACCCAAATGTATGCACACCACCATGTGTGGAAAACAACTGCATACAATACAAAAAAGAGGTCTGTAAGGCATTGTTCCTCTGGCATTGTTCCTTTGGCTCTATACAACTTCCTCCCATTTTTGGTATTGACCCCTCCATCTCCTGTGGTCCACATATTCTTTCAAATCAATATGCTGCTTAGGGGTTTGAAGATATATATCTATATAGATATATATCTATATCTATATATATACAGGGCTCACCAAGCAGCCACTCACCAGCCGCGCACAGTTCTGTGAGTTGCACACGTGCAGATCCTGCTGCACATGCGCAGATCGCATGGCATCAGCTGTGCCATCTTGTAATCTACTCAGTACGGGAGAGTAGATGACATGATTTGTTGACCCCTGTATATATATATATATATTCTACTAATATGCATCCAGCTTTACTATAAGTGTCATTAAAAGAAAAGTTGGAAAAATACCCTGTAGAGGTCTTGAGAAGGACTCTGTGGCCAAATACAGCCAAGAAATAGCAGCATTGATGGGGACTGAGAAGGCATATGATGTTGTCCACTCCAGGTTACTGCTTAGGATGTCAGTTAGATGCACAGAGGCTTCTAGGTTGAACCTGTATTTCTTGTATGTTGCTAAGCCAGGACATAGCTGATTAATAGCCAACCCTCATCCAAAAATGTCAAACATAAGGAGAATTATGGCAAATGATTTGTTTCTCATCCTCTATGCTTTTCCTTCTCAGTATCTCACTTAGAACAGAAAAGTTATCTCCCTACACTCCATTGTCCTGAGTATTTGAAGGTTTCCAAACATTATTCAGAATGAGCGATCTAGGTGTATTCTATGCAGAATAACCTAGGAGTAGCAGCTCTTATCTTGTGTTTCCTGGTCACTTATATCTCCAATAAGATTAAATCTATAGCTGAATGTATGTAGATTGCTAAGTACTTTTGATTATTCTGAGGTCTGGAGACCTAGAGACTTGACTAACAAGTTGTTTTCTGAAAACCCATTTTGGAGAGGTCATTTTGCAGAGCTCAGTGGGTTTTGTGTCCAGGGAAATTTTTAAGAATTCTAGCAATGATTTGTCTAGCTCTGCTTAGAGATCCCTATCCGTGAATCTCTCCTTTCGAAATGAAGTAGGATACTTGCAAAGGCTCATCATTGTCTCAGAGAGTGACTCAGGAAAAGGGAGGAGACTGCAATTGGAGAGAGAGGGCCTTCCAGACCTTTTTGTTAGGGAGTGATTGGGGGGGGGGGGGCAAAAAGGTCAGATTCATCTCCCAAAACACATGGAGGAGAAGTGCAATGGGTCGGGAATCACAGATGGTTTGGTACAATATTCCCAGGCCCTGTGTTTTGGGGAGCCATTTGGGACCCAGGGCACTCTGAGGGACCTAGCACTGGCAACAGAGGGTGAGATGGGTTCACCCCCCACTCTCGCCAGCCATGGCAGGATATGAAGCAATCTTGCCCTAACTCACTCTGTGCCTTCAGTTCCCATGCACATTGCTCAAGGGAGGGGGCTTGGAAGAAACTGGCAGCAGGAGGTGGAGCCACATCACTGAGCTTCCCACTGTCAGTGAGTGCTGGGGGTTTGACCCCCGATGATAGCACCATTTCTCTCCTCCCACCCCTCCCCCCGCAATCTCCAGGGCCACGTCACTCAGGGAAGGGGCTTGGAGGAAGTGATGGAAGTACTATCCACACTCATTTGAAGAGGCAGGAAGTGGAGCAATATGGTTGGAAGTCAGCAGCGTGGAGTGGCTTCCCCTGCTGCCAGTGAATCAAGGTGAGAGGGGTGACACTTGATGACTCACCAGGTCCCCCACTGGACCACCGTGGGCCCCACGAAGCCTCACAAAGTATGAGTCCCAAAGCATTTGACCCAGCTCATCCACAGATGTTGGCCCTTGCCTCTCCTACCCACGGTATTTGGGGGATTACCCTTTGTGCCACTCTCCTATGTGTTGCCCCTGCTAGCATTCACCACTGTTTTCTTGTATTGTACATTACATTGTATAAAATTGTTTTCCCTAAATGGATGTGTTATCTGGAGGATGTTTCCAGATTCTCAATAAATCTTTTAGCACTTATCCAAATGCTGGTCTGAAAGGTCTTTATATTCGCCTAATTTAAATCCCTGATGAACTGCAACTCAGGAAGAGGAGTCTACAAAGTTACTTGTGTCATATATTTTGATATTTATACATCTATATCTCCAAGATGAAGCAAACAGACTTTTCTGAATAAACAACTCTCTCTGTCTTTCCTCTCCTCAGAGCTTTTTTGTTTCACTTAATCACCATGTCATGTCTCTGTTGGATTTTTAACACTTAGAAGTACACACTGTGTCTTGCTATCTGTCCTGTGAATCATCTAGAATTTGTTCTGGGAGTTGTACAGTCTTCACTTTCCTGCTGCTCTGTAGCATTATTCAGCTTCTCTGTATTTTTCTGACTAGCATACATAGCTACTGAAACATCTATGTCCACATCACTGGTCTATTGTGACTTAGCAATATTTACTACTATAACCTCTTCTGGCTGCAAGACCAACAAATATGCTCTGTTTGTGACTTTTATTTATTCACTTCATGTCTTCCCTCATTCAGCTGTTGTCATCAATCATATGCTACTAGATAAACTGACTCTATGGATGCATTTGTAAATATCTAATGCTAAGGTACTACTATGAATCACTGTTTATAAAACACAACAGGCAATGGGACACATAAATGCAAACAGACTTTTCTCTTTGTCAGGCTCTCTAATATGTCACACTAAAATCCACAAAACATATGCAGTTCATCATGCAGCGAATCACAAGCTGTGCAAACCACATAGGTTCCCTTAATTTTTTTTTAAATAAAATCTTTCATTCTATGTAAGTTCTTTCTCAGCTGCACACCAAAGGAGCAGCCAATGCAAAGATAACAGAGAAAGCTAGCTAAAAGCTGCATTCCAATTTGGACTCACTTCTCTCAGTTTATGCCAGGAAAATCTTATCCATCCGACATGATTTCTTCTGCCATGGCACATAGGAGGCAATAAATCATAAACATTTCATATTCCTAGTAGCATAGCATACTAGTTACTCTTATTTTCCTTCATTGTGATTATTTTTCGGTGTCATTCCCATACTCACGCAGAACTGAGGACTTATTAACTGATTTATTTGCTCCTG
Source organism: Pelodiscus sinensis (assembly GCF_049634645.1). NCBI lineage: Eukaryota > Metazoa > Chordata > Testudines > Trionychidae > Pelodiscus > Pelodiscus sinensis. The sequence goes on along the minus strand of NC_134715.1, from coordinate 96,620,671 downwards.
CTCCTTTGTCTAGCAGGTGAATATTCCTAATTTTCAGGCCCCTGGACCAATCCCAAGGAGAAACCTCAGTTAGATTCAGGATTCAGTCCAAGAGTCTTAATCAGCAGCTGAGAACCACCAGAGAGCAAGAACACCTAGCCATGCTTCCCTGCCCCCATATATGCCTCATACGCAATTAGTCTGTAAATGGATGGGGAGAGAGTAAGGGATTGGAGAACTCTCCGCGGACCATGTCAGCTGACTTGAAATTTTCTTTGCATTGTTGGAGATGTACAAAGCAGACTTAATGAAGACAGGGATCTGGCTTAAAGCATTAGTCAAATGGATACACTTGTTTGCCTCATTGGGTTACTATATGTACACTCACTTATCTTTTCCAGGCTGTACCTAAGGTACACTGTAATGAACGTTCAGATTTCCTGATCTCACAGTCCATTATAACTCATACAAAAAATCTGAAGATAATAAATGCGATGTAAACCTCCAGAGTCAGATTCTACAGCAGTAACACCCTTTCTTCCCCCAAAACACAGCTTTCTAGACACCTGTATTTATTCATATTTCCAAAAGATAGCTATATGTTCCCATTCTGTGCTCTTCCAATCACCTGTACCACAAGTTAAAATAATCCACACAAACTAGAGATTGCCCCTAAAAATATTCCTCTCAGTACACCTACCACAGTTGGCAAGCTGCCACGCAAGAGAACCAGGACAGCACAGATTCATGGTTTGGAGCTCAGGAAGAGTGGCATGACCCTGGTTTTACATCAATGAAAGTAGAGACCCTGCCCTCAGCTGACCCTTCAGTGCTGCCCCACGTACATTGCCTGAGACTCCAGTGGCAGTTTAAAGGGTTCAGGACTTCAGCCAGCATCATTGCCACTGAAGTGGTGGCCAGGAGCCCCAGCCCCTTATAATTCTCCAGGACTAGAGGACACCAAAGGAAAGGAATGGGTAGCAGGCTTCAAACTAGTAACAACAGAAAGTTGTTCTTCACAAAGCAAAGAGTCAACCTGTGGAACTCCTTGCTGCAGGAGGCTGTGAAGGCTAGAACTAGAACAGAGTTTAAAGGGAAGTAAGATAAAGTCATGGAGGTTGGGTCCATGGAGTGCTATTAGCCAGAGGGTAGGAGTGATGTCCCTCCCCAAGGTTTGTGGAAGGCTGGAGAGGACTGGCACGAGGGGGGCAGACGAGTTTCCCTGGTGTTGGCCAGAGTGGCCACCAGGGAAATCTGGGGAGGACTAGCCTCCCACTAGTTCGAATTAAGGGTCTATATAGCCCTTAATTCGAACTAGTAAGGTTGAACTAGGCTTAATCCTCGTGGAATGAGGATTACCTAGTTCGAACTAAGCGCTCCGTTAGTTCGAATTAAATTCGAACTAACGGAGCGCTAGTGTAGCGCCTATGAAAGTTAGTTCGAACTAACGTCCGTTAGTTTGAACTAACTTTGTAGTGTAGACATACCCTTGTTTATTAACAAACCTAGTGTAAATAAATTTTATGTAGGGGAGAGGGGAGCTTCTACTATGCATATCCTTCTTTCATTGATAAGTGGGGTGAAATTATGAGGTTTCTCCGTGGAAAATTTTTACACAGAGTAAGACACATTTATTTGGGTTTTGGTCCCTTTTGAGGATTGTATTCCTGGATGCTATTAAGGCCTGCCCCCAGGACGCACTGGGCTGTGCATGGCCCCGCAGCCATAGGTGTGAGGGTGCTGCTGTGCGGCGCCGCGGGGCCGGCACTGTGGGAGCCACGCGCCCAGCTCCTGATGGCAGCCGGAAGGGACGCCCGGCTCGTCCACGCCTCCATTCGGCCCTGAACCCATCATAAGTATGTCTTCCCTGACTTATTTTTTGTTACAGATTTTCTCTATATGATGTTTCTTGTTTTGTTTTGTTTCATTTCACTTTTCCTTCTGAGGCTTTAATATACATATCTTTTTATATGTATATTAAAGTCTATACGTATCTTTTTAATGGGGCCTACCCTTCCAGGCCTCATATTGGTGACCTTGGCTCTTCTATACCCTATGTTAGTGTTCTCAAATCTCCAGGGCCAATTATGTTACTCCAGCCCTCCCAGGTCCAAGACTGTTTCCTAAGCCTCTTTCAGTGATGAATCCTTGCCCTTCCAACTCCCTGACTGGTATCCTGTGTCTCTCATGGTGTACTTCAGCCCTCCTAGACAGCAAATAGCTCTCTACCCTTCCCCTGATAGGTATTGCACTGTGTCTCCAACCCTGTATTCAAGCCCACTCTCTCAAGGCTCTGGGTTTTTTTTCCTTTTATCCTCAACTCTCTATTTCACTTCTTTGCACTCCCTTAGCTCCATTTCTGAACTTGTCTCTAGAACTGTACTCTCAGGCTATGTCTACACTGCAGGGCTATTTCAGGACGCTGGAGGTATCCCAAAATACTTATTCTGCATCTTTAGAGTGTGCCCATTATTTCAAAATATAATGGGTTTACTATTTCGACATCATGCAAATCTCATGCCATGAGGACTAAGGGACATTTTGAAACAGAAATTTATTTTGAAATAATTGTGTGTAGACAACACCAGATTTGAAATAAGCTATTTTGAAATTAACTAGAAATAAGCTATGCAATTTGCATAGCTCAAATTGTGTAGCTTATTTCTAGCTAAGGATGCAGTGTAGACGCACCCTCAGCTTAGTATACTCACCTACTGGCCAGACCTTCATCTATCATTCTGTCTACAATAATGCAGTTAATTGCTAGTCTAGACCATTCCCCATATTCCCCCTTCAATGGATCAGATTGGGGTGCTGGAACAATTTGTATAGTGGAGGTGATGAGAGCTATTGAACCCTATATATGATGGAACCTTTTCAAGCAAGAGGGTGCTGCTGCATCCCCAGCCCCCTTTAGTTCTAGCACTTACAGGTCAGGTGGGAGGCTCTTAGACCTGACCTTACCTCACACAGTTTCCCTCTCTTCAGGGCAATAGGGGAGATCTTACAGCTGCAGGAACACAGAGAAACTGATGTGTAGAGGAAAATCAGTTAGGCAAAACTACACAGGGGCCAGTGAATGAATTAATACTAGTTTGAACCAGAGGCAGTCTTCATAATTCATAAGAAGGACCATGGGTATAGCACACAGAGTGTGTTCAGTTATTTGGATTGCCATATTAAGAGCAAGTAAGAAGTGGACTTGATTTAGAAATAAGTGCATTTTAAAAACCTTTTAGGTCTTCCTCCACCCTCTAATTTTTTGTCACCAACTATAAGCAAGTCTTTGTAGAGTAAAAAAACAAACAAACAAGAAAACTCAACAGAGCTTGAAAAGTTCAAACACAGATCACTATTGTTGGGAAACTAAACCATTAAAATTCACTCTTGAACAAGACAAAGGATGTAGATTATTTTTATTGAACTCATCTACATTTCTTATGGAGGTATTGCAATAATTCATAATAATTAATAATGCAGTTATGCTTGTTCCTGTTTAAAAATTTAGTTAAAGTTTTAAATCAATTCAAAGTCTTCAAGTGCTGCTGAGTGCATTAGCTTTTACTGTCAGACAATACATCAAAGGAAAAAATAAAATAACAAGCAACCAACTGACTCTTTGGTGTCGACAACAGCAGCCTTTTATAAACACATTAATGACTGAGATAGTGTTTTTCACTCAGTATGCACTGACGCATAATGAATTTAGGGCTCCAAGCTGAAATATATTTTCCCTCAGCAAAGCACAATCCTTTAAACAACCATTGATTTGTTACCTGATGCATTGATACTTTATCTGAAAACTTAGATAAACTAGCTCTGAAGAAACTTATAATAAATAATGTAAAAGAGAAAAGAAAAAATATTCATCAAAGAAATATTTCTCTTATTGAATGATTTGGTCATGCACATAATGTGCACAACATCACTGAATTTTAATTTAATATGAATACTATTTATTAATCTACATTTTAATATTTTCACAGTAAGAATTTGCCCTGAATAACAAAAATATAAGCCCCACTTTTTTTTTTATAAATGCCTCATATCCCTGTATGTTTCTGATGGTTTACTGCAAATATATTAAAAATTGATGCTTTTTCCTGGCAACTGCAAGAATAAACAGAACAGTAGAAGCCTGAGACTTTGCAATTTATCTACATTACTTTTTTCAAGTTTATAACTTAATTTATTTTAGATTCTATGCAGACTTGTAAACTGGAGGGAATATCTACCTTTTCAAAATTATATTGTTATGATGTCATAGATATAAGGCATCATAGGTAATATAAATTAAATAATAAATAAATTAGCATGGTGTTTATGAGTCAGGAGAAGAGAATATGGGGAATTGAGAAAACCAGGCAGGTCCACCATATCACATTTCAACAATGGAACCCTACACAAGTATTCAAGGACAGGGATCACGATTCTTATGTTCATATATCCAGTAACCACCCGCAAACACACTAAGAAATGTGTTCTCTATAGCCAGGCATTCAGATACATCAGAATATGTTCCAATGAGAAAAGCCAGGATATCCATCTTAACACACTGAAAACTATCTTCACCAGACAAGGGCACTGCACCACACAAGCAGATCTCATCATAGAACAGACAATCCAAATTAACTTGCTTCAGGACAGAAATAAAAACCCTTTGACTATACACTCTGAGGGTATGTCTACACTAGTCCCCTAGTTTGAACTAGGGAGGTTAATGTAGGCATTCGAAGTTGTAAATGAAGCCCGGGATTTAAATATCCTGGGCTTTATTTGCATCTTCCCGTCCAGGAGCCATTTTTAAATGCCACTAGTCCGGACTAACTGCTTGCGGCTACACGCAGCAAGGACCCGGTAGTATGAATTAAAGCCCTAATAAATACCTGTTATTCCTCCTGCAAGGAAGCTAGGTAGGCAAATGAAGTGACCAGAGTTGCAAATGAAGCCCGGGATTTAAATATCCTGGGTTTTATTTGCATGTTTCTGTCCGGTCGCCATTTTGAAATATCACTAGTCCGAAGTAACTGCCCACGGCCACACACCGTGGAATTAGGAGTAACAGTTAATTCGAACAAAGGACTTAGTTATCACCTACCACCTCACCCTTGAATCCCTAGAGGATATCATCAAACAACTACAATGCATATTTAATGGGAATCCCATCCTGAAATAAAATCTTTCTTAACCCCCCCCCTTCTAGCCTTCAAACAACCTAACAAACTCTACAAGCTCATCATCACATGAAAACTCGCTACAGACCAAGACACACCTACTCAAAGTGGCACCAGACCCTGCCAGAATACCAGATGTCAAACCTGAAGACATGTCTCCACTGACAAAATAATGAACACACCTGGAATACACCTTTGAGATCCATGGATTCTATAAAAGCCTATCATTACATGTGGTGTATCTCATCCAGTGCACTAAATGCTCCATATGGGAGAAAACAGAAAAACCCTTTGCTCTCACATGTACTGTCACAGGAAAAGGATAAAAGACAGACACCATATTGCCTATGAGTGAACACTTTTCCCAAAGCAATTACTCCATATCTGGCCTACCAAGCCTCATGCTCAATGCATGGGTGAAAATTGGGGGAGTACTGCCTCCCCCCAAATTGGAAACATCTCAGAGGTGACACATTGGGGAGAAATGATTTCTCCCACAGTCCTGCTTTCTGCCCACAGAAGAACACTTGTGAGGCAGGAGAGGAAGGGAAGCATTGATGCAAGGCACTTTGTATGTGCTAGTCAGATTGCCCATGTGGGCTGTGTAAGGGCAGGGAGTTGCTCCTGTTGACTTCCTGCATAGCCCATGTAGAGAAACTGACCTGCAGGCAGTGTGTCTGGAGTTTCTAACTCATCTCCCACCCCTCTCAACAACTAGGGAGGCACAGAGAAACATTGGAGAAGTGGAATCCAGGAGTCCTCTGCTAGCAGGTAACTTTTCTTCTTGTGGACTATATAAAGGGAGGGCAGGAAAGCAACGACCTAGGAAAGCCAAGTGGTTGAGCTGTTCTCCAGTGTCTGTGCAGTGTGCAGTCCAGGTGAGTGAGTGAATTCTGGGGGAACTGGAATTCTGCACCTGGCTTATCCATTAGAGTAGACTTCCTCTTCCCCTAGAGAAAATTGGGACCAGGTTAGACCCACCCTCAGAAACCTCCCAGGAGACAGGAAGCTCAGCATCCTTCCTCTGCTTCCTGCCCCATCACTCCTCAGCTGCAGGAGGCACAGGTATGTGGAGCTTCACCCTCAAGCTGCCCAAATCCCTTGCATCACGATGTCTACAGAACCTCTTCCACTGAGTCCCTGTACCCACACCGCTGTCGATCCCCCCTCCATACACGGATTCCCCATTGACTCTCCCTGCATTTGAATCACTACACTGCAGAGCCTTACCTCCTGTATCTAGAGCCCTTCAACTAAGCTCTACCTCTCCCTGGAGTGCCTCATCAGATACCCTGCTGTGCCTCATCCCCATGCCCAGCTCCCTCATGACAAATACTAGAAGTGAAACTATGTCTATGCCTGACCTTCACAACACTTTGAAAAGTTGAGTCTGGGAGCTTAAATTCATAACTTTACAAGAGTCTAGAAATCATGGTCTGAATAGAGACACTGTTATAACTTTACCTTGAAAGGTCCTTTAGAATATGTGCTAACTACTTAGGCCAAACTTACCTGTTTGATCTTGTGTTTTTCTGCAACATTTTTATTACCTTTCCCAGACTAGAAGAAGAGCTCTGTGCAGCTGAAAAACCTGTCTCTTTTGTTAGGTGACAGACAGTTTGATGTGAGTTGGACTAATTCCTCTGCCAAAATTCCAGTTTCCTTAATTCAGCTACTAAGCAAAGAAAGACAAAATGATTCAAGTTATAGAATACCCAAAACAAATCTTCTGATTGAGAGTTGCTAGAAGATGTGTTGCCACAAAAAACCTCCTTTCTTCTTTGGCAACTCCCATACAATAAAAGCTAAGCAATCTTTATGAAAAGAAAGGTCAGATTCAAAGGGAGACTTTCACTAAACTTTCTTTTATCTTTCTTCCTTAGCAGTTCATCTATCACAGAGCATGTATAAAAACAAGGTGTTCTGTGAACATAAGACTGGGCAACAAGTCATCCAAAGGCTACTTGATAAACAGCAGAGGGCAAATGATTGTTACAGAAGCTTAACAAGCCATCAATTTAGACTGTCAGAGAAAAGTTCCCTCCCTGCAAGTAATTTGGAAACTATCTGGTTGCACCAGGGCAAGCCATCCAAAGAGGTCCCCTCCCTGATTTAAAGGGTGCAGCATCAGCCCCCTACACTGTTTACTATGAGTTTATAATCTAAATCTTACTACACAAAAACAGATTCAAACAAACATTGCTTTGGACTGAAATTTCTTCTTCATTACTGTTTCTTTTATTTACCTATAACAGAAGTTTTTTTTATTTTATTTTGGTGGGAATGGAACCCAATTTATACTTGAATAAAGAATAAAACTAATGTCTTATTATGGTTATTGGATTACTGAAGACAAATGTACTAGAATGTTTAGATCTTGATAGTGGTCCTCCAGTAACCCAGACACATCAATAGTCATTCTAAACAATAAAATAAAACAATCTAGACTTGTGGAACTTTTTAGTTCAAGAAACTGCTTTTTCTGAAATGGAAGTAGATAAGACACCACTTAATACAAGGTAATTCATTAGAATAGGTTTGATCTATTTTTTATGCATTTTGCACTAAATCCACCTTGCATTTTCCATCCTGTATTTCCTCTCCTCCTGAGCATATAAGAGCTATGTTTCCCTTTCCTTTTCTCCTTTCTGATAAACTTTCTGAATAGTCTCTCACCCATCGTATATCTTCTTCTGCTGTTGTTTCCACTGAAGTCAGCAGCGAAAACTCCTATTGACTTCAATGTGGGAAGAATTGACCCTCACCTCTCTCCCTTCTTCATAGCTGGCTGTGATCTCTGAAACCAGCAGACAGTGCTTTGGAGTTTTGATCCTAGTCAGGTCATTTTTCTGACAGCCAGCACCATATCAAAATAGAATCATCACTCTGTCTAAAACCATGGATTATAGAGATATTTTACTTTTTCATCTAGTGCTGTAGGTTAAGATTTTCTATGTCTCATGGTCTTTCTTAACTATCTATTTTATTTGCTGTCACCATATTTACAGTGCTTGTTAGTTCTACCCACTATCATTGCACTTGACTGGGAAAAAAATGTGGCACTAAAGCACAGCAGGACACACAGCTATTCATTACCCACCTGGCAAGAAAGAATAGCCACACCAAAAGTCTTAATAGAGTAAGCCTCACAGAGTGTGCTATTTGTAATTTCCAGCTAAACAAAATGAAATCCAAATGTCCTGGAATGTGGATTAAAAAGAAAAAGCATACTATACAGTCCAGTGATTTCAATAGTGGTAATTTATGTTGTTACAAATATAATAATTCATTCTGATGCTTCATTAACAATATGCATGAAGCTAACTCGATACGCTAAGCTGCCTAGTGCCTGTGTTCATGACTTTCTCTAACTAGTTCATGGTTTCCTTCTGGCTGCTACATAAACTGCTATTTTATCAGAGTTAAAGAAATTGTCCTTTGGCTCTATGTCATATGCCCGTGTTTTTGGCATTGAATATCCTAGGTATCATATTGAAAACCAAGGTTTGTTTATATATATTACTCCAGTTCAGTACAGAAAAGTATCTTGGTACTGAATGGTATAAAAAGGCACTTGAACTCCCATATATTTCAAATACTGAGGACAAATTTCATAAGAATACAGAATAGTTTACTGGATCACTGTATATGACCATATGTACTTCTATTAGGAGGTTCCAGTAATTACAACAACTTACTACTATCACACAATTAAGTTCTCCTCTACCTAAAACTGTAGGGTATGTCTACACTGTGGGCTAAAGTCGAGTTAAGATATGCAAGTTCAGCTACATCAATTGTGTAGCTGAAGTCGAAGTACCTTAACTCAACTTTTGACACAGTAGGAAGTGAAGGAAGAACACTCTTCCTTTGATTTCCCTTACTCCTCATGAAATGAGGGTAACAGAAGTGGAGTAAGAAGCCCATTGTTTAAAAATTATTTCAAAATAATGGGCTTGATATCTGCACTCCATCATTTTGAAATAACATGAGTTACTTTGAAATAAGCATGCAGTGTAGACTCCAGTGATTTGATTGCTGAAGGTCTTGAGTTTCCTTTCTGATGACAGCTATGATAGCTACCTAGATCTGGCCAAAATTTCTGTTATATTGCTTTATGATTTCTTCCCTAAAAATGACATCCAAGTCTAAGGAATGTGACCCTGGGAAAGGTTCTTCTGTTGCATTATGGATTTCTAATCCTCTCTTGTGTCTTACTGTTATCTTTTAAGTAGGAACCACCTACTTAAAAACTAGAAATCAGTAAGCCTCCTTGATACATTGTGTAAAATAGGTAATCTCATATCATCATAGATTAAAAAATTCAAGACAAACATGACTGCGTTTTCATTCTGAATAAACCTTGAATGAAGAATTGGGAAGGGGATGAGGGGAGGTGGGGGGAGAGAGGAAGAGAAAGAGAAAGGAAAAGAGAAAATTCAGTGAAAAAAGAATGAAAAATGTGCCAAGGAGGGGAAGAATAAAATAAAAATTCACTAGTCACTAGAGCCTAGTGAAGATTGGGTAAACTTCTTTCATTATGAAACAGGATTTTCAATTAAATTAGAAAATTAGAATTTCCATGAAAAAAATTGTTTTCCACAAACAATTTAGACTTTATCAAAATCTAAAACAAAAATCTTCTTTGTTTGTTTCTGGATCAAAACTTTTAAATTGTATCAAGAAAAGTCAGGATGTGCATTAATGTTTCCTCTGCCCCACCCTCTTACTATCCAATCAGCTCTATAGTCATTTTTTTAAAATTTAGGGCACGGTCTATGAAGTATAAAAACCCATTCATGCAGCCTCTCTCTAATATATAGGACACGTCTCAGTTTAAGTGGAAATCATGTTTTTATTCTGGACTAACCTTGAAAACACACATGGGTTAATATGAAAGGAAATTATATTTCACAGTTAACTTCACAGATGCTGCAAAAATACAACTCAAGGAGCAGTTTGTGATCCTCACTAATCTTCAAACATCACAAAGTTCACCAATCTATACCTGTAAACCCTGAGTTTGTGTTGTATATGGACACCACTTAGTTCAACTTTCAAAAACTTCAGAATTTCAATTTCTAATATACTGTGTAATTATTTGAGTTGCTGTTCAGTTGGTTTTACCCATTAAAGTCAGAATGAAGCTATGCTGTTCAATACAGATGGAGGTTAGAGTCTTTTATATGAAATGTTAAGCCATTACTGACAAAACACTAAAATAAACCCCATACATTTAGAGCTAGTTTTATGTTGAGAAGTACCTCACATGACAGTTGATCTTATCCATTTTAATTGGGCAACATGCATAGTCAGGTACTATTCATGAAGAAGGGTGGCAGAATCAGTCTTTATTATTTAGAAAATGTTATCTAGGACCAAATTTCAGTCCAGCCAAGAACTTATATATAATATAATGTTATAATATTGCAAATTTGGGTGAGCAAGGTGCTACTGTTGGCATAATAAACTTTAGTAAGGCATTTGTTTTCTTACCAAACAATTTTTGGTAAAAAAAACTATAGGTTGAACCACTCTAGTCCAACACTCTAAAATCATTCTAGATGAGGAATGTTTTCAGACCAGAGGATTCTGGGCTACAAAGATTCAACCTATAGAATGATACAAAAATCAGCATAGTCAGTTTTAAATGCATTTGATGTGTGCTAACTGATAAATCTCAAAATGTAATTGTCAATAGTGAATCATTGTTAAGCAATTAGGATTATAGAGAGGTGCCACTGGGATTGATACTTAGCACCTCGTTATTTAATATTTATATTAGTGAATTGGAAAAATCATTAATATTTTCAGATGACAGTGACTGAAGAAAATGTCTGAGGCTGAAGCTGAGAGTAACATGAGACATAGGTGACAAAGCAGCCAGAGTGAGAGGGGGAAACTGGGTGTCACAGAAACCAAGAATGAATGGTGAAGCTTAGGTTGGGAAGGACAGACAGACAGGAGGGGGGCAAGTTGTGAAGGACGGACAGACAGTTTAAACCTGGATGGTCAAGTCCTTCCATGTTTGATGCTGTTATCCTTAGCATTGGATCTGGTCATCTATTGTTATCAATTCACATTATCCAAAAGATCCAGAGTAGGATAGCCAGAGATCCTTCAGATCCAGAGAGTTTGGTCTAATGTGTACCCCTGCAAACAAGCAACAGTGGCGCTGAGTCCATTTATTCACAAAATCATTAGAGGTGCTTATGAGTGTGGATTAACAACCTATACAAGTTAGCACCCTGGGCATACAGAGATTTTTGTTTTTAATTTTGAGGTTTATATTTAATTAAGTACACCTAGCAATAAGCTATAGAGTGTTTGTTCATTCAAATTAAATAAATAAAGCATGCACACATAATGTTATAGGTAGGTGGAATCCAGTTCAAATAAAATTTCTGTAGTGGGGAGATTACAAGCCCCTAATTATTTCATCAACCAATAAATAAACTATTATTGCTGTGTAACACACACACACATACACACACACACACACACACACACATCCCAGCTCTCACCTGCTGAGGAAGTTAAGCCACAACTGACAGGATGACCCTCAGATGTATTTCAAATTATAAAGCTATAATCCTACTCTGAGAGATCTGTTTCTCTATATTCAGCTTCTAAATAAAACATACACAACCAACCTCAAATATTTTTCAAAGATCCAACTGCCTATATAGACAGTTGAGCAAAACGTGTAAGATTATCTGTAATACCACCAGCTGTTGACTTCCACTAATATTACACTCCCTCTCTTTTATCATTTTGATGCTCTGACAGTCTTCTCTGAACAACCTTCTTTTATCAATCTCTTCACCCTATTTTCTAGCTATAGCAACATCAGAGCCAAGACAGATACTATATATTTTTTTAAAAAAAAGATAATTTTATTTTACTGATTTCTATTTTAATAGTAAATATAATAGTTTATTGCATGCTAGTAACTCTAAAACATCACTTTTAAGAGCCAACAGTCTAGCATACAATTTTCCAAGACCAATATGTATAACCTAAACCAGTACAGGTCTATCTATATATTGTTCTATCCCAAAAATCTAGCTAGCAACTGCAACCTCTGACTCCCTCCTTAGGGAAAAAAATGATTCAGTTTCCTTTTGAACTGATTTACACGGCTTTGCTTTTATTATTGACTCTGGCACTTTGTTACTTATTGAGACTACTCTTTGTGTAATGAAATTCTGCTTGAATTGCCTATAGGCAAGTCTTGTACTTAACTTCAATGTATGAACCTGTGTTTTTAAATGAGTTACTATTTCAAGAAGTAGATTTCTTTTTGTACCTCTGTGAGATCTTGCATCTTGGCCTGGTCTTTTTTTTTTTTTTTTTTTTTTGCGATACCATGGGATAGATTTTCAAAGAATGTTTTTATTTAGCTTACAATTGAGAGCAATGAAGCCAAAGACAATTCTCAAAAGAAATAGGAAAATAATTCTAAATTCAACAGAATATTAGGTATATCTTTCTCTCCACCGCTGCTTGCATGCTTATGACATGGTTAAGACTCAAATTATTTTTAATCTATTATCAGATTTTTAACAAATTCCAGGAGGGGATTTTTGTGCTTATAATGTGCAACTCAACATTCACTCACACAGAACCTGATCCAATGTCCGCTGCAGTCAAGACAGATTTCCTATTGACTTCAGCAGCATTTGCATCAGACCCTCATATGCTGTATAAAATACTGCCAAATTTTTATTGTCTCTGCTCTTTGCAGACAACTTTTAATGACACTTTTAAAAAACCTTTTGCATTAAAACAATAATCTTTTCAATCAAAAAGAATTAATAGAAGAGCAAAATTATTTTAGTGATGCTGAGAGCAAACCATTTTTTCACTTCTATGATGTGAAAGTTTCTATAGTAACTTTTCCCTGTTTTTTGCCTTACCTCCTCCCAATCTCAGAAGTAGGGATGGTTTGTTTGGGTCAGCAATGGCAAGACATTAATAATTGCAGCTCCCCATTAAGGTTGTCCTTTCAATTTATGGGGCCTTACCCTAATTACCGAATGGTGACTCCTTCCCATGACTTCTGTCAGGGCTCAGGGCTTCCTTTACAGCTCCTTGCAGCTTCCCTTGTCCCTCCCACTGCAACTTCGGTTGGATCTCAGCTACCCTTCATCTCCCTCTCCTCAGTGTGGCTTCTGCTAAGGCTCAGGACTCTCCTCCATCCCCACAGCGCAACTTCTGCCACAAATCAGGGCTTCACTTGTGCCTTCCTTCCCAGCTTACCTTGGTCACCATGCATCTGCTAGGGCTCATCTTCCTTCTGCCCTTTCTCCTACACACTCCAGTATAGCTTCTGCCATGCCTTGGGGCTTCCCTAGTGTCTGCACAGAGCTGCAGAATCCTCTTCACCCCTACTGTGGCAGGAGGGAGCCCTCAGCTCAGCGATAGGAGCATATGAGCAGTGTGGGTGTGTGGAAGGGAATAGGGAGTGTCAGAGGCAGGCTTTTGCTGGGAGGCACTTAAATGGCTTCCAGCCAGCAGCCCTATAGCACCCTGAGGCAGGCTCCCTGCCTGCCATAGTCCCAGGTTTCTGAATTTGGCAGGTGTACAATGTAAGTAATCTATCCACAGGGGATATGGATTTCTGATAAACCAGAACTAGAAGCAGATTAGAAGGCATCTCCAAAAGAAAAGGTGATGGGGAAGTTCTTTTGCCAGCTGGAGAAGATCATAAATGAAGAATGATGTGCACTAGAGAAGGTTTTGCTATATAGTTCCAACATAAATTAATACATTTGCAGGTTTCTAAAAAACATTTCTTTTCTCTTGTCTCTCCTCCTGCAGCAACCAGACAAAATGTGTATGCATTTCAGTTGAAAGCTGGGTCCCTAGAGTTTCCATTTATTATTAGTCCTCTTGTAAGTAAGCACCTCTTCAAGTGCATGCGTGCGCACGCACACACAGAACTCACAACAGGTTATGTTATGACCAAAGTGCTTGTTTCTATTTCCTTTTTTATCCATCTGAGCAAATAACTGTTGTCTCTGTGTGTGGCAAATTCAAACTTTACATTCATATGAAGCACTATAGTCCACACATCCCTCATGCTAAAAACAGATTCTCTCAAAACCATGTTAGAACACCACAGCTGCTTCAGCCCATTCAAAGGTCACCCATTCAATAGAACTTAATCATTCTATTACCATTCTTTTGCTCCTGTTCTAGACTCACATTGTCTCTAGACAATCTACCTGAGAGTTCCAAACCTTGTTTCCCTTCATTGAATCTTCCTGTGATCACAAGTCAAGTGTCACACAAGAGAGCTTCCCACAGTGTTATGTTCTCCCATGCCTACTCACTGGTGAGTCCTATCTCTTCTGAAGGATTCTCCGTCCACAACGAACCTCTTGTTCCTGTACTTCTCCAACAGCCTTTCACTCAGGTCTTCTGCAAAAGGATACCCTAAAAAGTTACACTCCCCAGCCTTTCTTAGCTCTGAGTCCTGCTCCTGGTCATAGGAACGTCTCAGCTTTTTGCTTTTGAGCTCATCTTATGCTGACTAAACTGTTTGTCCCCCTCATTCCGTAGGACCACTGCAGAAACCTTCCTCCAACTTTCCAGGGTTCCTCAGCTCTTGCCAGTCCTCTTAACAATTTTCCTCAGAACTCACCACTGGCCATACAATTTACTGCTGTTGTTCTGATCTCCTGCAATTATTTCCCTCCAGCAACTTTCTGATCTTTTTGTCTCATGTGTTTTTAGGAAGCTCATACCAGCCCCTTTCTGACTCTTTCTGTGTCCTCTCAGGCAACCTGCCATTACCTTCTTCCTTTTCAGGTCCAGATGCCTCCAGATTTGAGACGCAGCGTGTAAGGCACATTGGCACTGGACCCCTCCACCTCTAAAAGGGGTTGGTCACCCAGAGACAGCATGCAGTATGTTTTGAGCTCTCCAAGCCAAGGTCGGAGATTGTTTATGTATCCACATGTGGAACTGTGCTATTAGCTGAACATTCCATTACCTGCTTTGTATCCATAACTCAGGTACATGTTTTTTAAAGTGCAGTCCAATAGCTAGACTAAATTCAGGTATCCTTTCCTTATCATCAGGGCCCTGTGTTGTTTGTAGTTCCAAATACACTGAATTGGAATATGTTTGACTACAGAATCCAGTGGGACTGACTCATTTTCCTCCATTCTACACACACAGATGGGAGTTTGTCGCCTAAAAGTTATACTATTTTTGGTTCTTAATAACTCATAAATAATACAGTTAAAAGGATCTCTCTTCTTTCTTTCTCCTTGCTTAAGTACAAGAGAGCAAGCAGAAGACTTTAACTTTATTAGGACTGCTCATGGATTTGAAGTTAGTCAGATGCTTAAGCACCTTGCTAAACTGGGACCTTAGAGCTGCAAGGGGCAACTTGGACTACTGAGTGGCCTTCCTTCATGTTAGTGCACTGCAGTATTGTTGTAAGCATAGTTTCCTGGAATGGGATAGTTTTGCGAAATGTGCTTGCATACCTAGAATTTGTGGGATGTGCCAATTGAACCATAGCAGCACTTCAGTTTGGAGGCTCTGGCAATGTTATGTGCAATTGTCATGCTGACAGGTGGAACAGAGCCTGGGCCCTCAGGAGCTTAGTGCATGAGCCTCTATTGCTTGAGCGAAAAGCCAGGTGACTCTCAGCTAAGGCTGTTGAGCAAACTTATTCTCTCTCTCCATAAGTGGTTTAAGTGCCATTACACAGGACAGTAAAGTACACCCAGTAGGTGTGTGGATTACATAATCAGCTTGCACTTCTCTTTACATGCCCTTAATTTAAGTGTATGTTGCTTTTTGTAATACTGGTAAGAAAAAAAACCTACCACAGACAAAAAACAGATTAAATTGGATCAAACCCTTATTTTTTGAAATCTGAGTGAAAATCCAGTTATACTTCAGTATGGTGTACATAAACAGAATTGTAGCTGGTCAATCATAAGTGGGAATGCATAGATACTTTGTATATTATTATGCATAGTTTTGCTTTGCTTTTCCCTAGATGAAGTGAAGGCTGATGCAATGTGGTATTTTCTAGTCTTTTTTTCAGGCATTTCAGAGCTGACAGGAGGTCCCACCTTCTAGTGAAGTGGGAGAACACAAAATTCTAATTACTTATATAGCAGAAAATTATATGCTGTTTAAAAAAAACAACCTGTAGATGTGCACTTCACTAGCAATGTAGCTCATCAAGCTTATTTCACTGTAGGCCTACAGGCATTTGATCAGACAAAAAGATGCTCCAATAAGGGACACATTTGACTGTGGCCCCAGAAATGAAAGGCCAGTGATTAATCTTCCAAGTTCAGTGCCTGAATGCATTCTATTAACTGTTAGAACAGAAACTACAGAGCATAAAACTAATCTCAAGAATGTAGGTCAGTTGGAATATTGCTGTACCAACACTTGTAAAGAAGCGGACTGCAATGTATTTTAAAAATTCAAAAAGGCTTTTATACATCCACTTATAAAAGATGCCAAAGTGCTTTTAGCAGCAGATTTAAAGTGACTTATTGCTTGTGGTGATTAAACCCAGCAGGCTTGCTTGTTTTACAAACAGCATCTAGCCCCTTCTATGTATAATTCGTAGAGACATAATGCATTTGCTATCACAAATGTAGAAATATAAGAGCTTTAACATCTTTCTCCTAACAGATCACTTTTAGAAAATGTTTAGAATGGAAGGCTTTTATCAGATTGACTGAGCCTATTTGGAATATAGGCCATGGACTGCTATTACTTGCTGTTCCTCAGCAGTCATACATTACTTTTAAAGACATTCCAAACAGAATAGAACATTGGACTTTAATATACAAATGAAAGACTTTTGTTAACAAACTGAGTAATGCTTGAAGAATTATTCTTTACTCACACCTCTTGGTTTTGCTCTTCCAGTTGAACACATCTGTACAACTGAGGCTTGCTTTTAACTGCTCCACACAGAGTCATGAGTTAACGCAGTAACCATAAATTTCCTCCCTTATTGATGGGATCTTTTTTATATGTTACAGTATCTTTTCTGCAATTTCCTGTCCTGAGCTTTCACTTTATGTGATGTCAGCATGACAATGTGCTGTTTGTAGCTTGGCCTGTGTATGTCCCTCTGTTTCATGTGTTGAGGCACACTGTGTTTTCTCTGTCAGATTACATTTCTTCACAGAATTTTAGCTTCCATAATAAGTGTGCACAAAAAATGAATTAATGTACTTTACATGGGGCAGATTTAAATTTCAGATAAACTATTCAGTCCTAAGTCTTCTGCAATATTTGAAATCATATACAAGATTTATTTAAAAAAATATTTTGAATAATCTAGCTAAGGTTGTAGAGGCAGCACATTCTGTTTTATAGATTGGTATTTCAATGTTAGTTGCTGGAATTCATGTCCTCTACAAATGCATTAATCTCTTGGCTGCCTACAATCATGCTAGTCTGTTTCAATATCATGTGTGTTCATTCACTAGTTGTTTGGTGAGATGTGCCAGACAATGATAGGTTTGCTGTGACAGTCTGCAAAACAGACTGCTGCGCTGTCTTTTAGACAGGTAGTCCACTTTCTGATTCAGTACTTGCACATTAGTTCCACAAGTCTTTGTGAACATTAATACACCCTTTGACACTTGTGTGCAAAATGAGCTCCTGAACATCAAAGGGAAGGGAAATGCAGAATTCATTAGATTTCTGGCTGACAAACAGTAAGATTGTGAGGTGGAGCATACCATGGAGACTGCAAAAAGTATCAACTATATGCAGCTTGGGAATGCAGTCCTTTTGAATAGTCAAATTAACTTCAGTGGGATTTATCACACAAGATGGCAGAAAATCACAGCTATATTTGCAAAAGTGGTGACATTTAAATGTTACTCTTGTGTTTAAGTGCAAATGTAACTTGCATGCACACAAAATGCAACCTTAAAAATGCCATTGTAATTGAGAATACAAGCATGTTGTGAGTCAGTCTGGCTCAATGCTATAAGGAAAGTGAATGTGCATACTTGCATGTGGGGAATTGTTTCAAACATTTTAGCACTTATTTTAACGTATGTGTTTATTTAAGGAGAAAGAGCACAGAATAACTTGAAATGAGAATCCATGATTGCTACTTACTACATCATCTGCTACTGAATAAATATAACTCTCAATAACATATCTCCAATAGATTCAAAAACTGAAACCCAAAACATATTAATACTAACCATTTTATAACTTTTATAGATAACCACTTAGTATTTCATATGAGGCTCTTTCATCTTGATAGGTTTATACCTGTGTACATTCAAATAAGGAATCACCATATAAGAAGCAAGCATTAATAGCTGTTTTATGTAGACACAATAGAGTTGTAAAGGAAACATAGTAAAAACATCATTACATTTAGGCTGTGTCTACACTGCACCCCTTTTCCGGAAAAGGGATGCATATTAGACACTTTGGAATAGCAAAATCCACGGGGGATTTAAATATCTCCCACGGAATTTGCATTAACATGGCTGCCGCTTTTTTCCAGCTTGGGGATAAGCCGGAGAAAAGCGGCAGTCTAGACGTGATTCTCCGGAAAATAAACCCTTTATTCAAGTAGGAATAAAAGATCCTCCGGAAAAGGGTTTATTTTCCGGAGAATCACATCTAGACTGCCGCTTTTCTCCGGCTTATCCCCAAGCCTGAAAAAAGCAGCAGCCATGTTAATGCAAATTCCTCGGGGGATATTTAAATCCCCCGCGGATTTTGCTATTCCAAAGTGTCTAATATGCATCCCTTTTCCGGAAAATGGGTGCAGTGTAGACACAGCCATAGTGTTCCAAAAATGGAGGCATAACAAAGGAATCAGACGCATAGCTAAGGTTAGTGAAATTATTTCCATGATGAGTGTTGGTATTGCTCTTTTGATGATGGTTGTGACTCTTGTTGAAATGAAAAGAGCAGAGAATACTTAGTCTACTATACTTGCTGCAGCTAGGTTGTGGGCAGGAGTTAAAAATGGACAGGAATGAGAGGAGACCTAACTTTGTCTTCCTTTCCCAACTCAGGGTATCTCTAAACTGCAGTGTTATTTAGGAATAAGTGACATTATTTTGAAATAATGTTGAGCTGGAGGACTTCTTACTACAACTCCTGTAACTGTCATTTCATGAGGAGTAAGGGAAGTCAAAGGCAGCGTGTTCTTCCTTCAACTTCCTGCTGTGTAGATAGCACCAAAAGATGAGTTAAGCTATTTTGACTTCAGCTACACAATTGATGTAGCTCAAGTTGCAGAGCTTAATTTGACTGTAGCCCTGCTGTGTAGACATACCCTCAGAGATCAGACAAGAAACATGGCAAGAAAGTTGATCGAGAAAAGGGGCTGACATAACTTAATTCCCCTCACTCCAAAAGCATGAGGAAAGCAGGGAAGGAATTGTGTTGCAATATATGTGCCCTTACTCCAGGCAGATAATAAAATTACTGTCTAGCACAGCATAACAATGTCCAGAATGCACCAATTCATGTGTGTTAATGAATCGCTGTTGTCACTAATTAAATCACACTGGGGAATAGAGTGGGACATTTATTTTGTATTTTATTTTATTTTATATCATTTCACTGCAAATTGTATGTAGTTTGAGACAGAAAAGAGAGATGCTGGAATCAAAAGACCAGATGCTTTTCTATTTGGAATTCATTTTCAGACTTAATGACTTGGTACAAAAGGAAACAGCTGGTTTTGTGCAGAAGCAGATTAACATGCATCCCTTGATTTCCTCAGTACAGGTGTAGCAAACTTAAAAATACCACACACTAAGACCAGATTCTTCCTGGCCTTTATGCAAATGTGTTTGTGTTGGGGAGGGTGGGCAATTGAGTTGATACAACACAAGGAAAAGGGCACAAGGACTTTGCCCCATTTTGTGGAGGCCAGACCTCATTCTAGGGAGTATAGGAACAACTCTCTCACTGATTCCTCTGGCTTTGTGTTCCAAGTTAGTGGGTGGTGATCATGACTGGCAGTGCAGCTGGCCGACCATGCAGAGTATAGTATGGCATATCCATTTTTACAGAAGGGATGCATGGGAGTTATCATGCAGAGTCATACCTTCCCCCCCCCCACACACACACACATTTGTTGCTTGGCTTATACTGAGTATAAGCATAAACAGAGCATGAATAAACAGCATGCTCAGTAACACTACTACAGCTAGCTCCCCCTTGCTCTGCTCCCCCCACTATTGGCAGGAGTGGGTCAACTCTGCATTTCTGCATGCCAGAAATAACCTTTGAAGAGCAATGATAGTTCAGAGATGCTCAGGCATGAGCTTCTACTGACTTTGACATTCCAGAATGATAAGGAAGCTGGAAATTATCTCATATCATGGACATCCACATTTACACAAAACTTCAGGGTAGTTTCCCTTAATCCCTACAAATAGATGGGGGTACGCAAAATTTGACAAAGTTCCAAAAGACAAAATGTAAAGAAATTTCTCCACAGCTTGCAAAGGATGCCAAGGTTGAACCTCAGTCTCCTGTTCACCTTAATTGGTCTTCTAGAGCACTTCCATCAATATCCATTTCCTTCTACTATTTTCTACACTCTAAGGCTGTGTCTAGACTGGCCAGTTTTTCCAGAAAATCAGCCGCTTTTCTGGAAAAACTTGCCAGCTGTCTACACTGGCCGCTTGAATTTCCGCAAAAACACTGACTTCCTAGTGTAAGAAATCAGTGCTTCTTGCGGAAATACTATTCTGCTCTCGTTCAGGCAAAAATCCCTTTTGTGCAAAGCTTTTGCGCAAAAGGGCCAGTGTAGACAGCTCAGATTTGTTTTCTGCAAAATAGCCCCGATCACGAAAATGGCAATCGGGGCTTTTTTGCAGAGAAGTGCGTCTAGATTGGAACGGACGCTTTTCCGCAAAAAGTGCTTTTGTGGAAAAGCGTCCGTGCCAACCTAGATGCTCTGTTCCGAAAATGCTTTTAACGGAAAAGTTTTCCATTAAATGCATTTCTGGAAAATCATGCCAATCTAGACACAGCCTAAGTGATTATTTTCACTGTTCATGAATGTTAACTATGTACACATTCATAGGAACCCTTCTTCTTAAGAAGTCCAGCAAAAAAAGTCTACTGAGAATACACAATCTAATAGGGAGGAGAATCATGTTTTGCCACTTTCCTATTACACTGAAAAAAAGAAGTGAAAAATCACCTTGCACAGCGTTTACATCCTGTAACAGAAAAGCTCTAAATGAACAATACTACTACTTTTATCTCCTTTGAAATGAACACTCGTGGCAATAAAATAACATGAAATATTGCAAGAAACTATAAAGAAAAGTCAATATTATAATTGAAAGGGAAGAAACTGAGCAGGGAACCAATATCAGAGATATAAGAGTTGAAGTTATTAGTGCTTAAAGCACAGAAGTAATGTTGATCTGCAGACAGACCTGATCTCTTACAGCTTCAGTACTTCAGTGAATGTAAAGGAAATAAGGATAGGACAACTGGGAAAAATCAAACATGCTGAATCAACTTTTTTATTATATGCTGGCTAATCTTGAAAACACTAATAGTCCTGGAGAGCATTATTTCATTATCTTGTAAGATATCAAGTCAGTAGAGAACATGACTGTATCCCTGACGATCAGCACATGTTGTACTTGTAGTCATCATTGCTTCCTCCTAGAAGAAACAATGCCTTAGGATTACCACAGGCTGATATGAAATGACATGCCAGATCACATGCTACATCACACCATCTGCCAAATCACACTCCATAAATACTGCATTCCACAGAAAGTTGAAATTCCTGTTTTATCACAAAGATACTTGTAAGGCTAGGTATTTGATCTTAGACATTCCAGAATTACTACCAGAAAATGCATGACAGGTCCAGTATGTTGCTATATCTTTAATCACAATTATTTTTGGTAAAAAAGAGCAGATTAAGTGGTTTACTGAAGAGACGGTCTTGGACTAATGTTGCTCCTCAATAGATGATAGAGTAAACAGCAGGATCTCTAGAATCAGACACATATGGATAACTCAGTTGTTCTACTCCATCAATGCCAGTGGATTGAGCTGGCACCTTTGGAACGTAGGAAGGATAAAGGGGGCCATGAAGGTAGTGAGGTTGGGGAGTTCCTCCAGCAGTGCAGTGGCTAAGGTACATGCCACCAGAGCTTGAGTGTTCGAGCCCTGCCCACCCACCAGCCTTGGGGACAGCCACTCCCATATCTAGGGATAGACCTGGCACCCCTGCAAGGTAGGGTTGGGGAAGCTGGTGGTGAATGATATGAGGGTTTGAGCCCTGCTGCCCCCCCAGCTTCCCACATATCTACATGCTCTCCACTATATCTACATGACAAAGTAACAGTAGGCCATAAGAGTAGAAAGACATTTAAGTTTTTATATATTTAGATTGAAAATTATAAAAATAAAATCTAGCTCTTGTACAGTACTTTTCACCCATACATCTCAAAGCACTTTACAAAGATGGTAAGTATAATTATCCCCTTTTTACAGACTGAAAAACTGAAGTATAGAGAAGCTAAGTGACTTGTCCATTTATTGAGTATTTAGAAGTGCTTATATTGTGCAAGATATTTGGAAATATTTACATAGAGTGCATATGCTAACTACTTCAACTTCATCTAGCCAGAAGATGGCTACTACCTTGAATAGTCATTTGGAAAATAAAATACCTGTGATACCTGGTGCTCATCATCAATCATTCCCGCTTGCTTTTCTCATTTTGTTTAACTGATATCTAGGGTGTAAATAACAGATCTGTGTGACAGTTTGACTCAAACCAAATCTGAAAATTGTGCAAAATTTTGGCAAATAAAAAAATGCAAATATTTTAAGGAATGGACAATAGCCAAGTGACCAGGCATTCTCCTAACCAGGTTCAAGTTGCTTTACATCAGACATAGGGGCAATTAAATCTGGGTATCATATATCTAAAATGTATCACATATCAAAAATGAATTTTCTAGCTAATAAGTTAAAAGTTATAGGAGGCATTACCTTCGCTTCTGGCTATTTTCTGAAAGTAATGACTAATGTCACATTAAATTAATCAGTTGTTCCATGTCATTGTTTCAATGAACAAATGATTTATTTCAAATATTTCATCTAGATCTAGTAAACAAAATTCAGGCCTCACATAGAAAGATGCCGCTCCCATTGAACCCTGTTCTTCACTATTCATTCATATTGAGAATTATTTACATGATTGGTTGATACACAAATATGCAATATAAGAATTAGTGCAGTTGCAGAATTACTTGAACATAGACCTAATTATGGGTTTCTGTGCATGAACATACTATCTGACATTACTCCAGCAATATTTTCAATGTAATATTTTAATATAGACAGTCATAATGACTTGCATTTTATTATATGCCTAATAGTTGTTTGGGGCAAAGGGAAGGTTTATCATGTTTTTCTTTATTTATCTTTCAATATCATAACAGACTGCACTTCTATATGTTTGACTTATATATGGGCCAGTGAACTATGTGAAGTTCCCCACATGATAGCTTGCTTTCCAATGAAAGAAAACATATGTTTGGTCCCAAGTTCTGAGATTCAAATATTTTGAGTCCAAAAGGGATTATCACAGTAACCTATGCTGAATTTCAGACAAGCCCTAAAACTTCCCCAAAATAACTCCTATTTGAATTAAAGCATTAATTAAAAAAAATCCAATTTTAAATTGCCAGTGTGGAAAATTCAATATAACCTAGGGTAAATTGTTCCAATGGTTAATTATCCTCTTCGTTAAAAACAGATGAATTATTTCCAGTCCCAGTTTGTCAGAACCAGACCACAAGAAGAGCTCAGTGTAAGCTTAAAATCTTCTTCCTTCCACTAACATGAACTGATCTAGTTAAAAATATTCTCTCACCTATCTTGTCTCTCTGAATCTGTTTTGGATTTTGGAATGTCAGAATAAGTCTCAGATTATCATGAAGACAGTTTATAGACTCACAGAATTATAGAACTGGAGGGAATCTTAAGAGGTCATCAGGTCCTTTCCCTGTATTCATGGCAGGACCAAACATCATCTAAACTATCCCTAACAGGGGTTTGACTAACCATCTCTTAAAAAACTCCAATGATGGAGACTCCACAACCTCCCTAAGAATTTATCCAATGCTTAACCTCTGATAATTAGGAAGTTTTTTCTAATGTCTTACCTAAACCTCCCTTGATGCAATTAAAAACCCTCGCTTCTTGTCTTATCATCAGAGGTTAAGGAGAGTAATATATCTCCTTCCTTCTTGTAACAATCCTTTAGGTACTTGAAAGCTGTTATTATGTCCCCTTTTAGTCTTCTATTTTAGACTATGTCTACACTGTGGAGCTATTTTGGGATACTGGAAGTACAGTAATTCCTCATTTAACACTATAGATATGTTTCAGAAAATGATCGTGTTAAGTGAAAATGTGTTATGCGGGGTCAATTTTCCCATTGAAAATAATGGAAAAGGTGGGGGTTGCATTTCAAGCAGTGGTATCTGTTGGGACCGGGACATAAGGTTGGGGAGAAAGGGGACTGGGTTACAGCAGGAAGGGGAGGTGTTTGGCTCTAGGGAAGGGAAATAGAAGAGAGGGGAAAGAGAAGATTGGGTTGGGAGTATGCACCTGTGACAGGTCTGCCGGGACCCGCACTATGTCTGGCAAGGGGGGGTTGCTGGGGAACGGTGCGGTGAATGGCGAACCCTCCACTGCTTTGCAGGGAGATGGGGAAAGCCCCGCGCAGCAGCCGGCGATGGGCTGGCTGGGGAAACCCAGCCACTGGCCTGCAGGAGGGGGTGGAGGAGAGAGGGCAAGGCGTCTAGCGTGGGGGAGTCAGCAGGGAACAGTGCGGCGAGCGGCGAATCCTCTGTCGCTTTTCAGGGAGGTGGAGGAAACCCCACGCAGTCACTGACAACGGGCTGGCTGGGGAAATTGTGTTATTTTGGGGATGGTCGTGTAATTAAAATACATTCCCTAAACAAAAATCGTGCTATCGCAAAAACGTGTTATGTGGGCACATGTTAAATGAGGAATTTCTGTATCCCGAAATAGGTATTCCACTTCTTTTGAGAAAGCCCATTATTTAAAATTATAACTGGCACACTATTCCAACGTCCCTGTAAGCCTCATTCCACGAGAAGCAAGGGACATTTTGGAATAGCACTCTATTTTGAAATTAACTTGAAATAAGCTACACAATTTGCATAGCTCAAATTACATAGCTTATTTCGAGCTGCAGGTGCAGTGTAGAAGAACCCTTACAGACTAAACAAACCCAATTATTTCAATTGTCCCTCATAGGTCATGTTTTCTAAGCCTTTAATAATTTTTGTTTCTCTTTGTGTTTTTTCCAATTTGTCCACAAATTTCCTGAAATGTGGCACCATGAACTGGACACAATACTCCAGCTGAGGCCTTATCAGCTCCTCCAAATCCTCCTCAAGAGGATGTTCCTTGCTCTCAGCACAGTGTGGAGAACCAATCCCTGGTCTGATCAGCAGCTTGGCTGGCAGGCTTCTTCCTTCCACCACTGGTTCTGGCAAGGCTGACAGCCATGGAAAGCTCAAGACTTCTCGTTCAGGACACTGGCCAGAAGGAAACAAGCCCTGCATATGCCAAAGTCCCATTCCATGTTGGCAATAGAAAGATTCTCCACTGCTTAGCTAAGCTTTGGAGTGAATAGGGAGGAAACAATTTCCAACTTGTTTGTGCCCCAACCTTACAAGCTTTGCACCAACCACTCAGGCAATGGCTTTGCAACCTCTTCACACTCTGCCCTCACCCAAGGTCCTGCCTCTAGCACTTTGGGTCTGCTTTGCCTTGCTAGGTACCCTCCTCTGCTGAGACATCTCTCTGGCTGGGTTCTCTGAAGCCCCTGCAGCTAGCATCACTAGGCCCTGCTGCACAGTGCATCCTTTGGCCTTAAAACCTTTCTATAGCCAGGGGACAGGAGGCGACTGAGTGATATCAGCAACTTGAAGGCGTTAGATGTCTTTCAACAGACAGGAAGAGACAGACTGCTTCTAGCTACAGGGAAGTGGAGGGGGGGAGGAGGGAAGAGATGATCTTTGCAAAGACATGGGCCAACTCACCCCTCACACCTTCACCTCTCTTTAGCTAGAAGCAGCTTGCATTCCATCCCTCCCGCACAGTGCCAAAAGCCTGCTGCTGCCATGTTCTGCTGCAAACCCACACAGAAGCCTGTGAAGCTGCATACCTCCTACATTTTGCCCCAAGAAGATGCATCATCAGAGGACCCAGCCAGGTATGGAGATCACTGTGCAAGGAACATCAGGTCATGAGAGGTGAGAGGTAAACAGGAGTGTGTGTGGAATGAGTGGGGCACAGGAGCTCCCTGGAAATGGGGACGCTTATGTATGGTGAGAGAACGAGGAGAAGTACAAAGATTTGGTGATGGGGTAAAGGCAAGAACCAGCTCCTGGCAGGGAAAGAGGATTCCAAGCCATTTTCAGTCCCTCTGAGTTTCACTCATAAGTCCAGTGCCAGGTCCCAAAGAAGCCAATCTGAGATCAAGTATCAGAAGGGTAGCCATGTTAGTCTGGATCTGCAAAAACGACAAGGAGTCCTGTAGCACCTTATAGACTAACAGATATATTGGAGCGTAAGCTTTCATTGGCAAAGACACACTTCTTCAGATGCATGTCATGACATGCATCTGACGAAGTGGGTCTTTGACCACGAAAGCTTATGCTCCACATCTGTAAGTCTATAAGGGTATATCTACACTACAAAGTTAATTCAAACTAACAGACGTTAGTTCAAATTAACTTTGATAGGCGCTACACATACAAACCGCTAGTTCAAACTTAATTTGAACTAGCGGAGCGCTTAATTCGAACTAGGTAAACCTCATTCTACGAGGACTAACGCCTAGTTCGAATTCAGTAGTTCGAATTAAGGGCTGTGTAGCCACTTAATTCGAACTAGTGGGAGGCTAGCCCTCCCCAGCTTTCCCTGGTGGCCACTCTTGGCACCACCAGGGAAACTCATCTACCCCCCTCCCGGCCCCAGAGCCCTTAAAAGGGCCACGGTATGGCTACGGTGCCTGTGCCAGGTGCAAGCCTGCCAGCACCCAGCCAGCAGACCCTACACCTGACACGGCATGAACCAGTCACCCGCTGCCACCCAGCCCTCCGCATCTTCCCAGGACCAGGCTGCCAGCACCCGGGAGACTACCCAGGTCTGAAGGAGGCGGGCGCCCACCTGGTCTAGTGCGGAGACCGTGGACCTCATCCACGACCTCCACACTAAGCACAGGAAAATGGTCATCTAGGACAGGATAGCTGCCAGCCTGGCCACCCAGGAGCAGGTTTGCATGAAAATCAACGTGGTCCAGTGAGACCCCTGAGCCCTGAGCTTAGAACATAAGAACATAAGAATGGCCATACTGGGTCAGACCAAAGGTCCATCTAGCCCAGTAGCCTGTCTGCCAACAGCGGCCAACACTAGGTACCCTCTAGGGGGTGGAACAAAGACAATGACCAAGCCATTTGTCTCGTGCCATCCATCTCCAGCCTTCCACAAACAGAGGCCAGGGACACCATTTCTACCCCCGGGCTAATACCACTCCATGGACCTAATCTCCATGACTTTATCTAACTTCTCTTTAAACTCTGTTATAGTTCTAGCCTTCACAGCTTCCTGCGGCAAGGAGTTCCACAGGTTGACTTTTTGCTTTGTGAAGAAGAACTGTCTGTTATTAGTTTGAAGTCTGCTACCCATTCATTTCATTTGGTGTCCTCTAGTCCTTCTATGATAGAAACTAATGAAGAACTTTTCTTTATGCACCCTCTCTACACCACTCATGCTTTTATAGACCTCTATCATATCCCCCCTCTGTCTCCTCTTTTCTAAGCTGAAAAGTCCCAGTCTCTGTAGCCTCTCTTCATATGGGACCTGTTCCAAACCCCTGATCATTTTAATTGCCCTCCCCTCTCCCACCCTCTCTCTTCCCCTTCCCACCTCCTTTTCCCAGTTTCCCCGAGTTTTGTTCAATAAAGAGAGTTTCTATTTTTGAACACACGTGTCCTTTATTTTGTACATCAGGAAGGGGGGGCTAGGGAGAGGTAAGTGGAAGAAGGTGAGGGAGGAATGGAGTACGAGCCCCCAATGGGGAGGACTGGGGTGGCTCTGTGGGCTCCTCAGGATGGAAGCTCTCCTGCAGCCCCCCGAGTGATCCCCCCAGATGGCAGCCTGCGGCAAGTGCAGCCGGTCTGATGGCCGAGTGCTGTGATGTGCTGAGTGTGGGCATTCATGGCACTCCAAGCCAGGACTGCTTTGCAAGCGGGGAACCCCTGAGAACTGTCTGTCCGGGGTGGGGGTCGGGTCCCTTTAAACACAGCCCTCAGCTAGCCTGAGACAGCAGCTCCTCACTCTAAGTCCTCAACTGATGCCCTGCCGGTACTGCTTCCGGTCATCTTTAACCTCGGTTCAGGGTCCACTTAGTGTGGACATGCTAGTTCAAATTAGCAAAATGCTAATTCGAACTAGTTTTTAGGTCTAGATGCACTAGTTCGAATTAGCTTAGTTCGAATTAACTAATTTGAATTAAGTTAGTTCGAATTAGTGCTGTAGCATAGACATACCCTAAGGTGCTGCACAACTCCTTGTCGCTTCTGGGGTCAAGTATCAATTTGCCCCAACCTCTTCCCTCTCCCCACCCCCACTATCCTAGGGCATTCATGAATTTGGGTCTGAGCTCCCGTAATATTTCCATGGGGAGGAGTTCTAGTCCCTTACACACACAAATTATGATGCAACCCCTATCTTAGTATCTTGCAGGTTAGGAAGCACCATGCATCAGATCTGATGAATCCTGCATGCACATACGCACAGACGGTGAAGGGGAGGAGCGGGAGCAGACAATAAAATTTTATTTACAAAGTTTTTAAACTTAAATTGTTTTATTTTGGCAATCCCATTCGGGCAAAAGTCCTTTTGCACAAAAGGGCCAGTGTAGACAGCCCAGATTTGTTTTCCGCAAAAAAGTCTCAATCGCGAAAATGGTGATCGGGGCTTTTTTGCGGAAAAGCGCATCTAGATTGGCATGGATGCTTTTCCGCAAAAAGCACCACACACAGTTTTTGGCTTATGTAGGCTGAACTATACAGTCAGGCTACATCTAGACTGGCATGATATTCCAGAAATGCTTTTAACTGAAAAGTTTTCCTTTAAAAGCATTTTCGGAACAGAGCATCTAGATTGTCACGGACGCTTTTACGCAAAAGCATGTTTTGCGGAAAAGCATCTATGCCAATCTAGATGCGCTTTTCTGCAAAAAAGCCCCGATCACCATTTTTGTGATTGGGACTTTTTTGCAGAAAACAAATCTGGGCTGTCTACACTGGACCTTTTGCACAAAAGTTTTGTGCAAAAGGACTTTTGCCCAAACGGAAACAGTATAGTATTTCCGCAAGAACACTGACAATCTTACATGAGATCGTCAGTGCTTTTGCGGAAATTCAAGCGACCAGTGTAGACAGCTGGCAAGTTTTTCCGGAAAAGTGGCTTATTTTCCAGAAAAACTGGACAGTCTAGACACAGCCTCAGTGTCAGAGGACAGCATTTTAACTGCTATCTATGATTTGGTAAGGCAGAAGTAGGAGGCATCAGAGAGCTTTATCTGTCTGCTGCACTCAATGGGCACTCTGTGGACCTAATTTTCCTCTCTGAATAGTGGAATTGAGGATTTCCTGGTTTGCTGATTTTCGCTGCAATCAACAGACTCATGGATTCCTAGAACATCCTTTGAATTGTAGGAATTGATCAGATGCACTATTCAAAAGATATCACATTACAAACAGACTGAGAAATGCCATCCAGTTGAGAGTAGAGCCTAACTGCGAGCAAGATTCACACTGACATTGCTTGGAAGCACCAGGGCATCTGTATGTCCCTGCTAGCTCTGGAGGTGGCTTAGGACAGTCCAGGAAGAAGCTACTCTAGTAGATACTTTCTTAACAGGTCCATAATATACACAAGAGGAAGAAGGGGGAGGGGAAGCTCAGGGCCCAGGGTTGGGGGTCTCGCTGGACCAATTCGATTTTCATGCAAACCTTCTCCTGGGTTCGCATGTGGCCTTCAGTGGCCAGGCTGGCAGCTATCCTGCCATAGACAGCCACATTCCTTCATTTAGTGCGGAGATCATGGACATTGGGAGTATCCCCCCCAAACCTGAATAAGGTCCACGATCTCCACCCTGGACCAGGAAGGCGCCCACCTGCAGGCTCTGGCAGGCTCCTGGGAACTGGCAGACTGCTCCTGGGGTGCGGTTGAGGAGTGGCTGCCAGTGGCTTGCTGGCTCATGTTTTGGGGCCACTGGGTCAGGGGCCTCGGTGGACACTGCTGGCTCTGGGCTGGCTGGCTTGGAGCTGACACAGGCACTGTGGCCAGGGTCTACCCCTTTAATGACTCCGGGCCTGGGGGAGAGGAGAGTAAGTTTTCCTGGTTGTGCCCAGAGTGGCCACCAGGGCTCTCTGGGAAGGGCTGGAGGCCCCCATTTTGAATTAAGTGTCTACACAGTACTTAATTTGAAATAGCTATTTTGAATTTTGCATTAATCCTCGTAGAATGATGTTTACCAAATTTGAATTAAGGGCTCCGCTATTTTGAATTAAATTCGAAATAGCGGTTTACATGTATAGATGCTATTAAAGTTAATTCGAAATAACGGCTGTTATTTCAAATTAACTTTGCAGTGTAGACATACCCTGAGCTACTGTCCACAATGGAAGAAGGATATTGATATTGTTCTGAGACGGGCAACACACATTGTAAAGAACTAAAAACTTTGCCTCTAGCAGTAGACTGAATGTGCTCACTCAATTTACGTTAACAAAGAGAAGGTTAAGGGGTAACTTGACAATGCTCTAAAAGCACTTAAACATAGAGCAAATATTAATTATGAGCTCTTCAGTCTAATAAAGAAAGATTAACATGGTTCAATGGCTGGCAAATGCAGGTGGGAAATAAGGCATACATTTTTAATATTGAGAGTAATTAACCTTTGAAACATTTTACCAAGGGTCAAAGTAGATTCTCCATTACCAACAGTATTTATATCAAAATTAGCATTTTTTCCCTAAGAGATAAGCTTTGGGAATAATTTTGGGAAAGTAATTTTGAGAAAGTTCTGTTACTCATGTTACACAGGGGATCAGACTAGATGATCACAATACTATAAAATCTAGTCAGCAACCTCTTATGTGCCAGTTACAGAAAGACAATATATCCATTTTAAAACCTTCCAGCCAATGGGGGTCTATTGAGTATGGAAATAGAAATCTTGTGTGACCCCACGATTTTATTTATTTTCACTGTCACGGTCTTTTTGCCTTTACCTCCTTTTGTTTCTTACACCTGCTGTGGATGCTTGTTTCAAATTATGTCATAAGTAGAGTTGTGGAAAAAAAGTGAACGAATAGCAAATTCAATGAAAAATGCAATTTCAGATGACTAACATTATTCTCAAATTTGACATGAATAGTTCTGTCACCCTTGCTGTTGCCCTTTAGCTGGATGTTAGAGCACTCAAGTGAGTTGTAAAAGACACAAGTTCATATCTACACTCGAACAGATCAAAAATGTACATTTTACATTCACCAAAAGTCTGAAATACTTCAAAATCAACTAACCCTGAATCAATGTCCATCCACATAACCCTCTGAACCTGCAAGTGAACCAGTATGCAAGTAGTTGGATCTGTGCCAGGACATTGGAGAGATAAAGTATGTGAGGTAATATCTTTTATTGTACCACCTATTGTTGATCAAAGAGAGAAGCCTGAGAGTCACAGAGAACTTTGTGTCTCAAAAGCTTGTCTCACTCTCTCCTACAGAAGAGGATCCAATGAAAGATACTACCACACGCACCTTGTCCCTCTATTGGACCAAATAATCAGCTATTTGTGGAGATCTAATTAGAAGCTTTACAAAGGAAACTATAGGCCAGTCAGTTTAACTTCTTTGCCAGGGAAGATAATGGAGCAAGTAATTAAGGAATTCATCTGCAAACAACTGGAGGATAATAAGATGATAGGTAAAAGCCAGTACAAATTCGTAAAGAACAAATAATGTCAAACCAATCTGATAACTCTCTTTCATAGGATATCAAGCCTTGTAGATAAGGGAGAAGCAGTGGATGTGGTATACCTAGACATTAGTAAAACATTTGATATGGTCTCTCATGACCTTCTTATCAATAAACTAGGGAAATGCAACCTAAATGGGGCTACTATAAGGTGGGTGCATAACTGGCTGGATAACCATTCCCAGAAAGTAGTTATTAACGGTTCACAATCATGCTGGAAGGGCATAACAAAGTGGGGTTGTACAGGGGTCTATTTTGGGACTGGTTCTGTTCAATATCTTTATCAACGATTTAGATATTGGCATAGAGAGTACACTTATTAAGTTTGCAGATTATACCAAACTGGAAGGGGTTGCAACTGCTTTGGAGGATAAAGTTGTCTTTCAAAATGATCTGGACAAACTAGAGCAATGGTCTGAGGTAAATAGGATGAAGTTTAATAAGAACAAATGCAAAGTACTCCACTTAGGAAGGAACAATCCATTTCACATATCCACATTGGGAACCAATTGTCTAGGAGTATTGCTAAAAGGGCTTTAGAGATTATAGTGGACCACAAGCTAAATATGTGTCAACTGTGGGACACTATTTCAAAAATACCACGATGATTCTAGGATGCATTAACAGGAATGTTGTGAGTAAGACAAGAAATGTCATTCTTCTACTCTACTCTGAGCTGATTAGGTCTTAATTAGAGTATTGTGTCCTGTTATTGGTTTCACATTTCAAGAAAGATGTGGAGAAATTGGAGAAGTTCCTGAGAAGAGCAACAAAAGTGATTCAAGGTCTTGAAAACATGAGCTATGAGTGAAGATTTAAAGACCTGGTCTTGTTTAGTTTAGAAAGACAAAGACTGAGAGGGGACATAATAACAGTTTTCAAGTATCTAAAAGGGTGTCACAAGGAGGAGGGAGAAAAATTGTTCTTCTTGGCCTCTGAGGATAGAACAAGAAGCAATGGGCTTAAACTGCAGCAAGGGAGGTTTAGGTAGGACATTAGGAAAAAGTTACTAACTGTCAGGGTGGTTAAATAAGTTGCCTTGGGAGGTTGTGGCATCTCCATCTCTGGAGATATTTAAGAGCAGGTTAGATAGACATCTATCAGGGATGGTATAGACAGTACTTGGTCCTGCCACGAGGGCAGGGGACTGGACTTGATGACCTCTTGAGGTCCCTTCCAGTTCTAGCATTCTATGATTCTGTGGTTCATGCTCTGTGCTGTAGATTTCAAACTATGGGGGCATGATTCTCAATTCTCTGCTCCATGCTCCTATTTTCAGATTGTGGGATATGAAGAGAGTTGGTTGAAAGTAATGAATACTTAATTTTCCCCCCCAAATTGTCTCCAGATTGTGTGTGTTATTTACCATCACAAAGAATGGTGGATTTTTAATTCAGTAAACATTTGTGGCTATCATGAGGCTAGTGAAATTGTCAACTATTGTATTTGGGATCACAAATCTGATCCCATTCTACATTTTCCATCTTTCAACAAAGAACATTCACAAGGATTGCAAGATTGTATTGAAAACCATTCTGCCATTTTTGTGGAGGGTCCTTGAAATGCCTGTGAAATTTCAACAAAAGATACACTTGGGTTGAAAACAGGAGTGAAGGGTCATAATATATAAAAAATTTAGTAGTCCCTGAAATAGCTGCCACCATGTTAAAGAAAAGAAGCAACAATTTCATTGATCATTTTTCTTGCATAAAAATGTCAGGAGGTCAAAATCAGGGTTCAAAACTGTGGAGAATTAAAAAAATATATCCAAGAAAATTCAGATTTGGTTATTGAAATTGCATTCAAGTTAATGAATGATGAAACAATGAAGGCAACAGAAGAGATGAGAGGACAGATAACCAGGTGAAGTTTTATCATAATCTATAACTTCACTGGAAATTATTTAGTATTGATCTCAGGGAAAGCCATTGTAGAATTTTGGACCAAAAATTCTGTAATCAAAGTCCTGTTTAAAAGAACTAATTGTAGTGGAGAAAAAATTGCTTCAGAATACATCTAGGTAAATAATATTAGAGGTGACAAAAATTGGCATTTAATTATTATTGCAGTGTTTGTCTTGCTGTTTGTAGTGGTTCATGAGTATGAATGCCAATCTCAGGGCAAACTGTCAAGGAGCAGGGAACAACTCCCAAACTGCCTGTATTTTCTATAATTATATTTCAACAACCCTATAAAAAGTGTGAATTCCAAAAATACTATAACAGTGTTACCATAGGATCCCAGAACAGTCCCTTCAGACACTCCAGTCTATCATGTCACCCAGAAAAGCATGCTTCTGTGATACATGGTCCTGCAAAAAAATCACAACAATATTCAGGTTATACCCCTCTCTGTAGACCAGTCACTTACTCCAGATCCATTGCCCCTAGATTTCTTACCAAAGACAACACTTGTGCAGAAGCTTCAGGGGGTAGCCAAGTTAGTCTGTACAGGATAAACTTAAAAAAACAACAAATAATCTGGTAGCATTTTATAGAGTACCAAAATATATAGACTACGTCTACAGTGGCATGATTTTCCGAAAATGCTTTTAACGGAAAAGTTTTCTGTTAAAAGCATTTTTGGAAAAGCACGTCTAGATTGGCAGGATGCTTTTCCGCAAAAGCACTTTTTGCAGAAAAGCATCCGTGGCCAATCTAGACGCGGTTTTCCGCAAAAAAGCCCCGATCGCCATTTTTGCGATCGGGGCTTTTTTGCGGAAAACACTACTGTGCTGTCTAGACTGGCCCTTTTGTGCAAAAGTCTTTCGGAAAAAGACTTTTGCCCGAACGGGAGCAGCATAGTATTTCTGGAAAAGCACTGACGATCTTACATGAGATTGTCAGTGCTTTTCCAGAAATTCAAGCTGCCAGTGTAGACAGCTGGCAAGTTTTTCCGCAAAAGCAGATGATTTTGCGGAAAAACTTGCCAGTCTAGACAGCCTACAGGCTTCTTGCACAAGAAGCCTTTTGACCTAGTTTTTTTGCACAAAAGCTTCTTGCACAAGAGCATAGCCACACCTCAAAGCACATCACAAATGCCATGTGCTTTTTCGCAAGAGAGTGTCCACACTGCATGGACGCTCTTGTGTAAGAAAACTCTGATAGTCATTCACAAAATGGACATCAGAGCACCTATGCTTTTTCCAATAGGGGTTTCTTGTGCAAGAAACCCCTCTGGAGCATCCACACTTGCCTTCTTGCACAATAGCTGTAGCGCAAAAGGGAGTCATGCCTCAGAAAAGGAGGCTTACTTCTGGTGGAAAAAGCCCTCTGTTCTGTTGTTTAACTGCCCATTTAATTGTGCAAGAGCTCATTTGAGGTACTGCAGGGTTTTGCGCAAAACCAGCTGGTGCAAAAACCTTGTAGTGTAGACGTACATGTAGATGGTATCATGAGCTTTCGTGGGCACAGCCCACTTCTTCGGATAGTTTGCTTTTGTACAAAATCTTGCCAGTCTAGATGCACCCTTAGTGTAAACATGCCCTTGAGACTATGGGAAACTGTGTGTTTCCCATAGAAAATAAGGTGGAAGGAAAAAGAAACCTAACAAACATTGTCTCTACACACAATCAACTACTGCCAACCTTCAGCCTTCTATTCCTTCATATTTAAACATGTAAATCAGACACTATATTGTATTACTGGGAGTAATTCAATCCTTTCTGAAATGAATTTTCCATCATTTTGTTTGGATTCCAAAATCTATTATTTTTAGAAAATGTTCGAAAATTTGTATTTAATCGCAAATGTCTCTCAAATAATGCTATAATAAATATTATAAATATATCACCACAAAAGAATGTTATCTGTGACTGTTGGTCATGAAAAAATACCTTTTAATATTGCCTAATCTGTTTATCACATTGACAACTCAAAAGCAGAAGAAAATGGGTATGGATTAAAATTAGACTGACAATTAAGTCAGCGAGTTTATTTTGCTATTATTTATATGGAGGGACGGGGATCAGGAGTGACTTCACTTTTACACCAATGTGAAACTGATATGACAGGAATATTAAGTCCATTGAGTGATATTTTTATTGCCTCTTTACATGCACTGTCTGAACAATGGCATTTGGAGAGGAAGATAGAATAAAACAAGAAAGAACCTTAAATCAGAATATTTCTCTAGTATTTCTCTGGAACGGTCATGATAAAATTCACTGCCAACCCTGGGGTCATTGAATATGTCCAAAGACCTAAAACTGTAATAGGCCTTCTTGAACATCTGATTTATTGATCTAATCATGAACTGGTACATTTTTTCCAGCACTAAAATGTTTTGTTTTATCTTGTTGCAGTGCAAATTATCTGTCGTTGGTTCATCCTACTTTTATTTAACCTGGAGCAAAACGCTGAGAAGATGAAGAATGACCTTTTGGGACTATTAGTTTTGCCAATACTCTTGTTTGGGGCCATTGCATATGTTGTGTACCATAGCTCAAGAAGTTATTACCACTCAGAACTATTAAACTATCATGTTCAACAGAGGCCCAGGTGAGTTTGAAACACATCACATCATTTCCTAAGCCCTAGAGTGATCTATAGATATGGTCAGAGAAAAAGAAAGGATGTATCCCTTTGATCCATATACATTTTTTAAAAAATTCCTGGAGTTGTCACCATAGTACGTGCCACTAAAAGCCATCTGCAAAAAAATTATAGATTGGGGAAATTAATCAATATTTTTCACTCACTCATGACTTTTCATATAAATAATTATAGACTGATAATTCTGTTTCTACAATACCCTGTCTAGAAAGATTGTGTCTTATTTTTGTCTGTAGCTAGGTCTAGACTATAGTCCTTTGTCGGAAAAAGCAACGCAAATTGCGCTCTGTAATTTGTGTAACTTTTTCCGAGCAATTTTCCAGAAGAGGCTTTTCTGCCATTTGGCCTCGTCTAGATGGGGCCAAGTGGTGGAAAAGCCTCCTCTTTCGGAGGAGCCCTTATTCCTCATAGAACGAGATATACAGGACTCCCCAAAAGAGCGTGTTTGCTCTTCTGCAAAAAAAGTGGAAGAGCAAACGCATTCTCTGGATGCAACGGAGTTTTTACAGGATACTGGAGGTATTCCAGAAAAACACGCCAGTCTATACATATCCTTTATTTCTTTCTTAGTGATATTTTCTAATTATTGATTAAATCTGTGTCACTGGAATTGAAAAGAACTGTGAGATATTAAAATATATCTTTTAGGGCCTAATGTTACAGCATTAAGGAACTGCTTTAATTGGTTTCATCTTTAGTGACTGAGCAGCACTAAATTTTAGTTTTGATACAAGAGTTTTTGTGGGTTTGAGTTATATATTAAATTCCAAGGATTACTCTTCTCACTGAATTAATAACAAGACATAGTATGGAAGACAAAAAATGGCATTTTTAAGATTTAGACTCAGGTTATTTTATCCTTTTCCAATGTGAATTGACAAAGGGTCTTTCTTTTAAGTGTATATTTTGATGTACAGAATGATGAACTTCATTTTACTTGCTTACATAATTTTTCTGCTGTTACAGACCATTGAAAATAGAAGCATAGTATTTCTGCTGCATGCTAACCAGCAATGTAAGATTAGTGAAGTACGAACACCTATCAAATATTGCACTTATATGGGTGCTAATATACGTAAACAGTACGCGATCATATGATAGATTGATTTATTCAGTGAAATGTTTATAGC
Source organism: Pelodiscus sinensis (assembly GCF_049634645.1). NCBI lineage: Eukaryota > Metazoa > Chordata > Testudines > Trionychidae > Pelodiscus > Pelodiscus sinensis. The sequence continues at coordinate 96,582,706 of NC_134715.1, read as the reverse complement.
ATATGGAGTCTTGCATCTTGCATCTGATCAAAGTTGGTAATGAATAAGAAATATCACCTCTCAATAAGAAAGGGACCATGCTATAGTGGACAAGACAGTCAGATGGAAGCCAAAAGACTTGCATTCTGTTCCCTGCTCAGTCGCTGGCCTACTGTTTGACTTGTGGAAAATCAATTAATTGCTCTGTGTCTCCGATTCTTTTCCTTCCTTATCAGTCTGATCTATTTAAATTTACCATAAAACAAATAAATAATAATATTTGATGGTTTGATGGTGTGTTTAAATGAAGATAGCATATGGGCTTAGTCCCACAGTGGTCTGTATCATACAAAAAGCAACTTAAATGAGCACCTTTATTGGGTATCTTCACAGTCAGGCTCAGGATTAGCATTTATTATCTTTCCCATAATATTTGTATGTTCACTGAAATTAGTTCTTCCCATGTCCAATCTCAGCTTTTTTTAACACTATTCTCACACAGATTTCTGCTTTGGTTCATCATCTTTTTGTAAGACTGTTTCCCCCTTTCCTTCCTTTTGCTACCTGGAAGCACTGACAATACCAGTTCAAATCACCTTCATAAAAATATAGGAGCAATGCATGCACTTGATTTTTATATTCAATGTATAGTATAAATAACTTCGGTGGGAAATCAATACATAAATGGGGAGTGTTCTAGGACCCTTTTTGAGGATTTTAAAAGTTGTTCTTATTTATTTAAACCATATTACAGCCTGTAAGCTTAGTGTACCCATACAGCTTGCCATGTTCAGTTATATATATATTGAGCCTATATTTTAAAATCTGTTACTAAAAAAGTGCTTGCATCAAGGTATCCACTTTGCTTCCAAAACTTAATATATTGGTTGATGTTCCTGATACTGTATATATATAACGGTGTAAGGGCCTTTCCCCAGCTGAACTAAGTATATTGCCACTTTTTTCTCCTTTGTTGCCAGACACCTAATAGCCTGCCAACAGGTGGTACTGTTGTCACTGCTGCCTAACACTCATGTTTTTTAACTCATGGATGTAGGTTTGAAATGAGAATTTTCCTTCTCCTAGATGGGCTATCTTTGTGCACTGAAGACTCCAACTGCTCTAACCTGTCTGGGTATTTTAAAAATCTGCATGATGCTCACCTTTCAGAGACCTTTTTATTAAAGCCAATTCCACTATATGAAGGCAAGTGAGAGGGAGTTTGACAGTCAGCGGCTATCAAAGCAGCATTTTGTAGGTGATGGGCGCTCAAATTGTGTCAGCTGCAATACAGCTCTTATAGTTGTGGTAATTCAGGAAGCAGGAATTTGTTGATTCAGATGCATACTATGGAGAAATTAAGAGGAATTGAAGATAGTATGGCAGGAGAGAATAGTAAGAAAGATGCCTAACAAGGAGCTTAATGGAGTTCATCAAAGAAGATGGTAAACAGATGCACTGCCTCACTCAGAGACAGTGCTAAACAATACTTAGTATTACCTTGAGTGCAGGGGACTGGACTAGATTAGCTTTTGAGGTCCCTTCTGGTCCTATGTTTCTGTGGTGGATGTTTACATGAAGACCTAAGATGCTGGGATAAGAAAAAGAAGAAGAAAGTATTAAACTCTGTAACTCTCAAGCTTTATTATGGTTATTATGAATTAATGATGGATGTTTTCATATTTTAGACTTTTTCCCATAAAGGAATTTGTACAGAGCAATAATAATTTCCAGAGGACAATGATAGATTTTCTCACAGACTAAATGGAGTAAAAATGCCATTCAGTTAAGAATACAAATGAATCATTCACTTCTTAATAATTAATCAATACATATATTGTCTTAAATATTTAACATTTCACAAGCAAATTTTAGCAAATTAATTAACTCCATGGCTAATATATTTTTCTGCTTTTTTTTTTAATTCTAACTGTCAGAGTTATTTCAAACATTTTGGGCCACGTCATATGCAGTGTAACTCCATTTGAAATAATGGAGGTTATCTGAGGTTTTCAGAGGGTCTGGTTTCTGGAAGAATTTAATATTTACAAAAAGGATGCATTTGACTCATTCTCTGAATTCCTACTCTAGCATTTATCAGGAAAACAAATAAGAAAAAAATATTTCTTATAGGTGACATGCACTCTGACTTTTATATCTTCAGGTATACTAATGTCAATACAGATATATAAACTGAGCACCTTGAAATGAAAGCACTGCAGTATAGTGAGAATACCTTTGCAGTAGCTGTTTTTCACTACTTTGTATGATGCACATCTGTGACTTCATGAAATTGCCTCTAGTTGTCATGTAGGAAGTTCTGGCTCAAAGCTGGTCTTTCGCGTTTGTTCCATTTTGAGCATCTCATCTAATTTTTCACCCTGTTGTCCAGAAAATACATGGCATTGCTTTAGTAACTCAGCTTCAACTGACTTACACTTTTCAGGCTAACGCACCATAGTTAGGAGAAAATTGTACTTGTATAGTGTTTTTCTTTAAATCAATTTTATGTCACTAATATTTAAAATTATTTTACTGCTATTTTACAAATGAGGAAGATAAATGTAATATATTACACACTCACACATATTAAATCATTTCATGTGTTTATATTTCCAGCATAATTTTTTAGAATTAAAGTCTTGTTCATACCTAGTACATTGACTTTCTGTCCTACCTCTTAGACTTTTTTTTGTGTGGCAGATGCTGATTTCCATCAGTCTAGACTATTACTGTGAATAAAATTGTACTTCAGAGAGCTACAGGAAGTATCTGCTCCATTTCAGTTTGCATTGGCTTACTTGGGCTACTGGGAATTGTGGAAGGTGATTGTTGAATTCTGCTCTTTATTGGTTTACATTGCTGAATATCACAGAGAGATTCAAGTATATCCTCTGAGCTGAAGTAACATATTTCTCACACTACTTTACATTTTCCTGAACTGCTAAGGGTCACTGAAAGTAATTGCCATATTTATCTCCCTATGAATGGAGAAGCGTGGCCAGACTGCAATTACAAACTTTTGTTATTTGAGCAGAATTTTTTTATCGGTAGTTATATATATCCATAGACAAACTCTTGCCTGAAATTCAGGATACAAAGTCTTAGCCAAGAAGAAATTAAGTCTGTGCCTAATACAGTTTTGGTAAAACCCTCACAAATGTAATTGTAATTAAATAGAATTGCTCTGTTCTTATACTAGTTGAGCCAAGAACTTATTATGATTCAATGATTTTTTACTTTATCTATGCTTTGTACTTGGTTTCTTTAACAGAAAAATTAGTGTCTTAACTGGTAGACTGGCTAGTTTACAAAGCTTGTGTCAGTCAGAATATATCATAGGATTAGTTTGACCCAATACATTATGATTTTTAGACTCAAACATTTTAATGTAATTAAAGCTAATCATTATTCTGGAATGTAAAATGTATTAAGCCACCTGTATGTGTCTATCATTACAGTGTAGATTTAAAACAGGGACTTGTAGACTGTAGGGGTGACGTGTTTAATTTTCAGTAGTGCGCCAGTAAGTCATCATGGGACACACCACTCGCTATTGGTCTGCTGCCAGCTTCTGGTCATTCTAGGGATTAGCTCCTGAGATAGACTCTCCCTTCCACTTTTGCTCTGTCTCTCCAACTGGTCTGCAGCTCTGCTTTCGCTCCAGAATGTGAATCTCCTTCATGACTTAGCCAGTTATCTAGGTCACTCAGCATTCCCTCTTCCAGTGTATAGTCCATCAGCAGTCCCAGTCAATTGTCCTATTCACTGCCCCCATTCTATGCCACATCCTCAGTAGTTGTTAGAGGAATCTGGGCTCACCTTCTTCTGCAGGTTCCAGTCTGGATACACTCAGGTCAGCACTTCTGGTATGTATTTCTATAACTAAATCTTTCCTTCTTCCATCTTAAAATCATCATTTGCTGTGTTGCATTTAAATCCAAGGTCCAGTCTTGCCAATAATTTTTTATAAATCTAACTAACTCATTCACATAAGTAGTGCCATTTAAGCCAGTTGGACTATTAATGGGCATAAGAACATGCAAGATTGGTTCTAAGCTTTTCACAGCAGTGCTGTGTCTTTCTCTTCAGCGAAACATGTAGCATGCTTTTGGTGGCTATGAAATAGAAGTAGTAATAAATAGAAATCAATTCCTCAAAAACAACTTCATGAAGGGTACAAATTAAGCTAAAAATAATCAAAGCACAAGTTTTAGCTAATAATATTTAAGTTGATTACTTATGCACATTTAAGCATCCATCTGTGTGTTTGTGAATTTCTCTGCTTTTGGATCTTTTTTTTTAATGTCATTTTTTTCTTCAGGCAAGTGTCATATCAGCAAGTCCTTCCGCATTTTATTCTACCTTATTCAACCTCAAAATAGGATTCACATGCTCAAGAATGAAAAGCTGCTGGTTGACATAATTACATAATATATATTACATAACATTAAAATTATGTTATTAAAGTTGCAGTTAAGAGCTCAAACGTTATGAAATGCCAGAATTCAGTTGGCCTAGACGTTCTTATTTTGGTCCTCTTGTGCATAATTATTACATTTTTATTTACATAATCACAAACAATTTTGGGAGAATGGTCAGTGCAGATAGAATGTTTGGGGAATAAAGATGTGAATCCCTATACAGTTTCTACTAAACACAGAATCATAGAAAAAGTAGAGGTGGGTCAAGTAAGACTAAGTCAACATAGCTAATTCCTAACAGGTGTTTGTGCACCCTGTTCATAAAAATACTCCATAGACTGGGATTCTACAACTCCCCTTGACAACCTATTTCAATGCAAAAATATCCCGATAGTTATAAAGGTTTTCTTAATAACTAATCTCAATCTCCCAGGCTTCAGATTAAACCCAATACTTCTTGTCCTACCTTTAGTGGACATAGATGGACCCCAGACTAACACGGCTACATTTCTATCACTATTGGACATAGATGATAATTCATCATCATTCTTTTTTTAATAGCCCTTAATTTCTTTGATTGATGATATTTGGTTCCCATTCGTTTCCTTATTTTAAGACTAAGTAGACTCATTTTTTAAAATCTTAATCATAGGTCAAGTTTTGTAAAATCGTTATCAATATTATTACTAAACATAGAATCATAGAGTTAGAAGAGACCTCAGGAGGTCATTGAATCCAACCTCCTGCTAAAAGCAGGACCAGCCCAAACTAAATCTTCCCAGCCAGGGCTTTGTCAAGCTACAACTTAAGAACCTCTAGGGATGGAGATTCTACCACCTACCTAGGTAACCCATTCCAGTAATTCACCACCCTCCTAGTGAAATAGATTTTCCTAATATCCAACCCTCTCTTCCTCAGCTGCAACTTGAGACCATAATTGCTTGTTCTGTCACCTGTCATCACTGAGAACAGCCTCTTTCCATCCTCTTTGGAACCATCTGTGAGGTACTGGATGGACCTCCCACGTGCAGCACCCTCGGGACCTAACAGGTCCTGGATGAGGGATTTTGCCAGACCGGGGATGGTCATTTCTGGATCCCTCCCACTGGGCTGTCCTCCTGCCACACGCTAGGCAGCACTTTCATCAGTTCTCTGTGAGCAGCCCACTGCGCTGCCAGCCCCACAGGGATCTGTGCCACTGGCCTCCACCGGGACTCTCAGGTACTGCAACATTCATGCCAGACCATGGATGTTGCCAGTCTTGAGAATCCCAATTAAGAGAATTTCAACCTGTAGTTAAAAGCTGTTATCAAACCTCTCCTCACTCTGCTCTTCTGGGGTATGTCTACACTACCCCCCTAGTTCGAACTAGGGGGGTAATGTATGCATACCGAACTTGCTAATGAAGCCCGGGATTTGAATTTCCCGTGTTTCATTAGCATAAAGCCGGCGCCGCCATTTTTAAAAGCCGGCTAGTGTGAACCCCGTGCCGCGCGGCTACACGCGGCACGGACTAGATAGTTCGGATTAGGAAGCCACGAGGTTCGCACTAGCCGGCTTTTAAAAATGGCGGCGCCAGCTTTATGCTAATGAAGCCCGGGAAATTCAAATCCCGGGCTTCATTAGCAAGTTCGGTATGCATACATTACCCCCCTAGTTCGAACTAGGGGGGTAGTGTAGACATACCCCTGTAGACTAAATATGGCCAAAATCTCTCAGCATCTTCTCATAAGTCATATGTTCCAGCCCTCTAATAATTTTTGTTGCCCTCTGTTGGACTCTCTCCTATGCGTCCACATTCTTTCCATAATGGGGCCCCAGAAATGGACATAATACTTCAGATAGATCTTCATCAGTGCTGAATAAAGGGGAGTAATTACTTCCCTAGATCTGCTAGCAGTGCACCCCAATATGCCATTAGCTTTCGTGGCTACAAGGGCATATTCAGCTTCTCAACCTCTGTAATGCTCAGGTCCTTTTTCTCCAGAACTGCGGCTTAATCAGTAGGTCACAAGCCTGTATCAGTGCTTTGGATTCTTCCTTCCCAAGCGCAGAACTCAGCATTTGTCCTTGTTGAAGATTAGCAGATTTCTTTTGGCACAATCTTCCAATTTGCCCAGGTCACTCTGGGTCCTATCCCTATCCTCCAGCATATCTACCTCTTCTAAGCTAAGTGTCATTCACAAACTTGCTAACAATGCAACCCATCACCTCATCCAGTTCATTAATAAAGATGTTGAACAAAACTGGCCCCAGAATTGACCCTTGGGACACTCTACTTGATACCAACCATCAAACAGAAATTGGGCATTAATCACTACCTGCTCAGTTTGGTGATCTAGACATCTTTCTATCCACTTTACAGTCCGTTCATCCAATCTATACTTCTTTAACTTGGTGGCAAGAATACTATGGGAGATTGTATCAAAAGCTTTGTTAAAGTCAAAGTATATCATGTATATCATCTTCTACATATCCAAAGAGCCACTTACCTTGGCCATAGAAGGCAATCAGGTTAGTCAGGCATGCCTCATCCTTCATGAATCATGTTGACTATTCCTGATCTCTTTCCTCTCTTCCAAGTGCTTCAAAATGGATTCTTTGTGGATTCTCCCCCCTTCCCCTGCCATGATTTTTCCCGGGACTGAGGTGAGAGTGACCAGTTTGTTGTTCCCAAGATTCTCGGTCTTCTCTTTTTTTAAGCATGGACACTTCATTGGCCTTTTCCCAATGAGACCTCCCCTGATCCCCATGAGTTTTCAAAGATAATGGCCAATGGCTTTGCAATAACATCAGCCAATTCCCTCAACACCCTCGGATGCATTAGATCTGTTACCACTGAATTATGTATTCCTAGCTTTTCTAAAGAGTCCTTAATCTGTTCGTCCTCCATTAAATGCTGCCTACCTCCTCCCTATATTGTGCTGCCCAGTGCAGCCTTCTGGAAGCATAACAAAAAGAAGTGTACTTCAGCTTTTTCCACATCACCTATCATTAGGCTACCTCGCTACATTCATGAAGGGTCCCACTCCTTCCCTGATCACCTATCCTCCAGAATCAATATGACTACCTCTTTCTTAAAGTGTGGTCCCCAAAACTGGACATAAAACTCTAGCTAAGGCCTCACCAGTACCAAATAGAAAGGGACAATTTCCCTACACCACAACCAAGTCTTAGGCACAACACTGTTCTTTGTGTACCCAAGAAAGAAAATAGTCTTTTTTGCAACTGAAGCATTTTGTCCTCCAAAGCTCTTGAAACTCTTCACAGTTTGGCATTATTCACAAATTGTATAAGCATATTATGCCATTACCCAAGTAATTAATAAAATATTTACTTGTATTGGACACAAGACAGACCCTTTCGGCAACCCACTACATATATTTTCTCAGTTGAACAAATGAACCATTGATATCTGCGAGTAAAATTTTTCAGTCAGCTCTTCACCCATCTTATAGTAAAGTTACATTTCCCATGTCTGCCTTTGAGAATGCCATGTGAGACTGTGTCAAAATCCTTACTAGCACCAAGATATATCATGTTTACTGCTCCCCCCTTCTATCCACTTGTCCACTTACCCTGTCAAAGAATGAATTTAGGTGTGTTTGTTATGACTTGTTCTTGACAAATTCATGTTGAATATTACTTGTTACCTTATTATCCTCTAAATCAGTGTTTCTCAAAGTGGTCTGCGGATCCCCTCTGAGAAACTTGCTAACTGGCTGCTCCAGTTTATTTATTTATTTTCCAGTTTATTTATTTATTTCTGCAGCCACAGAGCCTCGCAGCTCCCATTGGCTCCAGTTTGCTGTTTGCAAATCAGGGGATCCATGGGAAACACCATGGGCCAGGCCACTGCTTCTAATATTGTTCTTGAAATCAACCGTACTTACCTTGCTGAAATTTTCTAGAAATGTTCAACCTGAGGTAGACACCCAGCATGGAAAAATACAACCCAAAAAGCATGGAAAAGTTTTAAGATCTTCAGAACTGGTATCATTTTTGCTATGTAAATCAGAAGGAATAGATTTATGTATTTCTGTACATTTTATGTTTATTTTTCTATCACGCCACAGAGCCCTAACATCTTCTTACTGTGGTTCATACCACTTCATTTTATTTATAAAATAGGAATATTGCATCAGTTATATTTTCTCATATGTATCCCTGTAAAGATCATCATTCACAAATGACTTTGCTCCAACATACCATTACACTGTTTTAAAGGAATCGAGTATATGTCAGTATCAATGAATAAAATACATAAAGAAGAAACTGATGATTTTCTTGTTCATAAAAATTTTATGCTACATATAAAACTTCATTGCTTCTAATATTTAGCGGCAACATGAAATTGAACCCAGTCCAGACATTTATGTTATGATTTAGCCATAGAAAGGCACGGTGTAAAGAATATAAAAAGAGTTCATATGAATATAGGAATTTCTTTGTAATCACCATTTATAATTCACAGGACAAAAATGAACAAACTGAATTCACTTTCTAAATAAATCTGTGAACTTGACTTAATGTTCAGTTAAGTGCTGGTCCTCTAAAAGTTACTAATTGGTGTAATTATGCTCATATCTGACTACCAAATATTCTTCATTGAGAAGAAATGTCATGCAGGGGTGAATGAAATCAATATCCCTATTACTTTTCAAAAGTGTTTACAACATTTATAGAATACCAGAGCAACTATTCCATATGGATCTGTCATCTAGAATTGCTATTGCTTTGAACATAGAGTTGTGAATGACATAGAAAATTGGGATGCAAATACATTGAAATTAAATGGGGAATACGTGCAGATGGCTACTATGTGGGGAGCAAGGAAGGGGAAATCTCACTTGAATTGGGGGAAGAGAGAAAGGAGTCTATGCTGCAGCTCAAAGATATTTTTTTGAGGTGAAAATAAATTAAAAACATTGTAAAAGATGAAAAATATAAATAAAAACAAATTTAATCAGTTACAGGTTAAATATGATTAATATTTAGCAAGCATAGACAGAATATGTATAGAAAAGTCTAGGAGTAGATGTAAATGCAAAATTAGTATAAGACAGTGGCTAAAATATTAATAAAGATGAATAAAGCCAGAAAAAACTTAAATGCAAATTTAACACATTGGGAAAACTAAAGAGTCAGCATATCCTGTAAGGGAAAGTTGTCTAGGATTAATTATAGACATGCACTCCAATTGAAGTCAGTATGACTATTCACATTGTTAAATTAAAGCAGTATTTGAAGGGCTGAGGCCATATAAAATAAAATACAAAACTGTGGCAGCTGGGAATGGAGTTAAGTACATAAAAAAGTGGGACTTTAGAATAAAGAAATGTACTGAAAGGAACTAAATCTTGTCCTCTATTTATTTCTCTTTTCCCATTGGGCCTGCAGAAACGTAAGTATTATTTTCAGTGGGAGATGGATCAGGCCACATGTGAATAACTGCACAGTCTGAATAGTCCCATATGGAACAAGTTTATTCATTGATCAGAAATATATATTGTATTCCCCCATGTTGGATTTTCAAAAGGCCAAATCTATTTTAGCTTAAACAGAGACAAAAATATAATATAAACCAGTGTAACATGCAATGTATTATGCAAATTGCTGTATTCGTTTAGTTTTGGCAGCTTGCATAATGATAACCCTGGTGACTGCTGAATCTGCTAGTCTGGTCCAATCCTGTCATTATTACTGTTAATCCTTTCCTCTTTATTGGGCTCCCCTACAGGCCCCTGGGGCACCTTAATCAAAAGTCTCCAAAAAACAAAAACAAAAAGAGTGAGCGAGCATCCCCATATGGCTCTGTGGTGCTGCATAGAGAATGGTTGATTGGTTACAACACTGCATGCATAGAATTAAATTAATGGATTCAGAGTTTGCAGGGACTACAGTTTCATATGCAGAAGAAAGGGCATATCATACCAACGTTTGAGCTGAAATTGAGAAATATGTAACTAATACCGGTTAATTAGAAAAAAAGAAACAATTTATTATCATAACAAAACTACAGTTGCAAGTGTAGTAAAATGGCTAGATGGAAAGAGCCACCAATTGATATACTCAGGGAAACCCCCGGGCTAAAACTTAGTTACAAAGGAAAAAACACAATTAACAGCTCAGATATTACTTCCAAATTTCAAAACAAGAAAACAACAAATCACGACAGACTAGCTAAATTTTTCCCTACTTACACATTTTAAGAAGTCTGTCCTTGGAGAGAGAAGTGTCTCCCATCTCCCACAGTCTTGGAAGAAACTGCTCTCCTCTCAAACACAGAAGACATTAACTAGAAGAGAGATAAACCCCTCTCTTCCAGTTTGAAATTCCTGCCTGCATTGCTATTGGCTGAGCACATGATACCTGGCTAGATACAGGAGGCATTAGTTAACCCCTTAGTCACAAAATGCTGGTCAGCACTCCTGATTATGACATGTGTCTAGTCTATTTCATTGAAATGTTGGATAGGGTATAATTAAGAAAATAACAAACATATGAGAAATGATGACGCAGCTCTAAAAAAATAGTGATTTATGTTGAATGGAATAGTGGACTTATCGTGTGCTGCAGCATAGAACCATTCTCAGCTATACAACCCAGTTGTGCAGATCTTTATCCTGATTTTAGTGATGGTATGGGGAAGTCTCTGAGGCAGCAACCAGGAAGTACATATTAGCCACTATAATTATCTCAGCAGTAGCTTGTGATACCACCTCCTGATTGCCATATTTCACAGAAGAATTCTTAGGGGTAGTATCAAGTGGTCTGGTGCCTCTTCTAACATTCTTGTAGCAGAGAGGAAAGCAAGCAGGTACTGTCCAAGTTACATGCAGCTAGAAAATCAGTGAATTGTGAAAGGAACTTCACAGAATACACTCACACCTGCCAGCTCAGAAACAGCATTGTAATCCAAGCTGAATAAAGGATTTACTGCGGCAAAGGTTTCTCTTCTGGTGAGCTATCAAGGAGAAAATAACTTACTGCCTTTTACTACTCAACTCCCATAAGGCAATTTATTATTTATTTATGTTATTTGCCACCAACCATGTTATAATGTCGTTCCCATAATGACTGTACACGCTTCAATAATATTTGCATAGGCTGTCAGGAAGGAAAGAGGATCACAGACATTTTAAGGTGACCAACAGGGCCAGGCACTTCCACCTTAAATTTTGAAAGTCATTTGTCCCTCTCATTTTACCATCTTGGCTAAGACTGGGGATCTCTAAAACTAATTGTGACTACAGCTTGAGCTAACAAGCCAGAGTCTCAAGCAGACAACTGTCAAAGAATCTGATGCTCTGGGGGTCAGGCAGAGGGAGATGCAGAATACATGCTGGACAGTGGGCTACCTAGCTTAATTTAGACAGAGGAAACTCATCCCAAGCTTCTGAGGCCTATGAACATGTAAGTGCCAGATTAATTCCTATGTATGTGACAATATTTATCTCGTTTAACACTGGAGATTGAATTATGGACATCCACAGATAAAAGCCTAAGTCTTTAAAGCTAGGTGCAAAGAGGTGTCATGCTCACAATTATAACATATTCATAGTCTCTCTGACTCAGGCAATTTGGGGAATGTGTAGCACACACTAGTCAGTGGGTTACACTTTCAGATCTTGAGCTGCACTTCCTGTGTCACAAACAATATGATTCTATAAGATTTCAGCTTCTAGAAAAACTGATTCATGTAAACATGCTAGGCAAATGTGATACAGGCACTTTACAGAATACACTCCCAACTGCTAGCTGACATAGTTGAAGCAGTTCAAAATTTAGTGCTAAGTGTATTAAGCTATAGAACCAACTCACTTGACATCAGATTGCTCCAATGTGGGATAAAGATCTTGGCACTGAAACATGAATACTGAAGGGTAAATTACTCTAGCCACATCCCTCCCACAATACATACAGGATTTGGCAATTGCCAGAATCTTTGGATGGTGTTGTCCATTTCCAACAGCCAGAGGCCAATGAGCGGTTCTGGATTCTATCTACACAGTGGAAATACATCTTCCCCTTCTTTCACTATAATGGTACTAAGCATCACTCAGGCCCATCCCTGTTTTAGGGTGTGGTGATCAGTGTTAGGCTATCCAATCTAAGCTTTCCTGAACAGGATAGTTGCCACAATAGTTGTGACTATAGGAGCAGAGCAGTATTCAACAAGGTTCCGCCTCCACTTCCTCACTGGACTAAATTTCTCAAGCACTCAAGCAATCAGAAAAATCCAGAGAGAAAGTCCAGTCTACATAACAGGAAAATTACCTCCAGATTCTGAATAGGTGGTCATATAATACCATATAACTTCAGGAAACTAGCCCACATCACACCAAAAATACATGGAGTTGCAGGGAGAGAATAAGTGCTAGTGAGGATGTCTCTAGGATCTGGGAAATCTCTCATTTTACACCATAAGGAAGGAAGTGAAAAAGATCAAAAACTCTCACATTACCTAAAAAGCCTAATCAGATTTCTGTAGAGCAAGAAAAAGTTCACCCAATCTTTCACTATCCACATAGATCAAACACAAGGTAGAAGTGTGAGCCAATGATCAGTCCCAATGCAGTCCTACTGTGGTTGCTGGGATTGTGTTCTGCCCGTTTACTTAACCAAAGTTTCACCCTCATAAGTGGTCTGGAAAGCTCTTAAATTGTTCCTTGTACTTGCAGGAAAAGTTCAAAATATCTTTTTTATAACATTCTTTTTTTTTCTTTTGAAAAGTATATCAGCAGCCAGAAACAATCAAGGAGTGAACTGAGAAGACAGTTGGTTTCTCTAAAGATTGAGTATGTCTGATTTCATGGAACACATGCATATTTTAATATCTAAATCATGGATGTTATGAATTACTTTGCACCTGTTGATTTTTTTAAAAAACAGAATATTTTGACAGGCCATTATTAAGAGCAACTCCATCCTTGATAGGGTGTTTCCTGAATTTTTAATCACCAGCCTTGGAAACTGAGCCATTGGATCTTTTCTTTTTTATTAAATATATTTTATTTAAAAGGCCTTGTGCCTTTGCATTTACAAAAGTGAGGAGTCACCTGATTAAATATGCATGCAACAGAAGCTAGAAATAAAGAATTCAAAAGGACATTCATGGGTGATTTAATTGGCCTGAGAACTTCACAAGTATTTCTGTAGGGTATTCTAATTACTCTCTGTTACTGGAAAAGTTCGTGACTGTTGTATAATTACTTTTTTTATGCTAGAGAAACTTTTCCCCTCGTTCTTTGTTTCTTTTATATCAGTAATAAAGAGCAGACAAATGAAAGTTACAAAGGTTTGATTTGATTTTATATGTTATTGAAGGTAGAGAATTTCAAATCTAAAAGTATGCTTAGATGAAAGAAATAGACTTATAAGCAGCCAAAGAGTTTAAATCAGTGAGTAAAGGATGATCTTGAAGGCAAAGTTTGTTTCAAGGAAGAAGATTTTGTTGTTCTGGGTTTTTTGTTTGTTTTTATATTTCACCATCTTGGGGCTTTATGAGAGGGTCATTGAACAGGATGAGACAAGCTATGTGCCTCCTTCAGCCAACATCATAGGGTATGTCTACACTACCCCCCTAGTTTAAACTAGGGGGGGTAATGTAGTCATACGGAGTTGCAAATGAAGCCCGGGATTTGAATTTCCAAACTAGCTAGTTTGGATTAGGCTCCACGAGGCATACAGCTAGTTCGTATAGGAAGCCTAATCCGAACTAGCTAGTCCGTGCCGCGTGTAGCCGCGCGGCACGGGGTCCAACCTAGCCGGCATTTAAAAATGGTGCCAGCCGGCTTTATGCAAATGAAGCCCGGGAAATTCAAATCCCAGGCTTCATTTGCAACTCCGTATGACTACATTACCCCCCCCTAATTCGAACTAGGGGGGGTAGTGTAGACATACCCATAGAAGGATTAGCAATGAATCTCAGTCATGAGAAAGGAAGACTTCTATCAAATGATTTATCATCTAGACTTCACACAACTTCTTGTTCAGGTAGGTCCATGGACTATAGAGTTTAGTGAGTTTGCTGCTTAGAACTATTTTGTCTAAATGTCAGGAGAGAATAAAAACAAGAAGGCTACGTCTACATTGGCATGACCTTGCACAAATGCTCTTTAGCGCAAGAGTTCTTACATTAAAGTAGTTGCGCAAGAGAGCGTCTATATTGGCCAGGACTCTTCGTAAGAATGATGCGCTTTTCCGCAAGACAGCATCTACATTGGCAGGACGCTCTTGCGCAAAAGCAGGAGCCTGGAACCATTTTAGAGAGAGCAAAAGGGCACCAGCCCTTTCCGGGGGCGGGGGCTGGAGCTCCTTTGAGATACGTGCTTAAAGGGATCTCCCCGGACAGCCGTTTCTCTCCTGCTGTGAGCTTTAGGACCTTTTGCAGGGACTGACAACCGTAGCAGTTCTACTTGTGGTTGCCCTCTGCCTTGTAGGACACCACAGTCTTGTGCCTTAGTGCCATTAGCTGATTTTTTGACCTCAGCTCTCTTCTTGTGCTATGGAGCCAGGGGTGGCCTTGTGCCTGCCCTGGCCACTTCTGGCCATTTTGGAGTGCTGCTTCATGCTGCTGCACTCATTGTCCAGGACCTTGAGGTGCAGGTCGCTCTGGACTCCCTCACCAGGGAGGCCATGGTGTCCCTGTGGCATCCCTACCCCACCATGCAGAGGCCCTTGTGGAGACTGGACACCAGGTCCTGGGGAAATGGGACAACCAGCAATGTCTCTGGAACTTTCAGATGCAAAAGCGGATGTTCCTGGAGCTATGTGCCTGGCTCGCCTCTACGCTCTAGAGAAGCTCCACCCGGCTGTGGGCACCCATCCCCGTGGACAAGAGGGTCACCATCGCACTCTGGAAGCTGGCCACCCCAGACAGGTACCGATCGGTGGCACACCAGTTTGGGGTGGGCAGAATCACTTTCAGTGCCGTCATCATGCAGGTAAGTCCTGAGGGGCAGGAGAAAGGTGATGCACTCCATACCCTGGGGCAGGCAAGACTCCAGACTGGGGTGATGGGGAATGCCCTGTCACCCAGGGGTTTGGGCCATCCCTCCCTTAAACAGTCTTGCTGGTGGGGGGGGGGCGAGGGGGCCCTGGTGTGTGTGAGTGTGAGCAGGAGGAGGGGGCATGGGCGTGCCCAGTGTGTGCAGTGAGGGCAGTGATAGCAGAACTGATGCGCTCACACTGGGCCTGGAAGCGGCCCCAGGCCTGCTGGCACCACTCCAGGTCTGCCTCCATCCAGCATGTGATGGTTCCCTCAATCTGTTCAATGGTCTGGACGTGCCACCGAAGGAGCTGGTATCGCTGCCAGACCCGCTGGCTTGGTGCCTAGGTGGCTGGGGGTGCTGCCACTGCCACAAGGCTGGAGGGTCCCCCGCTCCTGCTTGGTCCTGCTGCAGGGAACAGAGGAAAGGATGGGTCAGTCAGGCAGCCCGTCCACTGTCCCCACACCTCATGCCCTCCGCCCCTGAGGCCAGGTGACACCACAGTACCATGGCTTGGGCCCACTCGATCTCCTCCCTCCTCCCGTGTTGTATATTTGCACACAGGACCGCCCCCGGAGAAGGGTCCTCCTCCATGTATTGTAACCACTGGTCTGTCTCCCGGCCCCTTGGAGGGGTGGGGGAGGACGTGTGTTGTGTTAACTTTGGGAACTCCCTGCCGGGGGAGGCTGTGAGCCTTTGGGCTAATCAATGGTGTTTGACAGGGAGCAAGATGAATCCCCACACAGTGCCTGGGGGAACATATGGCAGACGTGGTCTGGGCTTTCTGATTCCCATCACATGGATGTCTCCTGGATGGAACCAGGAGTGACTGGGAAGTGTACCTTCCTTGCAGTGAAACTCAGGTGGCCGTAGGGCCAGCCTAAGCATTTCCCACTCCCCCTCCTGCTAGCCCTCACACATGTAGCTCAGGGACATGTGTGGCCTCGGGGGGCCAGCCAAGGCACCGGGAGCAGGCGAGGGGCTCAGTGGGGGCCATGCTCACAGGGCTGTGTCACTGCGGCTTTCCCAGGATCATCTGGCTGTGCCACACAGCCCAGGCATGGAACAGTGTGCTGATCTGTGTGCTGCACCCTTCCGGAGGTGTGGGCTCTGGCTTGAGCCCCTGGGGCCCTGGCTGGTTCCAGCCTGCATCCACCTCCTCCCCCCAGGTCTGGATATGTGTGAGGAGCACTGTCTCCAGGCGTGCCCTGGAGCTGCCTGCCGCGGCCACATACCACTCGGTCACCAGGCTGCACGTGGTTGCACGTGCTGCATACTGGTAATGCTACACAGCGTGCAGCTCATGCTGCATGAGTGACGCTCCCTCCCCTTTCCCTCGGGCACCTGGCTCCCCCTTGTGAGTGAAAAGGGCAATACTCACCAGTAGATCCTTCCCCGGCCTCTGATGATGCCTGGGAGATGTCCTGAGAGGACCTCCAGCTGGAGAACCTCCTCCTCTGACCCACTGGCCAGCTCTTCCTCAACCCCCGCCTCACTGGGCCTGGTGACAGGGTGGTGCCTGCTGCTGTCCATTGGCACCGATGGTCCCTGTGGTGCTGGCTCTCCAAGAATGGTGTGGAGCTGCTGGTAATGGGGGCAGCTATCAGCTCCTGCCCCCTAGCCCTCACTGGCCTGGACATAGCCCAGGAGCAGCTCCTTGACCTTAGTCTGGACCTGCTCATGGGTCCAGGCCGGATGACCCTTGTCAGAGAGCTCCTGGGCCATACAGAGGAATATGTCCATGTTCCGCTCACGGGCACAGACATTGTGGAGGGCCTCTTTGTTGGCCCAGAGGTCCAGGAGGGCCTCAATCTCCCCTGGGGACCAGGAAGGGGCGTGCCACTTTGTGACCCTTGGGGCCTCCTGCGCTGGGGGTGCGGGTTGTTCCCTCCTGGAGTGGCCATCCTTGGTGGCCTGGTGGCCGTTGGAGGGAGCAGAGCCGCATGGCAGAGCTGGGTGGCAGAGGTGGCAAAGGTGCTTCTGGCTTGTGGCCTCTGCAGGCTGTGTCTGCCTTTAAGAGGGCTCAGGTTACCAGGAAGTCCAAAGCTGCCTGTGCATACAGAGCATCCAAGCAGCCACTAGGGCTTTTTTCTGTTTGGATGGCTCTTGCGCAAAATCTCTTGGCTGCCTGTCTACACTGGCGTCTTGCACAAGAACAGTTGCGCAAGAGGGCTTCTTCCTGAGCGGGAGCATCAGAGTTCTTGCGCAAGAAGCACTGAGTTCTTACGTTAGAACGTTAGTGTTCTTGCACAAGAACTCGTGGCCAGTGTAGACAGGAAGCAAGTTTTTTGCCTCCAGGAAAAAAGACAGATGCCCTGGTAGACACTCCATCCAAACTAATCACAACTCTATAGTTACCGTCTCCTGCTAACTCTTAAAGCTTCAGACACCCCGGACAAGTCTTGTGGCAGGAAGCCAGCCCTGAGAGTAGCATCTGACTGCCACCCATGGCCCACCCACAAGCCTCCTGAGGCCCCCTTGGCCCTCACAGGGAGCAACAGCAGGGCTCCCAGAACCCTTCCAGTACTACAAGCAGTGTGTGCCCTCCTGGTCTGGAGAAGAGATCCTGTCCCTCCTCAAGCTGTGCGAGGAGGAGGAGACCTGCAGTAGAACAGGTTCACAGTAAAGTCAAAGAACTCCACCAGGGCTATGCCAGGATCAGGGAGTACTGCTCTCACTCCGGGGCTTGACCCCACTCTTGCTCCAATTACCAGGAGCTCCACCATATCCTGGGGGGTGAGGAAGCCCTTTTCCCACCCATGGTGGTGGATTCGGAGCTAAAGATACCTGTTGTCACCCACCTGGAGCTCACAGAGGAGGAGGAGGATGACAAGGGACAACAGGGGCAGGATGAGGAGGACACGGCCAGCACCATGATGCTGACTCTGAAGCCTGTATGTGTCTCAGGCCTGGATGTGTCTCAGGCATCCTCTGACAGTGGGGAAGGATCATCAGGTGAATGCTCTCAGTTTTTCACACACACGTGGCAGGGGAGGCTGGCGCAGAGGGGATGGAGTGCGATCTTCGCTGGGCCTTCTCAGCCTGGACATCATCGTGCTGCAGTCGATGCACATGGAAGCATGTGCAGTGCCAGTATGCACCATGCAGCTTCAGGAGGCAGCCCTGGAGCACTGCCAGAATACTGCTCACAGGCTCAGGGGAGGCCACATGCACATCTGGCCCTTGGGGGGGATGTCCTCCCACAACCAGCCATCATTGGACACAGGCTGGGCACAAGGGGCAGGCATGATTCCATACACACCAATGAGTGCCACACACAACACATGGGCATGCCTGCCTGCACGAGGCACTTCCCGTTCCCATGCACAGCACTGCCAGGCACACGTGTATGTGCGGGCCCCATGGCGAGCCAGGCTTCTCCAGGCTATTCTCCCACCCATATTACCCCACTGTGTCTGGACACTTCCCTTGCCTGCTTGTCTGTGAGGAGGGGGGGGGGAGGAAGTGGGCAGCATGGTGCCCTGGGCACCTCAAGGCTCCTGTGAGTCAGGGCCTGCTGTGCAGGCCACACATGGTCATGCCTCTGCTGCCTCCCCTTGCTATGCCTATGCCCCTTGCCACCTGCCATCCCTGACCCCACTCGATCTACCCCTCTGGCCTACCCCCCTGTTGTCCCAGGCCCCACCCAACCCCAAGTTCACTGAGATCCCCAGACCTGAGGTAGCACTTCTAACTGTTCCCCATACCACTTCCAGCCCTTAGCCCCCCTCCTCCTTCCCTTCTCCAGGTTCTCGGTTTCCCTCCTCCCTCCAGGTTCTCAGCCTCCTCCTCCCCAGTTTATTTTATTGAAAGAAAAATACTAAGTTCATTTTCTTTAAATCAAGACAGGTGTGTTTATTGACTGTACAGGGAAAGAATGGGTTGTGGTGGGAAAGGGATAGTGGAGCAAGGCACAGGACCCTGGGGGGACGTCCTGGGGAGAGTTACTGGGGTCCTTCAGAGAAACTTTTCCTCAGGGCCTCCTGGATGCACACCCCCAACTGAAGGGCCTGGCGGATCGCAGGTCTCCATGGTTGCTTTAAGGGTCTCTCTTTGAGTCCAGCCTCCTCCCACCCCAGTAGTAAGGCTTCCCCCTTCCTCTCCACAATCTTGTGGAGGACACAACATGCCGACACTACCTCAGTGATGCTGTGCTCCTCCACGTCCAGGCGGGTCAGAAAGCACTTGAAATGTGCCTTGAGGTAGCCAAAAGAATACTTGACCTGAATCCTGGCCCAGTTCAGGTGGGCATTAAATAGGTCCCTGCTGGGGTCCAGTTGGCCAGTGTATGGATTCATTAACCATGGCATCAAGGGGTAGGCTGCATCCCCCATGATGCACAGCGGCATCTGCACATCCCCAACCCCAAAGTCATGCCAGGGGAAAAATGTGCTAGCCTCCAGCTTCTGGTAGAGGCTGGAGTTTCTAAATACATGGGCATCATGTGCCCTGCCCAACCACCAGACAAAAAATGTCTGTGAACTGTCCAAAGACCAGGGCCTGCAGCACTATGGAGAAGTAACCCTTCCTTTTTATGTATTGGGCTGCTCAATCAGTTGGTGCGTGGATTGGGAAGTGGGTTCCATTGATTGCTCCCCCACAGTTAGGAAACCCCAGTGTGGCAAATCCTGTGATGATAGGGTCCAGGTCTCCCAGGTGGATGACCCTGTGCAGCAGGATGGCATGATGGTCCTCACAACCTGCAGAAGGAGACAAAGAAACACACAAAACAAAGAATGAGAGAGGAGTGCCTGAGCCCTTGGGAGGTGCTTACCATCCTCTCCATCCACCCCTCAAACACTGTAGGAGCCACTCCATCTGAGGCCACCCCCCAGCAGCAGGGCTGTGTGAGGTTGGGATGGCACAACACCCCAGGGATGGGACTTCCTCCCCAACCCAGCCCACCCCCCAAAAGTGGAATTCCTCAAGCCGAACTGGTTACCCACCGACCGGTAACTGTCTGGGGTGGCGAGCTTCCAAACAGCGGTGGTGGCCCACTTCTCCAGGGGGAGAGCAAGCCACAGGTGGGTGTCCTGTCATCGGAGGACATAGGCGAGCCAGGCACATAGCTCCAAAAAAGTGGCCTTCCGCATGCGGTAGTTTTGGAGCCACTGCTGGTCATCCCTGTGTTCCATAACCAGCCGGTCCCACTAGTCAGACCTGCTGTCCAGCCTCCAAAAGCATCCCTCCACAGTGGTGTGTGGTTGCAATGGTCTTGCTCCCACACCCTGGGAGAGGGTCCCCAGGATGAGCTTGTTGTCGAGCTCCTAGGGCCATGGCCATAAAGGCAGCTGGCACAAAGTGCTGCAGAAACTGCTTCAGGGCCATGTGGGGCCATCAAATGCCCAGTCCCAGCTCAAGCTTCATGTGAAGAAGAATGCTGTGGTGTCCAAAAGCTGGGAAACCAGAGCATACACTGCTAAAGCTTTGATGTCCCCCAGAGAGATAGGTAAGCATGCAGAAGAAGGGGAGAAACGGATGTCCGGGGGGGTCCCTTTAATCGCCTGTCTCAGCTAGGCTTAGGCAACAGCACTTGGAAGCAACTGCTGACCTAATGCCCTGCCTGAACTGGTTCTAGGTGGCCTTAGATACAGTCAATGTAGACATTATCTTTTGAAAAAGCAGATCGCTTCTTCAATGTGCTTTTGCTGTGTAGATGCTCTCTTTTGAAGTCTAGACTTAGCCTCAGTGTGAAACACTAATACAAATGCACAAGGAATATTATTCTGTTAGACTTGTTTTCATCACTATTTCCAGATTCAATGTATAAATCTTCCAGAATAACAGCTATAAGGGTACTAGTGTATCTGTTTATTTAAGACAATTTTATGGCCCCATTACCTTAATATTTGACTATTTCACTCTCCTTAACTAGGAAAGAGAGAAGCAGATATGATCGAGGGTTTGCAAAAATTAATGGTATAGAGGAAGCTGTGCAGGTGCTTCTATATATCATTTCTCGTAATGGGAAAAATCAAAAGTCAACTTATACAAGTAAATCACATTTAAATGTGGAAAAGAATATATATATTTTTTTTATTTTGTGTGGTGTATGGGTAACCTGTGGAATTTATTTGTACATTATATTGCTCAGATAAATAGTTTATTGAGTTATTTCTCACTATTTTCTGTACAATTACCCATTTCAATAAAAGAAAAAATGTTTGAAATTTGACTTACATAGATAGGGATCTCTTTTCCTGAATTGTAATTCACAGATTGAAAAACCAAGGTTTGTGCAATGTTATTGTAGATGTATTGGTGTCAGGATGCTGGAGAGACAAGTGGGGGGAGATGACGTGGAGAAGTAACCCATTAAAACTTCACCTACACAAAACCTTCAAAATGTGATCCTGGGAGCTAAAATTGTTACCTTGCACAACACCTTCAACGATAAACTTGGGAGCTTACATTAATAACTAGACACTCAAAATACTAGACTGAGTAGAAGGATTTCTTGATTATTACAACAATCTGTAACCCTGCAATACCCTGAATCCCTAGCTTTTCCCCCTTTCCTTTCCTCCCATGACTGTGGGCCTCTTCACCTTGAATGGTCCCTTTTTGCTATTTATGCTAAATAATGTTCCATCTTGACTTTGGTTGTGACACTCTGAGTATATTTTCCGTGCCTGGTCAAGACTAGGAAATTAAATCAGTATGAAAAATATCCCTGAGCAGTACATCCCTGGTGCGCACAGTGCTGGGTTAACAAGAGAATTCTCCTATCAACCTAGATACCTAGACACTAGGTTGCTGGTTGTTGGAGTAGAAAGTTCCTTCACTGAAGAGTTACCATAGCACAGTTTTATGTGTATACAAGCACCCTAACATTAAGAACTCTACATCTTCATCTTTATCCACAAAAACAGGATGCAAATATCCACAAATTTGCAGGTTCTAGATACAAAATTTGTATCAGCATTTACATCCATATCCACAAAAATGAGCCGTGAATATACACATTGATATCTGCAGATGAAGATACCCATGGATATACAGCAGATATCTACAGATTTTTAGGGCTTTATACATAAGTTTGAAACTTGTGTCTCCTACCAATGGTAAAGGGTCCAATAAAGATATTACCTCTTCACATTTGCACCCCTCTCTCCAGACCATAACTTAGTAACTTTTTTTAAGTGTGTGTGTGTGTGTGTGTGTGTGTGTGTGTAAGTAAGTATAACTAGTATGTGCAATTACCACAAGATAAAAAATTATATATGAAACTTATATTTCAGGGCATAATCAACTGAGTTATGAGTGTCTTTTCTCATGCAACACTCTAATGTGAACATTTGTAATCCTGCATTTACACTTTTCTGCTGAGCTTTGAAATAAATGACCACTCTCACAGATATATTCTGGACTGGATGGACCATTACTTTGTTCCATTATGGTAATTTCCTGTATGACTAGGCTTTTATAGTCAAGTCGAATGTGGCTCTCTATTAAATATTTTCAGTACTTTCAAGTCAAACAAATTTAGAAAGCTTTAGCCAAAAGTTTATCTCTGTGCTTGTACACTTCTCCATCTGCATACTAAAGCCAATATAGCCCTCAAAGGTATTTTTGTACTTCAGCTATAGTATGCAACAACAGTGACATTTTAAAGGTTTAATTAAAGAATACTTATCATAGCACTATGCCACCAGAGTGCTGGATGACAAAACCCTAGTGTTGTAAAATTAATTATATTGCCAGTGTGTACCCAGTGTATGTGGAAAGTTTGAACCCAAAAGAAACAACTCATTAATCTTCAGCCAGCTGGGCTGTGGTAGGTGAGTCATTTGTGCATTCACAAGAAATCTTCTGGAGTTATGCTCTGAGGGCTTTATTTGTTTTTGTTTGTTTGTTTATTTGTTTGTTTGTTTGTTTGTGAAACTAAAGTTTATGTTGTGGAAATTAATTGTGAATAGGCATTACAAAGTGATAGCAAATATAGAAAATATAATTGGATTTGTTCTCTGAGGCTTTAACAAAACCATGTTTTGTTTGTTTGATTTCTATCACAGGCATTTTTAAGTTTTACCGGGTATTTAAAAAACCTACAATAAAAACAATACTGCTTCCAACAGAGTAGGAAAAAGATTCAGCATCTGCTTCTGCGTATCCACAGTAAGCTAAAAATCTCCCATGTCTAGTTTGTTAGCTGATTGGCTTATGCTGAAATGATTTGTACAGTATCTCCTGGAAGATTGCCAAGAAATAGTTTGGGTCACTATTTCAATATGATGAGGTAATGGCATTCCTACAAAATGCCATGCAATTAGTGGTGAGCTTATTTTTCTTGGTTTGATCATTATTGTAATTTGTAACATTTTTTCCATGGATAATGGGTAATAAATTAGTTGAAAATTGCTGAAGCTTTGTGTTTGAATTATTTTTCCCTTTAGAGATGAGTTTTGGTACATGACTTTGGCCACCACGTAGTCTATAGCTCAGTTAATGAATGCAGGAAAAATCAGTTATTGAGAATTTTTTTCCTTTTCAGAATTTAATACAAATTCATTGCTCTCTCTGTAGTTTTAAACAAGTTTCCTTTAGTGTTACAAATCTGTACAAGCATACAGAGGAAAATATTTTAAACACTGACTAACGATTTTGGATGGCCAACTTAACACACTGTAAAGGGAATTGACTTTCAGATGACAGTCTGACAGTGCTTTCTTAGAATCAGAGCAATTTAAGACATCACAGGAAAGGCACTCCAAATCTTCTGTCACTGCTGAAGAATCTTGACCAGAATACAAGGTCCCTCCTATTATAGAATCACAGAAGTGAAACAGACCTCAAGAGGTCATTAAGTCCAGTTCTGTGCCCTCACAACAGGACCAAGTACAGCAGAACCAAACACTGTCAAACTCTGGCTAGATCATCCCTAACAGGGTTCTGTCTACTTGCTTTTAAATATCTTCAGTCATAAGCACTTAACTTGTTTAATCTTTAGCATTATTCATAGAAATGTAGGGCACAAAGATACCTCAAAGTCATCAAGTCCAGAACCCTGAGCTCATGCAGAACTATGTAAATCTAGACCATCCCTAGCAGGTGTTTGTCCAATCTGTTCTTACAATCATAGAATCATAGAATATTAGAATTGGAAGGGACCTCGAGAAATCATTCAGTCGAGAACCCTGCCTTCACTGCAGGACCAAGCACCATATAGATCATCCCTGATATATGTATGTCTAACATGATTTCAAATATCTTCAGTGATGCAGATTCCACAACCTCCCTATGCAATTTATTCCAGTGTTTAACCACCCTGACAGTTAGTAACTTTTTCCTAATGTCCAACCTAAAACTCTCTTGCTGCAATTTAAATTCATTGCTTCTTGTCCTATCCTCAAAGGCCAAGGAGAACAATTTTTCTCCCTCTTCCTTGTGACACCCTTTCAGATACTTGAAAACTGCAATCATGTCCCATCTCAGTCTTTTCCTTTCTGAACTAAACAAATGGGCTACGTCTACACTGGCCCCTTTTCCGGAAGGGGCATGTAAATTTCACTAGTCGTCGTAGGGAAATCCGCGGGGGATTTAAATATCCCCGCGGCATTTAAATAAAAATGTCCGCCGCTTTTTTCCGGCTTTTAAAAAAGCCGGAAAAGAGCGTCTAGACTGGCCCCGATCCTCCGGAAAAAGTGCCCTTTTCCTGAGGCTCTTATTCCTACTTCAAAGAATACTTTGAAGCCGGAAAAAAGCGGCGGACATTTTTATTTAAATGCCGCGGGGGATATTTAAATCCCCTGCGGATTTCCCTACGACGACTAGTGAAATTTACATGCCCCTTCCGGAAAAGGGGCCAGTGTAGACGTAGCCATGTAGTTCTTTCAGTCTTCCCCCATAGCTCATGTTCTCTAGACTTTGAATCATTTTTGTTGCTCTTCTCTGGACCTTCTCCAATTTCTTTGCATCTTTCTTGAAATATGATGCCCAGAACTGAACATAATATTCCTATTGAGGCCTAAACAGTGAAGGGTAGAGTAGAAGAATGACTTCTCATTCTTGCTCACAACACTCTTGATAATGCATCCTAGAATCATGTTTGCTTTTTCAGCAACAGTCTCCCACAGTTGATTCTTATTTAGCTTGTGGACCTAAATCCCTTTCAGCAATACTCCTTCCTAGACATTCGCTTCCCAATCTGTATGTGTGAAACGGATTGTTCCTTCTTAAGTGGAGTACTTTTCATTTGTCCTTATTAAACTTCATCTCATTTACCTCAGACCATTTCTCCAGTTTCTCCAGATCATTTTGAATGATGACCCTATCCTCCAAAGCACTTGCAATCCCTCCCAGCTTGGTAACATGTGCTTGGATCATCTGGCCAAGTCATACTTTTTGTCTATAGGTGCATCTTGATCTCTCCTGTTCTCTGCTTGTGCCTCAGAAATTATTCTCTTGAAAAAATTTAATGTTTTAATCTAATTCATGTTTGTGAGCCAAACACAGATACAGCTGATTGAGAAGGTTCGACTAAATGGTCTCACCAACTCTCTCAGCCTTAAACTCTGAAATCTATGGTTTTCTAAATCTGAGTATTTTCAGTGTTGACTCAACAAAGTACTTTTGTTTTAATTTTGTGTAGTACATGGTTTACATTTATTGTTTGAGTGTTTTTTTATCAAAACTGCTAAACCTATAAATAGTGCATTTTAAGTGCACCATTAAAGATTAACACACAATATTATACAATCAAAAGAACAGATTCATTTTCAGAAGTGCATAATTCAATTGAGAATGTCATGCCATGTGTAATTTATTATGATAATCTTGCATTGCTCCCAATTTTTCACACAACCTATTATTAGAATTAAAAATAAAATAATCAGGGATAAGATTATATTCACAAAGGCACTCTAATCAACACCCTCTTTTTAGTTAAATGTTGGTGTGTCATCTTCAATTAATTATCTTCCATAAGGTACATCTTCACCATTCATGTCTAACATACTTCAGTGGCTATTATCCAGTAATATGTTGGAAGTGGGAACTTCAAAACAAGGGTGGTAATTATTGGCGCGCCTAGGAATTTTGATTACTCTCATACTGTGACTCCACTCCTGACGTACACCTGCTATCTCCAACTCTACTACCAGCATGCCTTATGTGACAGGGAGCCTCAGACAGGAGCCTTATGGGTGTCTTCCACAATACCTGTATCATGGGAAACCTCCCAGATACAGATATGGGCTATTTAGACCCTTTTTATATTGCTCTGTTCTAGCCCTTTTACCAGACACACAGGGGCCAAAGTGCAAGTGAAGAATTAAACCCAGACATTACTTCATTCCACTAATAACAGATAATTATCTACCACAAAATATCTAATTTCATTTGGAATTATATACATTAAAATATTTGTTTGGTAGGAACATGGTCAAAATCCAGTAAAATACACTGTATCACAATCTTATTTGTAGTTCTGTTTGGACTGAAACAAAATACTGTAACTAGTAGACATAATTTCTTAATTAAGATTTTGTACAGGGTCACGGTTTTTTTTTATTGGCCTTTCCATTGCTCCAGAAGGAAAGTAATCTGTGTCACTTCTTTACCAATAGTGGTAGAGATGTAGCCGTGTTAGTCTGGGGTAGCTGAAGCAAAATGCAGGACTACATTGTCCTGCATTTTGCTTCTTTACCAAGTGTGGTATAATGGCCTCAAAGAGTTTATACTGAATTTAGCTGCACAAGGTTGATTTTTCTAAATGATGTGTCCACACAACCAAGCCTGTCTTATCATCCTTAAGTTCCACTGAAGTTGATGTTGGCTACCCCTGACTTCATGAGGAGTAATACTATTGCTGCCCTTGCCTGGTCAGGTTTACAATAGCATAGACACAGCGCTGGCAAAAGTCAATGTGGTTGACCTAAAGAAAACTTCCCACAGTACCCCGCTCTGGCCAGAACATGAGCCATTACTGCTCTCCAGGTGAATAGGAAAAGCCCTGGGAAAGTTTGAATTTCATTTCCCTTGTGGCCAGCATTGTGAGCGCACTTCAGAGTGGGCACCACACCTGAGCAGCACACATGGCCATGACTTCCAACACTTCCACGACTTAAAATACTTCAAGTTCCATGAGCTTCATTCCCTAGGGACAAAGAAGAGCACCAGTGTGGAGTGTCCAGGAGATCTTGGAACTCATTGAGGTGTGGAGAAAGGAACCCATTCTGTCCAAGCTCTGAACAAGTGAAAGAAACACAGACATTTATGTGAAGATCGCAAATTGTCTGGTGGTCAATGGATACTCCAGGGATACCCAACAATGCAGAGTGAAAATAAAGGAGCCGAGGTAGTCATACCACAAGACAAAGGAAGTGAATAGATGGCCTGGTGCATCACCACAAACATGTTAGTTCTACAAGCAGATGGATGCTATTGGGGAGGGGGTTGACTAGCTTCCCAAACCTGACCATGGAGTTCAGCCAAGACACTCCTGGCATCAGCATGGAGGACAGTGGGGTGGTGGAGGTGAAGGAGAATGACCAGCCAGCAACGTGTGAGAGCCAAGAACTTTTTATTACACTAGAGCCAGTTCCCTTCTCCCAAGATGTTTCTCAGTTGAGCACTGACCCTGGGGAGGGAATTTGTGACGAGGTCACAATTTTTTTCTTACTATAAGTGGTTAAGACAATTGGATGAGACATTCTCTATCTACACAGTGTGGAGGGCCCAGTAAAGCTCGTTAACATGTCTGCAAATGGAGCAGGAGTTGTCCCTGCCCAGCTCCATGAAACTCTCAGATAGGAACTCTTTGATCCTTCTCACAAGGTTTTTGATGAGTCCAGCCTTATTTCGTCCTCTACAGTAGGACACCTTCCCACACACAGCCAATAGTAAGCATTTTGGCATCACTGAACCACAAAACAGTGAAGCATACACCCCAGATTTAGTCAGCATTCTCTCCCCATCACTCTGTGTGATTCAGAGAAGACTGATCTCTCACAAAGCACCCTGGATGGAGGAGGAGGAGAAGCTATTAGCACTCTTCCTGGGAAGCTGCATGTACTGGACACAGAGAAGCCACCCTACCTCGTTCTCCTCCCCTCTCCCTCTCACAGGCTTCTGTGGGCTAGGAAAGTATCACTGTTCTGGGAAACTGTGTGTGCCAGACAGTGTCCTGCCCTACTTTCAATACCAGACCCTGTTCACTCTCTTCTGCCGACAGGATCATGCCCTGGCAGATTGCTTACTATTCCTGGTTTCACATGAGTCCAGAGGTTCCATTGAGAACTCTGCTGTGTACCTTCTGTACAGTGGCTGCTTTAAAGCAAAACTTTGGCCTTGCACAGAACATATCTCCATTGTCTTTACAGAGATCTTCACTGTATATCGCCTGTAATATATTCCCTTGTAACTTTTTGTTACAGTGGGAACAGCAGCCAGCTCTCTTCATACTCCTCTGGCTCTACCATTTGTCTACTTGGCATATTTCTGCTGGCAAAAATGGTCAAGGGAAGATCTGTTCAAGGAGCAAATGGACTAGATGAATATGCTCCTGAAGGAGATGCAGGCTGAGGGCCAGGACAGGATTGTGGAACAGCAGGAGAGGAGAGCATGCAAGCAGTTGCAGGCCAGTCTACAGGACAGTATCTTTGCCTCCCTGATAACAGTGATGAAGCACCTGGCTCGTGCTTGGAGAACAACCTCTCTCATCCAGAATCCCATCCATCTCAGGCAAAATAACTTTCCCTCCTTCCCCCAGTTCCATAGCCTCCACCTCTAGAGTTCCCAGGGTCCCTTGGGTCCCCAGGACATGGGGGAAGGGAATCCAAGGGTAGCCGTAACCTCCAGGATCTAAGGAGGCAAAAGGCTGTCCTTGCATGTCTGAGCTTCCCCTCTGGCTCCTCACACAAGTTCCTACCATGGACTTCTTTTATTTACCTGCTGTCTTCCCTAAATAAATAAGCATGATTTCTGAACATTAGTATGTTTATTGCTTGTACTGCAGGGGTGGGCTCGGGGATTACAGGCAAACATAGTGAATGTATGTGCCCCCCATTGAGAACATGGGTCTAAAAACATGAATGAGTCTCAAAACCAGCCATTCATAAAAGTTTCTTTCAAAGCCTCTTTGATTTGCACTGCACCACACTGTGTTCTCCTTATTGTTCTGGCATCTGGTAGCTCAAAATCTTTGGCTAGGAGCTCTGCTCATCCCCCCACCCTTCCAGATAATGTTCCCCCTAGTTCTCACAAAGATCGTGGAGTGCACAATAGGCTGATACCACAAAGGGAATGTTGCATTTGCTGAGGTCCAACCTAGTCAGGAGAGCCTTGAACCCTCCATTTAAACACCCGAAAGCACATTCAACCACCATTCTGTACTTGCTCACCCTATAGTTGAAATGCTTCTTACTAGGGCCCAGGGAGCAAGATCGTGAACCACAGAAGCAAGGGCTAAGCTGGGTCACCAAGGAGCCCTATTGGCATTTCCTCATCTACGATTATAATTTTACCAGTCTGGAAAAAGGTCCAGTGTGCATCTTTCAGAAGAGACAGGAAATCCTAAAGGTGTGTACATCATGCACCTTTATCGACTATCCCATGTTGATGTTGGTGAAATGGCCCTTGTGATCCACCAGCACGTGCAGCACCATGCAGCACCCTTTGCACTTTATGTTCTCCTTTGCAAGGTGGTTGGGGGCCAAGATGGGAATGTGCATTCCATCTATCACTTCATCACAATTAGGGCACTCCATTGCTGCAAAGACCTCAACTGTTGCAGCCACATTTCCCAGAGTGACAACCCTCTGTAGCAGAATGGTATTAATCACCTTGGCTACCTGTCCACAAGCTTCACTGTAGATTTTCCCATTCCAAACTGATTCCCAACTAACTGATAGCCATCTGGTATTACAAGCTTCCTCAGGGCTATTGCTACATGCTTCTCCACGGTCACAGTGGGTTTCATTCAGGTATTTTTGCACTTCAGGGCAGGGGAAAGCCATTCACAAAGTTACAAGAAAGTGGCCATGCTCACTCCGAAATTTTGCAGCCACTGCTTATTATCCCATACCTGCATCACCAGTCTGTGCTTGTCTCTCAGCACCAGAAGCAGCATTCCACTGTGTTCACAGAATTGACTGGTGGCTATGTTTGCATCTGTGCCAGAGTTTGCATGAACAGCAAGCCCATGCGATCCTGAGATTCATCCTCTTCCTTTTCCTGGAAGTGTGACATATGTACACTCTCAAAATACTGTGCCATTAGGTGCACCAATGTGCAGACTTCAACATCACAATGGTGTGATGCAAAACAAGATCTGTGCTCATGCTACTATAGCATCTGCACAGGCAACCTGAGACAAAAAGACACAAAAAGACTGTTTCCCATTGATATTAAGCAAGGGGGGAGGGACTAGATGAGTATATTATGGGATGCTCATGACATGAACCCATAACCACCTAATTCACAGGTTTTTATCCAGCCTGCACTGGGAGCATAACCTAAAATACAAAGTGATGTAGGCACTGTGGGATAGCTACCCACAGTACATTGCTCTCAAAGTTGAGAACAAGCAATAACAATATTCAGATACATTGAAATCTTCCGCACAGTGAGGACACAGATCTCTGACTTTGCAAAATCAGGTGACCAGATATCGACCATAATAGATTCAGCCTTATCATGTAGTGTCAGGCTACAACTAGACTGCCATGATTTTCCACAAATGCTTTTAAAGGAAAAGTTTTCTGTTAAAAGCATTTGCGGAAAAGAGCGTCTAGATTGGCACGGACGCTTTTCCGCAAAAGCACTTTTTGCGGAAAAGCATCCGTGCCAATCTAGATGCGCTTTTGTGCAAGAAAGCCCCGATCGCCATTTTCACAATTGGGGCTTTTTTGTGCAAAACAAATCTGAGCTGTCTACACTGGCCCTTTTGCGCAAAAGCTTTTGTGCAAAAGGACTTTTGCCCGAACGGGAGCAGCATAGTATTTCCGCAAGAAGCACTGACTTCTTACATGAGATCATCAGTGTTCTTGCGGAAATTCAAGAGGCCAGTGTAGACAGCTGATAAGCTTTTGCAGAAAAATTTGCCAGTCTAGACACAGCCTCAATGTCTCTTACAAATTTTATTTACCCAAACTAAATTTCTAATAAGAATATTTTATGAAGAGTTTATTGAAAAAAAAATTAAATTACAGATAATTTTATGTAATCAATTATATAGTTTTGAATTAAGGAAATTAACCAAATGTTTGCAATTAAATAGCCACAATGGATTTATTTTAAAACAAAGCTATTATCCACACAAGTTTAACTCTGTAAATCATTAGATCCCATTAATTCCACTCCATACCTTTGACATTTGTGGAGCTTGTTGTGTGTCTGTTTTCATCATTCTTATAGGTAATAAATAAATCATGAATCATTTCCTAGTACTAACATTCACAAAAGGCTCCTTAAAGAAACGTGACCTTGAGCATTACAAAGAAAAATAGTATTCCTGTTAAAAAGAGAGACAATGCAAACTTCTTAGGATATGAGTTCAAATTTGAAATATTGAGTATTTTTTGGTCATAAGTAACTTAATTCTATTGAAAATACTTCATGTGAATTTTTGTTCCCCCAAATATTTCAATGTCCCCTCTCCTGCAGTATTGTGAATAGTCTTCTCTATGGGTGCTTTAAGCTAGTCTTGTAAATCTATTTACAGAAACTTCAAAATCTATCCTTATTTTCAATGGAAAATGAAAGCTAATGGAAGCTGATGGGTGCTCACCACTTTTAAAAATCAGGCCATGTCATTAGCAACCTATCTGAGAGCATGTACTCAAAAAAATCTTGGTCTAAATTTGTCTTTGAGCTTTTTTGAAAGGTTGGCCACACAGTAAAACGATTTTAAACATATACGGTACTTAATAGGTATCAAATTTTCCATACATTATAGATTATATTTTGTTCATATGACTCCATTGCATTAAAAAGGGTTGAATGATGGGGCTGCATAGATATAACTAAAAAGTTGACTATCAAAAAGAATTCAGGACCTTTGTGATTGAAGTGGTATAAAAAGCAAAACTAGTTCCAAAATTTAGTTATTTCTCTGTCATGCAAACAATAGAACATCAAACCCTTCATTACTAACACTTTGCTAAAATGTTCACACACACATACTCAGACACACACACATACAGAGGCAAATTCACACTTTTCTTTTGGTTTAAAGGCAAACAATAACCCATTTTTTGCTAAATATGGAGTACAACAGGAAAAAGGTGGTAAATAATGGTAATACTGAAAGAGGAAAGTCAGAAACTTTAACTATATGTTATATATATTTAAGTATATTTTATATACTTTAATATATCTGATATTTTTCAACAAGATTTTAAATTAAAACAAAAACTATGTGGCACCTGCAATTTTCTGCTCCTCAGGATTTACAGAAACTTCTGCAAAGTCAAGAAAATGAATAACTTCACTGAAAACTCTTTCAGAGTCTCTGGCCATCTTGTGGCTTTTTTGCTCCTTCTCCACAGTCCATTTTGGTGCACAGAAAATATTCTGTTTATTAGACAAAAATGCAAAAAAACTTTTGGAAAGGTACACATAAAAATAACCCTTGCTATGGTTCCAACCACCAAGTATATTTAGGTGTATGTCCTCAGTCTTTTTAAGTTGCTGTTTTGCTATTTTGAGAATTACAACAGTCCATTTCTGTGGATAGCATTGTACAAATATCAGGGAAGAATCACTGCCTTGTAACTTCTACAGACAATTATACATCAGTAAATGTACACCCATACAAAAAGGATATAAACACTACCATCCTGATTTGATAGCATTGACACACTTTTTGAACTAGTGTAAATAAAGGAAAATGAGTCAGCAAGTGCCTTTCAGAACATTATTTTTATCCATTAATAATAGCGTAACCTTCAGATAAATAGAAATGGATATGTTATAAAACATTAAGAGAAATCAAGAATCTGACCCTTCTCATCTAAAGAGCTTGAAAATAATGCTTTAGAGATACCATACATTTATGTCAATATGAAGTACTTTATACGAAAAAAGGACCAATCCTTTTTAACTTACCATTTTATTTGCTAGCCAAGATAGAATTACTGTCATATTTTCTTGAGAACACTAACTTTTTTCCCCTTTCTATTGAGTAAATTAAATCTGTTCAGGTACGTCTAGACTGAATTTGTGCTATGCAAATTGCATATCTTATTTCGATTTTATTTCAAAATCAGCTAATTTTTATTTCAAAATAGGCTATTTCAACATTTGGTGCATCTACATGGTACCAAATTTCAATATAATACACTATTTCTAGACATCCCTTATTCCTTGTGGGACAAGGCTTACAGGGTTGCATGTCCTTATTTTGAAAATTTCAAAATAGAAGATGCATTCCTTGGACGCGGGGTAGCTATTTTGGGATATCTCTGGTATCCTGAAATAGCCTTGCAGTCTAGAATACCCTTCCAGGTTGTGTATGTAATATATTGTTTAAATATCAGAAAACGTGAACTCATAATTAAGGTATGACCTATCAGAAATATTTCAGCTTGCTTTTTTAACCACAAATCTTTATAAAAATCAATACAGAGTTCATTTTGTTCAAAACCATACAGGTATCTTCATTGAGAGGTCAGGGAAGGGGTGAAGGGAGGGGTTGTGGTGGGGAAGAGATAGGGCACCAAGCCAGAAGGCCCTAGAGGAGAGATTCTGGGGAGAGTTACTGGGGTCCTTCAGAGAATCCCTCCCTCAGGGCCTCCCAGATGCGCTTCCCAGACTGATGAGCCTGGCAGATAGCAGCTGTCCATGGCTGCTCGAAGGGTATCCCCTCATGGCCAGCGTCTGCCCCCCACCCTGGGAGGAAGGCCACTCCCTTTCTTTCCTGGAGAACACAACATGCTGGCACCACCTTAGGTATGTTATGCTCCCCCACACATTGAGGCAGGTCAGGAGGCATCTGAAATGCATCTTGAGGTGGTCAAAGGCACACTCAACCTAAATCCTGGCCAGGTTCAGGCAGGCATTAAATTGGTCCCTGTTGGGGTCCAGGTAGCCGATGAATGTCTTCATTAACCATGGCATCAGGGGTAGGCCATGTCCCCCATGATGCACAGTGGAACCTGCACATCCACAATGGCAAATTCACGGTGGAGGAAATGTGTCCACCGGCCGGTAGCTGTCCAGGGTGGGGAGCTTCCAGATGGCTATTGCGACCTGCTTCTCCAGGGGAATGGCGAGCCGCAGGTGGGCGTTGCGGTGTCAGAGGGTGGGGCGATCCAGGCACATAGCTCCAAAAAGATGGCTTTCCATATGTGGAAGTTTTAGAGCGACTGCTGGTCATTCCACAGCTCCATGAGCAACCAGTCCCACCAGTCGGAACTGCTGTCGAGTCTCCAAAAATGCCTCTCCACTGTGGGGTGCAGTTGGAAGAGTGTAGCTCCCATACCCAGGTAGAGGGTCCCCAGAATGAGCTCGGGGTCCAGCTCAGGCAGAACCATGAAGGCAGTTGGCACAAAGTGCTGCAGAAACTGCAGTATAGTCGAGTGGGACCATTGCACAAAGAAAAAAGTTGTGGTGTCCAAAAAAGCTGGGCAGCCAAAGCATGCACTGTGAGAGCTTTGCTGTCTCTCAAATAGGCAATCAAGCATACAGCAGAAACAGAGAAACGGCTGTCCAGGGGGATCCCTTTAAGCACGTAACTCTGCAAAGCTCTAGCTCCAGCATTCAGAAGCAACTGGTGATCTAAAGCCCTGTATGAAGTGGTTCCAGGTGGCTTTTTATGCAAAAAAGCATCCTATCAGTCTGGATGCTCTCTTTCGAAAAGCAGATCACTTTTTTGATGAGCTTTGGCAATCTGGACGCTCTCTTTCAAAATAAGTTTTTTTGGAAGATCTCTTGCGAAAAAACTTCTTTCAAAAGAAGCTTTCAGTCTAGACATAGCCTTACACTAAGAACTTCCTCACTGTACCTAGCTGCTACTATGTGCTGCTTCACACATTTGAAAACAGTTGTTCCTTGTCATTCTTCTACCAAACTGCATTGCAGACATAGATCAAGTCCATGATGTTTTCCTTCTGCTCCTGCTGCTGCTTACATGAAAAATTTAGTTGGAGCTTCAGAAGACGAGCTCTGTGTGATTTGAAAGCTTGTCTCACCCACAAAAAACTGTCCAATAAAATATATTACCTCCCCCACCTTGTCTACCTGTTTTATACTTTAAATTTTCTACCAGGATGTTCCCTGCATTTGAGTTCCTAGCAAAAGTCTTCACTGAGCAATTGCAGTTCCTCACTAACAGCTGTCATATCAAAGACTCCCACATTAAACTTATCTATCATAAATGACATTATAAGAAGCATTTTTTGAAATCCCAAAGAGCTCACTTAGAAAATCCTTTTAGACATGTCCAGTCACATTTTGAAACGAAATGCTAAATTAACGTTTCTAAGTACATTTCTAAAATTCAAGTACTTTAGTTTATTAAAGAACCTAATAACCAAAAAGCTGAAACCCCTTCTATATGCATATACTTCTACTTCACACTTAAATCTCTGAACTTGTCTAATGCTTTTCTTCATTGTTTGTATGGAAGTAATTTTCTTCCCTCAATGTTTAATGAGTCAAGAAGTGACATACTAATACATATTACCTTCAAAGTCTGGTTTTTCTCTTTCACGGCCTTTTCAGCGATATGGTAATTTTTCAGTGTTCCTTCTTGTACTACAATCCTTTCTGCATACTGATTTTTTAAATAACACTAAATCTGAAACTTACTTAAAGTAGCATTGAAACATACAGAATACTCATTAAATAGGCAACATGATCATTCTCATCAAAATGCATATTTGATTCTGTTACTGGAATTACTAAGATTGTCCTTCTATTGTGCATTGTTTAAATCAGTTAACTGGGGTTTAGATTTGCTCCTACCAATATCTGGTATAGTGATTTAATTCTCCTTAGGCGAAATCCATTTAATTGTATAGGGCTTATCAGATATGGGCTTGATTCTAAAAAGAAGTACTAAGCACCACACCTACTTAATGGGAGCCACTCAGCCACTCTTCTGTTCAGGTCCTAAATAGTTTAATTGGCACTTAGCTCCTTTGTGCATACCCTCTGCACACAATGGATTTGGTCTTGAGATGAGATTCCATATTCTGCCCTAGGACAGTTCTCAATTCTCTGTTCCTTAAATGTGGGAAGGTCAACATTTAGATGACTACTTGATTAACCAATAAACATGGGCTTATCATTCTGTCAACTACTCCCCTCTCACACCCCTGCTGCCTCTCTATCAGAAGCAGCAAGCGGGAGGTGGGGAGTGGGAGCCTGTGCCCGAGAGGAGCTGGCTTAAAAGCTGGTTCCCCACAAGCACCAGATCCACCTGATGCCACTATGCTACTGCCTCTGATAGAGAGGCAGCAGTGCACAGGATGAGGGGGGCAAGTGGGAGCCAATACATGCGGGGAGCTGGCTTTCAAGCAGGATCTCCATGTTTGCTGGCTCTGTGGACCTGCCTGCCTCTTCCCCCGGCTGCCTCCTCCAGAGGCAGTGTGAGGGGGAGGCAGGAGCCGGTGATGAGGGGAGAGCCAGCTTAAAAGCTGTTTCCACCCAGCACCAGCAGGCAGCATTGCAGGAATTAAGAGGCGAGGAGGCTGCCGCAGAGCAGTCTCTGTCTGCAGCAGACTGGGTTTGCCACAGAGAGAAGCTGCTCCATGGCAGCAGCTCCTGTTCATGGAGGGGGTGGGGGTCTGAGCTCCACACAGACAGAGGCCACTTCTTGCTGGAGAAGTCTCTTTCCACGGGGAGCTCAGACCCCATGTTGATAGGGGCTGCTGTTGCAAAGCAGTCTCTGTTTGTGGGGATCACAGACCCCCCACATATAGGGTTGGGAAACAGTCTGTGCAGGAAGCCGGTTTTTAAACTGGCTCCCTTTGTGGACCGGCTCCACCTTGCATTGTTGCCTCTGATAGAGAGTCAGCAGTGTGGGATGGCAGGGGTCTCCCCAGGAGTTAGGACCAGAATACATTAGCTGACAGCCCATTCTTAGCGACTATCAAATAGTTGTGTAACCATTAAAATTTCATGTGGTTACATAAATATTCAATTGCACGCTATCTAACATCCCTAACATCCCTACTCAAATGTAGTATGCTAGATTTCAAAATGTGTGATGAACATGCAAAAGATCGTCAGTGTTCAAGCGGCCAGTGTAGACAGCTGGCAAGTTTTTCCGCAAAATCAGCTGCTTTTGTGGAAAAACTTGCCAGTCTAGACACAGCCATAGGGTGCATCTAGACTGGCAAGATTTTGCGCAAAAGCACTTGCTTTTGCGCAAAATCTTGCCAACTGTTTAAACTATCCGTGAGAATTTGCACAAGAACACTGACGATCTAATGTAAGATTGTCAGTGTTCTTGCACAAGAACTCTGATGCTTCTGCTTGGGAAAAAGCCCTCTTGCGCAAGTGTTCTTGTGCAAGAGGGCCAGTGTAGACAGGGACAGGAATTTTTTGCATAAGAAAGCTCCGATGGCAAAAATGGCCACCGGAGCTTTCTTGAGCAATACCAGGTCTATACTGGGCACAGATGCTTTTTGCACAAAGGCACTTGCCAATATAGATGCTTTTTTGCGGAAATACTTTTAACAAAAAAACTTTTCCGTTAAAAGTATTTCTGCAAAATCATGCCAGTCTAGATGCAGTCATAATGTTTGACCAGGACTTATCACAAAGCTAGTAATAAATACATGACATACAAAATAGATAAAGAGTAACTTTTGTACAGGGCTCATTGAACTAGTCAGTTTAAAACCATTACAGAAAATTCCACATTAGTTTCAGAAATAGACTATTTGTGAGATCTGGCTTCTCTTACAAACTGTCATCTTCTCTGAACAAAATAGCTACCTTAAGCTATTGTTAGAAATCTATTCCAGATGTTTCATTTTCTTATGTCAGAGAAAATGTTGTTTTTCATTTCTACCAAAATGCTTTACTGTTCATTAAGCACATCATGTTTGTGAAGGCTAGACTATGTAAAAACCTCTCTGTTGACAGTAGTTTGAGAGTTGTCTTTCCACAGACACACACAAAGCAACAGATTTTGGTTGAATTTTAAATCACTGTTGCAATGAGTCAGTTCTGTCAGTTTTTAAACTGTGCAAGCACTTTTCTATTTACCTTACTCTCATTGCAAGCCTAACTATGTAATATCTCCTTGCTATTGTCATCGTCCCAGAGGTCAATTAAACACATATAGCTGTAATGATGGAAGACAAGAATCCATAATTACATTTTAACATGTCATGACAAGCTGGGTTAATGGAACTTTGTTTCCGTAAATATTGAAAAGTCTCATACACCCAATAATTTATTTGCAAACCATAAATTTAAGAAACTAAATATTTCCTAATCACAGGTACCATCTGCCATTTCTGACAAGAAGAACTAAGATGTAAAAAGTTTTCAACATTTCATAGCATCCACAGTTGTTGTTTTTTTTTTTACCAGGTAGAGATGTTCCACAGATCCCAATCTTTTTCCAGAAAATTCTTACTTTAAGCCTGGACAACAACGGTGAGGATTTCAACAGAAGCTATTTCTGATAAATGGTCTCAATCATTCCAGAAAAGCCCAGAGCAATTAAATGGACTCTATTTGTAAGCTATTATCTAATTCCTTATTCACATGCTTGTCTTCTATACATCTAGTGACAGATTGGCTAAAGTCACTCATTTCAATATTTGTGTATTAAACAGTTATCTCCAACATTTACTTTGATAGGAACTGATAAAACAGTACTATTGATTAAATTAATACTAGAATCACAACCCTAGAGATAGAGCAATTCATATACATTGGCGTTTAAAATGTCTACTATTTTTTAAGTATGGTTTATTGTTCTATTATTACAAGTATGATAAGAAATAATATGTCTGGTCGACAGCTGTAAATCATCATATGCATCAATCATTCATCCTTACAGTGTTTTAGGTGCAAAAGGGAAAGTTTTAAATAGTGACACAATTATTGTTTTTTAATGTTTAAGCCAAATTCTTCATATCTGTATCTTTAAAATATTTGAATAGGGTTGATAAATGTAATAATTAACCATGTTAAACTCAGTGGTTATAAATGTTTTTTTTAATTAATATGAGAAATGAAGTAGAATTTGATTTAAAAACTAGAGAAGTGCTTGCACCACTTTTTCCTAGATAACTTCCCCTAGACTATAACATGGAAATATTTATATGGGTCTATATTTCCTAAGAGGTTTTCAATAGAAAGGGGAAAAAAATACATGATCTTATTTTAACACACACTAAGACAGATGGTGCAGTCTTTCGGGAGTCAATATGTGGGTCATCGCATTGCATCATCAGCATTTCTTTTCTTTAGCAAATCCACCTGCCTGAGTAAACAGACATTATAGGACCTGGGCTGAAACAAATTATATTATTAAAGAGACAACATTCTACATTTGTATCCTACTTAGGCTTTTTTCCTGATATCACTAACCCTTGTTGAAGAGAAGTCCAGCTTTTGACAAAGTACAGTGAACTCATTGCTTTTCTCATGATCACTGAAATAGAAGAATAGCATTACTGATATACACAATAATATTCAAATAACTCAAACAGAATATGCTTTTAAATTACTTAAATCTTACTTTCTACTAAGATAACTGAGAAATGCACATTAGTTTGCTCTTAGAATTAGGGACTGGAAAAGATGATGAAAGTCTAATTAAAAGTTTCACAGACACTAAACCGTCAAGTTATCTTTTACAATATCAGGAGTTTTGTTTACTACATAGCTACACATACCTGAAATGTAGTACACTGAAACACGCTGGAAGTCATTATTTATTTACTTCTCACTCTACAATACTTCTCAGGAAATGTATCACTTCAGGAGAATTAACTCCCCTTTATCTGAAAAGCCGAAATCTAACAAAATAGAGAACTGCCCCCCCTCATAGCAACCTCCCCCCCCCCTTTAAGGTAATTGGAAGCAGA
This sequence comes from Pelodiscus sinensis, assembly GCF_049634645.1. Lineage (NCBI taxonomy): Eukaryota > Metazoa > Chordata > Testudines > Trionychidae > Pelodiscus > Pelodiscus sinensis. Next base: position 96,542,311 of record NC_134715.1, on the reverse strand, counting down.
TGGGCTAAGCTAACTACAGCATAATCTTGAATGAAAACTAAAAGACCACATGAAAATCTAAAAGTCAAAGCTTGTCTCACTGGAATATGCTGTTATGAGTTGGCCTGCAATAAAAGCGCTTGATGTTTTAATGGCTAGTTCAAGATCTATGCCTTGTGAATTAATCAACATATTCATGTGTTGGAAAGGTTACACAAGGCAAAATGTTGGCTGAACATTAAATGATGAGTGAAGTCGCCACTTCTTCCTAGAGAATGCTCTGTTACATATTGAAACAAAACACTATTTAAATGCTGATGAACAATTTAGAAGCTATTGAAAGTACTTCAAGATTTTTTTTACATTTTTCATATAATTTGTCTCTTTTGAATTTGAATTTGCATGTTTAAAATATATGTTGATTGATGCTGTTGAGATTAATCATTCTAGAAATTGTAACAAAATGTGTTCCTCTTTAATACTATGCTATATAATTTTGGCTAGAAGATAAATTCCAACTATCAGTTTTCTGTAGTTATAATATTAGCGGTTCAGATTCATTGCTGACACTGATTGGCACAAAAAATAACTTATCTAGTATAAAATCATTTTATTACTATTATTAGTTTAAGAACAGTTGAAAAAAGATTAATTCTTAAATAATGACCTCTTTTACAAAAGTCCAAATCTTTGAATCCTTTGTACTTCCCTCTGAGGTTTGTCATTCAGTGATTTCATTTTGTTCTGATCAGTTATCCTATTTTAGTTCATTTTCTACATTTTGTTAAAGAAAAGAAAATATATTTACATGCATATAAACTGTCATTATGTTGGATGGAGAAACCTGCACTAAGGCTGAGCCTTTTCAAAGGAATGTCATTAATGGGGATTGGGAACCCGAATCTCATAGGTGGTTTGGGAAAATCCTACCATAATCTTCCATACAAGACAGTAGTCCTCTTGATCATATTATGAGTCATGTAAAGATCACCCACTTTAGTTGAGAAGCTTAAGAACATAAAGAATGAACATACTGGCTCAGACCAAAGGTCCATGTAGGCCAGTATTCTGTATTTGGACTGTGACTAATGCAAAGTGCCCCATGAGGAATCAACAGAACAAGTAATCAACAAGTGATCCATCCCCTACCATTCATTCCCAGCTTCTGAAAGAGGCCAGTGGCCCCATTCCTCCATATCCTGACTAATACCCATTGATGGATCTATCCACCATGAATTTATCTAGCTCTTTTTTTAACCCTATTATAGTCTTGGCCTTCACAACATCATCTAGCAAGGAATTCCATTTGGTCGATTAAACCTGCTACCTATTAATTTCATTTTGTGGCCCTCTAGTTCTTGTGTTATGAGAAAGAGTAAATAAATCTTCTTTATTCACTTTTTCTACATCTGTCATGATTTTATAGACCTCTATCAAATCCTCCCTTAATTGTTTCTTTTCCAAGCTGAAAAGTCCCTCTTTTATTAATCACTGCTCATATGACAACCATCCATATTCCTCACAATTTTCATTCTTTTCTGATGCTTTTACCTTGCCAAGATATCTTTTTTGAGACGAGGCAAAAGTCAGAGGAAGAATGCTCTATTTGGAAATAAGTACTGTGTAGACCCTCCCAATTTTCAAATAAGCTATTTCAAAATAAACTACGCAACTGACACAGATCAATTTACATAGCATATTTTGAGTTAAGCTCTGCTGTGTAGATGCACACTTAGTGTCTTTATCTGACCATTTTTCCTGTGGTGCATTAGCTTCTAGACATCAAACAGTGTATGCAATATGTGTCAGAGGTGAATGCTTTCCAGAAAGCTGGTCAGGTACCAAAGAAAAGCAAGAAGAAAAGGTAACCACATTTAAAAACACAAAATAATAGATACTTAAAAAAGGGAACAAATCAGTAGGATTTCCTTGGAAGAAATAGCTTCATTCTCAGCAATGTTAGAAACTAGTGAGAGAAATATTTGGCCTGTTTAAAAATTTTAAACTCTGTTGCTATCATATGAGTGAACTCATCAGTCGATGACATTTAAAATGTAACATTTGCTTTTTTCCCATTTCCTGCAACAGAATGTATAAGTTAAAATAAAAAGACATGGGTCTGAGATATTATTCTGAATTCCTTTTGCATTTTGCCTGTTTAAACAAACATAAAATATGTGGGAAAGATCTGAACCCAAATCATCTTAATTTGGCTTCTTTTCTGTGAAAGACCATTTTCTTTCGTTTCCATAAATTTGGAGACAGAGGCATGTTATGTATTACTTTACATTAATTGTTATTAATAATTAGTAACATGTTGCATTGCAAGGAAATCAAAGGAAAACAGTGTAAGCAAAGTTAATTCTCAGTGAGAGAAAAAACACATCACATAAGGGATATCCACTTTATTTTCACCTGATGAGAAAGAACAGATGCTACATCCCTACAGAATCTCAAGTGATAATCCCATATTCTCTTTTTCTCACTCTAAACCTCATGAGGCTCATCAAGTTGAAGTTCCAATGTTAAAACTTCCTGTTACTAACACTAAATTTTAATATTAAAATTCACTTCAAGTTTGTATTTTCTGACACAATATGTTTTGTTATTCTATTACTTTGTTATTTGGGTAATAAATATATGCAATTATAAATACTATGTATGACAAGGTTGATTTTGTTTTTTAATGTATATACTCCAACTTTAAGGGATTATATGTATGAAGACATTCAGGAAAGTTAGTCTGAATTATCTAATGGTGTGAATTTAAAGTGAATAAATTCAACCACATTAAATCCCCATGTGTTTGATTTTTTATCGAATTTAAAGTGGTCTTAATTTGTTTTGTTTAATTCACTTTGTAAATTAATTAAACTTAACCAGATTAAGGCTACTTTAGTTCTGAATGAAGGTTTTCATGAAGAGGTTTAAAGCAGTTTATATTCAGCAATGTCAGTTACATAATGAATCATTACTATGTGATACTACTATTTGTAAAGACGGTAAATAAAAAGTCTACAGACTTATAACACTCTACCAATACATCTGGTAGATATGTATAATCTGGATAAATATATGTATTTTGTGACAGCATTAATTAGTGACTATGATAATAAATAGAATACAGACTGTTTATAAACTTTTTAGAGGGCCCCACGCTGAGAGAGATGGATGGGGTGGAGTGTTGAAAACACTTTGGAGGACACGTTTAGAATTCAAAATGACCTTCACGAATTGGAAAACTGTTCTGAAGTCAAGAAAATGAAATAAAGACATGTGTGATGTACTTCACTTAGAAACCAAAAATCAAATATATAACTATATTATGGGTAATATAGTAGTATTGCTGAAATGGATCTCAGGGTGACAGAGGAATACAAACTGAATAAAAGTCAACAATATTATGTACAGGTTGAACCTCGGTTAACTGAACCTTGGAATCAGACCAAGGATGTTCTAGAACTAGAGAGTCCTGGTGGAGGGCTAGCAGTGGGGATCCCTGCAGCTGGGCTGCCTGGCTCCCCACAGTTGGGCTGCTAAGTGCAACTCAGTAGGACTGCCCAGCGGTGCCAGGAGCTCAGCACACTGCAACAGGACTTCCTGGCTGGTCCAGAAGCCCAGCACCAAGGGAGTGGGGCTGCCTGGCATAGCAGGGAAGGGGATAGGGAGGGAGATGGCCAGGAGGCTGGCAGCCAATTCAGGGCTGGGGGGGCCAGTAGCATGGGACCAGATATGACCTCGCCATGTCTGGCACAATCTCTTATCTGGGACTGGTCAGGTCCCGAGGATGCCGGACCACAGAGGTCCAACCTGTAGCTGCAAAAAAGGCAAAACTAATGTGGGATGTATTAAAATGAGTGTCTTATGTGACACACGGGATGTAACTGTCCTACTCTAGTCATCACTGATGGGGCCTCAGTCATAGGGCTTAACTAGATATTGTATCAATTTTTGGGTGCCACACATTAGGAAAGATGTGGACAAATCGGAAAGAATCCAGAAGAGAACAGTATAAATTATCAAATATTTAGAAAACTTGACCTATGAGAAAAGGTTAAAATATGGGGCATATTTAGTCTTCAGAAAAGAAGAATGAGAGAAGAGTTGTATCCTCAAATATGTTAAGGACTGTCATAAAGAGGTCAGTGATCAATTGTTCTTCATGTCTGCTGAAGTTAGAACAAGTAATTATTCTCTAACAAGGGAGATTTAGATTAGCTTTTAGGGAGAAAAAGCATTCTAAGTATACAAGTAGTTGAGCTCTGGAATAACTTCAAAGGAGGTTGTAGAATTCCCATCACTGGAAGTTTTTAAGCACAGGCTGGACAAAAACCTGTAAAGGGAGACCTAGCTTTACTTGGTCCTGATCCTGACTGGACTGGGGCTGGATTTCATGACTTCTCATGCTCTCTTCCAGCTCTACATTTCTACGATTATATGATTTGGATATAATAGCTGGTTAAGTTATTCATATGAAAAGCACTTCTTAAAAATGTATCTCCTTTACTAGCTAGCAAATCTCATGCGAATCAATCTTGTTTATGTTACAATCTAATTATTAATAGTTAGTACATATATATGACAAATACTGTGCAGAAATAATTCCAGCCCTGACTTGTTTGCAAACTATTTGCTTTGATATCAGCTCTTTATCATTTATTCAATATGATTAAACACCTAGGCTGTGTTAAGACTGGCCAGTTTTTCCAGAAAATCAGCCGCTTTTCCGGAAAAACTTGCCAGCTGTCTACATTGGCCGCTTGAATTTCCGCAAAAGCACTGACTTCCTACTGTAAGAAATCAGTGCTTCTTGCAGAAATACTATTCTGCTCCCATTCAGGCAAAAGTCCCTTTTGCGCAAAGCTTTTGCGCAAAAGGGCCAGTGTAGACAGCTCAGATTTGTTTTGCGCAAAAAAGCCCCGATTGCGAAAATGGCGATTGGGGCTTTTTTGCGAAAAAGTTCATCTAGATTGGCATGGATGCTTTTCCACAAAAAGTGCTCTGTTCCAAAAATACTTTTAAAAGAAAACTTTTCCGTTAAAAGCATTTGCGGAAAATCATGCCAGTCTAGACGTAGCCCTAGGTTATATATTATTGCTTCTGCTCTGAAACTTTTCTTTTTATATGGGAGAAAAAAGAAAGAGCTAAAATAATGTATAGACAATGATTGACAGCACATTCTGAAAATGAATTCGGAGTAGTAGGCTGAATTATTCAGGAGTTTTGGTTTAACCGCCTAGCTGTTGTGTTTGCCATTTTAGGCTAGGAGACAATGAATGTTGGTAACACTCCCATGTGAGCCGCTGTTTTGCACACCACCATGCCCCTGCCTCCTACGGCTTGCCTCATGCCCAGATCTCTGCCCCACTAGTCAGATATCCTGTGCTCTACGTTTCTGTGATGGTGAAGCAGAGTTGACTAGAGATGACCCCATGGATACTACTACAGGTTGCATCTCCCCAAACCAGAATTCTCTGGTCTGGCAACATCCAACAGAACCATGGATGTTCCTGGATCAGAGAACCCCCATAGTCTAGCAGCATCAGGACAATCCAAGAGGGGCTGGGCTGAAGCACTGGGCAGTGTCAGGGTCTGGAGCTGGGGCTGGTGGAAGCTCCAGCAGAGGGGCTGGAGCCAGTAGTATTTCCTGGCAGCACAGGAAAGGGACGACAACAGCCCATGGCAGCATAGGACTGGAGCCAGAGCCCACAAGCTTTCGCAGAGCAGGAGCCCAAGCCTTCAGCAGCCCCCAACAGTCCCCAGAAGTGCAAGATTGGGCCAGCAACAGCCCTGGTAGTGCAGGGCTGGAACCAGAGTCCTAGATAGCCTGTGGAAGTGGGGCCAGAGTCTCTGGGCTGTAATGGGGCTAGAACTGGAGTCCAAGCCCTCAGAAGCCCCCAGCAGCTTGACCGGGACCAGAGCAGGATGATGTTTGTAGAACTGAAAGACCCTATTCTATAGTCTGCACCCATATTTTTATATTTTTTAGGCCATAGATTTGTGCTGTCTCACTGCCCCATGGCACTGTATGACCATGAGTCATCAGTTAACTGCAGATGTGACTTTAATCTTTTCTTGATGGAGCTTTTGTCTCTCTCTTTCTTGGATGGGTTCTTTTGCAGGACTCATCTGCATTGATGTTTTTCCATCAAGGTGGGGCAGGCAGCTGTTCACCCAGATGAGCTGGCTTTGGGGATTGATCCCTTTATATACACAGCCACATACGCATTTTTAAATGTGATTACATAGGTACACACCTCATTTTAAACAAAGTTAAGGCAATACAAAGATTAAAATGTGGTTTCAGTTACAATATATAAAAAAGGTTATAAAAGGTTACAATAACAGATTCTTCAAAAGCAATTCTTAACATATTACTTTCAAATTGGCTTAGCAGATTGACTTACCAGGGAAATCCTTGGTGAACTTAAGCACAAAAAGGAAGCTTACAAAAAGTGGAAACTTGAACAGATGACTAGGGAGGGGTATAAAGTATAGCTCGAGAATGCAGGGGAGTTATCAGAAGGCGAAAGCGCAATTGGAATTGCAACTCGCAAGGGATGTGAAGGATAACAAGAAAGGTTTCTACAGGCATGTTAGCAAGAAGAAGGTGATCAGAGAGGGAGTGGGGCCTCTACTGGATGAGGGCAGTAACCTAGTGACAGATGATGTGGGGAAATCTGAAGTACTTAATGCTTTCTTTTCCTCTGTCTTCACGGACAAGCATTTTGCTATTTCAAAATTGCGCATCCACACTGATAGGACGCTGAATCGTGTTTAAAGCTGGCAGGAACTGGTTCTGGCAGGGCATCAGGTCAGGAGTTAGTCTCAGGCAGCAGCCACACAAGGTATCTGAGACCTGTGCTTAAAGGGACTCCCCCACTCCCACCCCAGACAGCCAGTTCTAAGGTTTCCCTGCTTGCCTGCCTCCCTTGCTGAGGGACAGCAAAGCATTTTTTTCTCTGCGTGCTCTGATTGCCTTCACTCAGGACACCATAGCACTCTGCAGCATGGAGCCGGAACCACCCCTGGGAACTCTGGTACTTCTCCTGGATGTGTTATTGTGAGCCTGGCAGCACATTCTGCAGGCAGTAACAGTCTGCCTGGTGTGCCCCATTGGGGGCTTGTGCCTCATTCCTCCCTCATGTCCTTTCACTTACCCCTCCCTAACCCCACTTCCTGCTGTACAATAAAAGACACATGTATTCATTACAACAAAGCCTCTTTATTGAACAAAACTGGGGTGGAGGGGGAATGAAACTGAGGTGAGACTGGGGAAAGAAGGTGGGAGAGGGGAGCAGGGATGGTGGGAGAGGGGAGGGGAAAACCAGGGAGAAGGGAACTAGCAGGGGGAGGTAAGGGGAAGAAGGGGGAGGAGAAGCTCAGGGCTCAGGATTGGGGGTCTCACCAGCCCAACTGTCTCCCAGCACCACGGGTGCAGGGGCCTTGGTGTCCCTGAGGGTGTGGGGAGGGTGGGGAAGAAGAAGCAGGAGGGGGAGAAGGAGTGGGAGGAGGAGTGGCAGCTGGGGAGGCAGCAGGAGGCAGCAAGCTCTGCTCCAGGGTCGATGACCACCTGGGGGGCATGGACCATCCTGCTCCCAAGATGAGGTCCACGGGATCAAAATAGGGGTGGAGGCCTGGCTCTTCGCATGGTTGGGACATATCCCCTGTGTCCATGGCATATGCCTGTCACTGCTCCTTTATTTTCATGCAAACCTACTCCTGGGTTTTCATGTGGCCTTTGGTGGCCAGGCTGGCAGCAATCCGCATGTAGACGGTTGCATTCCTTCATCTAGTGCGGATATCATGGATGTTGGAGGCATCCCCCCAAACCTGAATTAGGTCCCTGATCTCCACACTGGACCAGGCAGGCACCCATCTTTTCTGGCCTCTGGCAGGCTCCTGGGAGCTGGCAGACTGCTGGCACTGGCTACCTGGCTCATGCTGGGGCCACTGGTTCAGATGCAGCGACTGCTGGCTCCAGGCTGGCAGGCTTGGCTCTGGCACAGGTACTGTGGCCAGAGTCTACCCCTTTAAGGACTGCAGGGAGGGAGAGAGGAAAGGAGAGGAGTTTTCTTGGTTGTGCCCAGAGTGGCCACTAGGGCACCCTGGGAAGGGCTGGAGACCCCCCCATTTCGAAATCAGTGTCTACACAGTGCTTATTTTGAAATAGCAATTTCAAAATTGGCACTATTCCTCACGGAATGAGGTTTACCAATTTCAAAATAAGGCCTCCACTATTTTGATTTAATTTAAAAATAGCGGTTTGGCAATGTAGACGCTGGTAAAGTTATTTCAAAATAACAGCTGTTATTTCGAAATAACTTTGCCGTGTAGACATACCCTAAGAGATTTATTGGAACATAAGCTTTTATTGGCAAAGACCCACTTCATCAGATTTATTTGATGAAGTGGGTCTTTGCCCACGAAAGCTTATGCTCCAACAAATCTGTTAGTCTATATGGTGCCACAGGACTCCTTCTCACTTTTGCAGTTTCAGATTAACACGGCTACCTCTCCAATACATAGACCACTTAGGGAGCTATAAGATAGTAGGGCCTGCTACAATGCAACCTGGCTACTTAAGGAACTGACAGAATAGTTCTCTGAATCATTAGAGATTATCTTTGAAAACTGGTGAAGATAGGACAGATACCTGACAGTAGGACAAGGGCAATTAAGTACCTATCTATAAAAAGTGGAGTAAGAGCCAGCCTAGGGAATTATAGACCACTGATCTTAGCTTTTGTACCCAGAAAGATACTGAAGCAAATAATTAGACAATCAATTTAAGCACCTACAGGAAAATAATGTGATAAGAAACAATATGGCTTTGTCAAGAACAAACCACATCAAAGCAATCTAATCCTTCTTTGACAGCGTAATAAGTCTTGTGAAAGGGGGGAGAAGTAGATATGATATATCTTAACTTCAGAAAGGCTTTTGATACAGTCTCACATTACCTCCTCGTAAGCAAACTAAAGAAATATAGTTTAGTCATACCTACTATAAAGGTGAGTGCACAACTCATTGGAAAGCCATACTTTCGGAGTAGTTATCAATGGTTCAAACTTGAGCTAAAAGAGCATATGTAGTGGAGTCTGCAGGGATCTGTCCTGGATCCTGGTCTATTCAATATGTTCTTAAATGGTAGAGAGAGTACACTTACAAAGTTTCTGGATGATACCAACCAAGAAGTGGTTGCAAGTGCTTTAGAGAATAGGATTAGGATTCAAAATGACCTTAAACAAGTGGGATGAAATCCAATATGAACAGATGCAAAGTACAACACTTAGGAAGGACTAATCAGCTACACAAACACAAAATGGGACATGACTGCATAAGAAGGAGTACTGTAGTGAAGGGTCTGGGAGTTATAGTTATATCACACAAGTTTACAATGTATACTATTGCACAAAAATGCCAACAAACAAACAAACAAAGACATTATGCAATATATTACAAAATATGAAAACAATTATTTAATTCTACTCAGTACTGTTAAGGCCTCATCTGCAGTATTATGTCCAGTTCTGGGTGCCTTACTTTAAGTAAAATGTGGACGAACTGGAGAAAGACCAGGGGAAAGTAACAAAAGTGATTAATGGTCTAGAAAACATAACCTATAAGGGAAGTCTTAAAAATTTGTTTTATTTAATCTGGAGAGGAGAAGACTGAGAGGGAACATAATAATAACCTTCAAAGACATAAAAAAGCTGTTATGTAGAAGAAGGTGATGAATTGTTCTCCTTACTCAGTGAAGAACTAACAAGAAGCAATGGTCTTAAATTGAAGCAAGGGTACTTTAGGTTAGACATCAGAAAAACGTCCTGTATGTAATAGTAGTTAAGTACTTGAACAAACTGCCGAGGGAGGCTTCAGAATCTCCATCACTGAAAGTTTTTAAGAGTGGGTTAGACATCATCTGTGAGGAATGGTCTAGATGATACTTAGTCCTGCCTCAATGTGAGAGACTGAACCAAATGTCTTATTGAGGTCCCTTTTAGTCCTCTATATCGATGATTCGATTATGTATGCCTAGGTGATGTTTTGTATGTTTTGTGAGTGTGTGTCTTTCAGATCAAAACTATAGCTAATTAAGATGCAAATTTACTCATTAAGCAGTAGTTCTTCAGGCCTAAAGGGCTGATCATTTTTATGGCAATGCCCTCTGTAATCCCCCTGAAGTATGTTAATCAGAGTTCTCACTAGGTCTTTGGAACAACCAAAGAGAAAGCCGACCCAAAGAATTCTTCCTAAGTATTATACTGGACAAGCTGGTGCAATGCTTGGACAAGACTTTGGGTGTTTAATCAATATGGTGAGGAAACATTGCATGCTGATATGATCAATATAGCTCATAGTTAATGTCACACCATGGAATTGTTGATTACTGTGAGTGTCTAGCTCAGGGCAGACTGCCATATACGCAGGAAAGACACCCCAAACTGGTGGTATAATCTACAATTAGAACTTCATGAAGCCATAACAATGTGAACTCCAGAATCATTATGCCAGTTTTACCACACAGTCACAGTCTCCTTAGCCTCTCTAATTTTTCTTGCAAACTGGACTTAGTGAAAAATGGTTGCTTTTGCCAAAAATTATGTCGCATTCAGTTTTTTTCTACTGCCACGCCTACTCATCACAGATCAGTTGGTTCCATACGTGCCAACTCTGTGGGTGCTCTGGGACAGCAGCACCCATCAGGAAAAACTGATGGATCCCAAGCACCCACCAGCAGACCTTCTGCCAGCTCTTCTCTTCTTCCTAGTACCTCCTACCTGGCAGCAGATCCCATAGATCAGTGCCTTTCCTCTCTTCCTGCATCTCCTGCCCACTACAATCAGCTGTTTGTGGCATTTGGGAGGTTCTAGGTGAGAGGGGAAGGAGCAAGGACACAATGTGCAGGGGGGCAGGAGATGGAACTGAGCAGGAATAGATGAGGCAAAGATGGAACAGGGGCAGGAAGATGATGAGCAGGGGTGAAGCAGGGGACGGAAAAAGGTGGTGCAGGATGGGCTTTGGGAAAGTCAGTGCCTATGGTTAGCTCTTACAGCAAAGATAAAGCCCATAATCTCCAGGGCTACGTCTACACTGTCCTCTTTTACACACAAAAATATGCAAATGAGGTGAAGCGTGGAATATTGCCACTCATCATTTGCATAATTAATGAGGCTCTGTTTTTGTGTAAGAGGCTTTAGCATAAAAAGGAGCCGTCTACTCAACTCCTTTTTGCACAAAAAAACCCCTCTTGCGCAAGAGCCGATCTTCCGCTTTTTTTAGGCAATATTCCACGCTTCACCTCATTTGCATACTTTTTTGTGCAAGAGAGGGCAGTGTAGACATAGCCCAGAAGTTTATAAACTAGGAAAAAGAAATGACAGGTGTTTACAGGTTGAAAGAAGCCAACATCGACATATAAATGAGTAACCGTCTACATCCTAAGTCAGTGATCTGTCAAGTCAATGCATTTCTGTGCAGACTCAGGAGACAGCCTCTGAGGATCTCTGGCTTCAGTGTAGATTCTGAGGTCATCTAGAGTTCAAGCAGCCAGAAAAAGGAGTTTTTCCTGTGGCATAGTTTTATTCCCTTCATTCAGCTTCCAAGCCCATCCGACAAGTTTCCTTGCATGCTGCATTTCTCAGATGTGATAGGCCATGGACCAATCTTTTGTATTGTGATTGTCATAACTTCTGGATGGTCTCGGATGAGAAGAAAGATTTCTGTGACTATTTTCACAAGTTCAGAGGAAACATTTCCAAAGCTATAAAGCAAAACATACATATGTTCTTATAGCAAGGAGTATTGATATTACAAGTGGGATTAATTCAGCAGTAATTTATAAACATTTCACAAACTTCTGAGACTATATTTAGTGCTTATAGTCTCATACCTATTCTGAGTAAAACTAACATACAGGTGACCTGGTTTGGTTTCCAGCTATGAGGCTATCATTTCTTAGCTAATGCTTGCAGCCTTCTAAGAGCAGGCATCTGGTCTGCAGGCATCGCAGTTGCATACCTCATTGCTGAGTATCAGTGCCTTGTCTGACAGAGCAACTACTGACTGGGAACATGACACATTATTCAATGTATGTTAAGGTATGAAAAAGGTAGAGATGAAGTTTATTAATTATTCCAAATTAGACCACAGTTCAAAATGACACTTTGCATACATGAATGTTTATGAATCTTTATTAAAACACTCTATGAATGTTCATAATCTTTAATGTATTAGGCTGTCAAGAATAAATTAACAATCATAATATGATAAATACATATGAAACCTTTTCATTATGTCCTAACATTCATTTAATCATGAATAATTCAATGAACTTGCAACCACCTCTCAAGAAGTGCTTTCAGCTGCATCACATTAATAGATATTTACGTGGAAGGAAAGAATCAGCAAGGTTACGTGAACAAATGAAGTCTTTTAATTTACCATTTTCTTACCACCTGAGGCAGTAAAAGTCTGCAAGTTAACACAGATAAAAAACAAAAAAACAAAGAGTTTTTTACCTTCTCGGATGAAAGTCATTCTCCTAGACTATCTTGCTGTCCTCTGCTGCAGGGGCTCCATGACACAGTACTTTAATTTAGAAAGGTCACAGTGTTCACAGTTTCCCTCTTTTCCTGCTGAAAAAAAGCTGTCCACAAAAGTGTTTGAAGACAAACATGGCAAAAAACAAAGAAAAAAGAGCTGATGAGAAGCTTCACTATACAGGTAACACATTTTTAAAAGGTTCTATAGGATATAAAATAGCATCATTAGGGACATCAGTTCAATTTGTGTTATCAAATAAATCAAGTGAAGTAGTAGTATATGGGTCATTCACATGTTGATTTCTGATTTGCATACATTTTAGGTTTGTAATCACTATGGTTAAGTCAGAGAATATAGCATTTGAATATGCATTTGGATCCACATACAATCTCCTCTACATTTCAGAGGAGCTGTTTAGATCCGGTGTCATGGTTAGTAATGTGTGACAAAAACCAATCACCTTCTGATAACTATTCGAGGACTCATGCCTGATTAAATAGTAATTTTATTTTATCTTGTACCACATTGTAAAGTGGAAAAGAAAACAATACTATGGTATGGTAATTACATTACCATAGGTAACAATTGTAGTGGGGATGGTGGAGTTACAATCCAAAATTGACCCCTAAAAATAATGTTAATTAATATTGGTTCTGAATCTGAATTCTTCCCACACTATCACACATTTTGTGTACATAGGTAAGGCTCTTCTATTCCTGTCTATCCTGGTCCCATAGATGAGTATGGATAGATAAGGTATAAAGGTACACTTTGGATTGGCCCGTTGTATGATTTCCTCCAGAGGCTCAGTGGCAGAAACTCTAGCTTCATTTTCAAAATATGTCCCAGATACTTCCATCTTCTTTTCTAGGTAACTTTGGAGATAAGTGTTTTGTTTGTTTTTAATTCCTTGACAAACCATAGAATTTTTACAAATTGATTCAGTCTAGTATTTTAAGACATTTGATTTTAAACACATTTAAACATTTCCCTGTACCTTTGCTTGCTTTCCAGTTTTCGTGTATATATATTGAAATGAAAACAAACAATAAGAAACATTTGAGATGAATTAAATATTCAATGACAAAAATTGTACTTAAATTGTTGAATGCAGCCTTGCTTTCCCTTTGAACCATTACCTCCAAAGGTATATAAACTGACTCATTTCCTGTATTCCTTTGCTTTCTAATACAGTCCTTGAGTTGGGAATTGCTTGTTTTCTTACTCTATTTACCCCTTCCCTATGGAATGCACTTTGATGTGGTAGGAAGGATTATGTCTTCCAATGACTCTGAGAGCTAGATATGTAAGTGTTTTAATTCTTGGAAGGGCTATCCAAGCCAGATGGCTAAAAAGTTAGGGATCCAATGAAAAGTAAGCCATTGGTCTTCTGGACTGAGGCTTGATCATTAGGCCAACAACTTATCTTGAGAAACGGAAGTTTAGTTGCAGAAACACAATACGGATCATTGGTTGTGGCTGTCAGTATTTAGTTCTGAGAGGCTATAAATAAGAGGATCTGATAGAAATATATACAATAATGAATACTAGAAAAGATAGCAAATTATGTGTTCCTGTCTAGCAATTCTCAGAGTACAAGAAAGCAGGGGACTATCAATGTAACTGAATTGCAGAATATTTAAATCTGAAAAGGATATTGTTATGAATCCACTTCTGACCCCTCACTCAATTTCTTTGTGGACACCCCTTTTACATGTGTACTCCTCTAAGAATACAATTCTGCAGTTCATCCCCATGTAGCTTGGGTCATCAGTTTGCAGTGACCCACGAACTGTGACCTCAGTAGGTTATACTGTGCTTTGGCCTCTCCTTAGACTTCTTTCTGGCAAAAGTATTACTGTACAGGTTGAACCTCTCTATTCCAGAACTCTCTGGTCTGGAAACATCCATCATCTAGAATGATTTTAATTACCTGTATGTCCACTTTTCATGGGTGTGGCCAAGTTTTCCATGGTCCCATAAAATTTGTTCACAGCCACCAGTCATAGCTCTCAGTGTTCTGTGCTGGTTTTTAGCTTGAATTTACCCCTAAATGTCCTCGAATAGCCTGTTAAGCAGTGCAAGTGTTGGTAACGCTGCTAGAGAATACTGACCTGTGTTTCAGAAAACTTTCTCATTTGGAACTAGTCAAGTCCCGAGGGTGCCAGACTAGAGAGGTTCAACTTGAAATTGTAAGATTTGGTTGGGGTCTGTGAAGTTCTCCAACTTTCACCTGATGCAGCCACTTTGCGTGTAAAATGTGTGGTTTTATATTGTTTAAACAGATTCTTTTTTTTTATTGTAGTTATATATGTATTTCTGTCTCAGATATCTTATATTTTTTGTTTTCTTTATTCACTTTTTAAAGTTTTGTTTCCATCTACTCTTCCACATAGAGGAAGATCTATGAAACAATCCCATTCTTTAAATCTGTGGCAAAACCTTGATGCAGAGGGATTGGATGTAGAGAGAATTTATGACTATGTTAGAGATAATTCAAGATCAATTTAAACCATTTGTAGATCTTCAGAAACAATTTGACTTGCTCCAGAGCATAAATATATCTGCAGTTAAAGCATTTTCTTATGAATGTATTTTATTGAGATCATTGAGAGCTCCAATACCACCACACATTTTATAGTTTTAGAAGTTACTTACTGGATTTTTTCAGCAGCAGTATCCTTTTATGTTTCTCTGGTCAATAATACTCTGTCAAAGATTTAGAGGGGTAGCTGAGTTAGTCTGTAACTGGAAAAACTGAAAAAAAAACCAAATAGTCTTGCATCACCTTAAAGACTAACAAAACCTGTAGATAGTATCATGAGCTTTATCAAATTGACAAAAAGATTGATAATTTGAGAGTTGCTTGGAATCAAGGTTTTGATACACAAATAACTCTGATGATGGGAACTTAAAAAACAGCAAATAGTCCCGCAACACCCTAGAAACAAACAAAAATATAGATGGCTTCATGAGCTTTCATGGGCACAACCCACTTCTTCAGATGAATGCAGTTAAGGGGTCCAGGGTACAAATAAATAGTAGATAAAGAGAGGGGATGGGGAAGGAAAGAGAAGGGGGAAAATAGGAGGAAATATTGCCAATTAGAATGACCAGGCTAAATGAGGTATTGTGACAGGGTGAGACAGGCCCGCACTGAGCCTATAGGGCCCAGTCAGGGTTACCTGGCTGCAGAGGCCTCTTCCCCGCAGCCCTAACGAGCATGCCCGGGCTATAGCTCCACTATAAAATCCTGGGGAAGGACTCAGTCAGGTGTGGCATCTGGAGGAGAAGGACCTGTGAAGGGAGCTCCTGCACAGCTGTCACCAGAGACTCCAGAAGAGGCCGGTATGGACGTGGAGGCAAGCTGGTGCATCCCACAGTCTGCCTGCCAAGGAGATGCTGGCCCAGAGGGCACAGCAAGCTGAACGAGTACATGGGAAGGAACCCCGGTGAATCAGGTAGGAAGTGGCCCAGGGCAGGAGCGGGAACCGCCTTTCCCGCCCTGAGATCCTCGACACGTTTTGGCCGGATTGTCCTGCCAAGGAAGTGACACGCTATCCGGTCACTCATAGGTCCCTGGGCCAGGACTTGGTGAAGTAGGGTGGCCCTGGGTCCCCCTACCTGCGGTGCATCCCCGCTACAACCCTGAACAGTGTTTTGGGACTCAGGCCGGAGGGCCTTGGTGGGAGTGGCCCGCAACAGGCACAAATCAGATATTCAAAATGGTAATACACAGAAACCTTCTGGGAAACATTTCAGCTTCTCTGGGCACTCACTAATGGTTCTAAAAATGACTTTATTTCAAAAGCCAGCTGGAAAGAGAAGCTAGAGAACTTGGCTTCATTTACAAGTTTGATACCTTGAATAGAGGTTTAAACAAAGACCTTAACTGGATGGGCCACTACATTCCATACCTTAATGACATAAAAAGCTAAGCACTAGGTATTTAGAATACTTAGAGGCCACTCTATTAGCCTCATTTAGCATGGACACTCTAATTGACAATATCTTTCCCCATTTTTTTTTCACCTTCTCTTTCGCTTCCCATTCACTCTTTCTCTGCTATTTATTTATAACCTGGACATGTTAATACTATTCATATGAAGAAGTGGGTTGTACCAATGAAATCTCATGATACCATCTACATTTTCTGATGATGGACTTGAGATACTTCCAGAACTTTATTTTTATAACTTACGTTTGCTTGCTTACTTGCTTGCTTGTTTGTTGTGTATGTCTATTTTGTGAATGATTTATCGGCAGTAAATTTCTAATGAAATGTTTAGTCTAAAAACTAAGTACAATTTGGAATAAAATAATAAAGAGAATGGCTTTTGGGGCCACATTAGATTCAGTTTAGGGTTCAAGATTTTGGGTGAAATTTTCAGAGGTATTTGAATACCATGGACATGCATATAAGTGTCTAAATAACTCTGGCACACTGAATCTTTGTTCCTATGGGCATTTAGGCTAGGTTTGAGATTCAGTTTAAAAAAACCCACAATTTTGGCATAACAGAGTGGTTATCTGCAGAAATCAGCAATTCTTGCAGAATAACTGATCTTATTTAAAATTAAATTGTAAATCAGATCCCTTCATGAATTTACGTGAAAACAAAAATAAAGGGGTTGGTTTGAATTTGGGGATGCAATTCTGAAAGAAGCTGGGGATCATAATTTGGCTAATTTGTAACATAAGTTAAAGCACTGTTTGAAATAGAAACAATATCATTACACCTGTTAAGTAGTTACATGTATATATTTTCATAATCAAAGATCAAATCAATTTGAAGAATAATCCATGTGCTCAGATTCCTCACAGATAAGTGCTAGATCAAACACTTAGCTATAATTCATAAATTCTTAAGAGTTCCTGAAAAAAAAGTGAAACTTTAATGAGGTTCGTTCATGAACTGCTTTGATCAGCTGCTGGTGAATTTTTGCTGAATGTTCATTAAATACATCTGTTTGTACACTGAAAGGCACAGAAGTTTAATTTCCAGCTCACCTAGGTATTGAACCAATTAATCTATAAACCTAACTAAAATCGGTGGATCAGTTGTGTGCACCCCCCCCTGATTTTTCTGTGGATCAAAGTCCCCTACCCCCAAAAAGGTTCCCCACTCCTGACCTGGAGGACTCCAGTCCCAATATGCTAGATTATGTGTGCACACATAACTAAAAGGCATTCCATAACTTACTGTCTTTACAAGACTACCAGAAATGTCACCAACCTCAGAGTCCACAGCTTTATCCATGACATTTCAGAGCAGCTGAACAAGATCTAGGATGAAATTCACAAGCGCAGTATATAAAATATGTTGAATCAAATGTACTTACCTGAGGAGAAAACTACCAGAGGGGATAAAACTAAGCCATAGATTAGATATCTTCAGAGCATGCTGCACAACCTACTTTTGTACCAAAGTTTTCCTGCAGTTAACAAAATGCAAAGAAACATTATTTCGAGATAAGGGTGAAGTTAGAGGAAATTAAAAAAACAATAAGCCTAAAACCTTGACTACATAAGCTTTGGATAAGCAAGTAAAGTAACAGCCATAAAATCAAATAGAAGAATGTTAGCACCAATGAAAATATTAGCATTTTAAAAGGAGGTAATAACTAGGATTCATGCTATGGAATTACAAATATGTATAAACAGAGGTTGAAAAATTAGAAAAAAAAATTGTTGTTTGCCATTTTGTCTTAGCCATGCTAGTTGCAGGATATTGACCCAAAGAAGAACTCTGTTTTAGCTCAAAAACTTGCCTCTTTCACCAACAGAAGTTAGTCCAATAAAATATATTAGCTCATCCACCTTGTCTCAGGAAAACTCATTGACAGTGAAATCTATTAGCCTATTAGAGACCCATCAATTGGCACATTTAAAAGTAGACTGGACAAAACACTATTTGGGAACCATCCCACACTGGCAGGGAGATGGATTAGTTCAGTTAATAGGCCTGCTTTTTCCATTTTGAGATTCTATAAGGCCAAATACAGCTCTGGCTTAAAGCAATTAAAATCACTGCAGTTGCATGAGGACTGAGTCTGGCCCTTTGAGACTTCACCTTGTTCCCCTGAGAATACATTCTAAAAGTCCATCCTCTCTGATTTCATTTTTCTCCTGTAGAATCTAAATTAGATGGAGGGAGAAAAAAAAAGTAATTCCCACTAGCTGGCATAAGGTACAGTCTAAGGAAAGAAAAACAATATAAAAAAGGTTAGGATAAAAAGAAGCTGGTGTTACATTGTACAAGCCTGAATTGTTAACATATATCCTAATTAAAACTTCTCACTCTATGAAGTGTGAAGGTGGATTTTCCTTTGACATTAAATCACTCTGTGCTTCAAAATGACATCTTCTGTATCCTCCTCTCCTTACATCACTTCACTTTCAAGTTCTTCAGATATGTTGTTGCTTTCTCTTGTTTCTATAAATACTTATAACAGACTCTGCAGTTAGTCCATCCTTCTAAGGCTCTGGAGGGTTCAGTGAATAATCTCACTATTTGGGGTCTGGGCTGTTCTTCTAATTTTTCACTTGAGAGTGGAGCCATGTAAAGTGGGAAGGTGATATCTCCTTTCTACCAGTGGTTTTAATGAGTTGACTTCTTACTTTCGCTGGTGTTCCTGAGAAGAGAAACACTGATTTTCAAGTTAAATACACAATCAGGGTATGTCTAGATTGCATGGCTCTGTCGACGGAGCCATGTAAACTAGTAGTCTAGACATACTCTCAGAGTTCAGCACACATTAACCAGGGAAGCAGTGGGTTGCTTGCATCACACCTATTGTAGAAACAAAAAAAAACTATTCCCACATGTTTGCAGATGTCCAGATTCTGTATTCATTTTGGACTCATTTATGAACTCTGGTGTTGGAGAGAATAAGGAAGATACAACAACCCCTCACACCTTTCTGCACACTACTGTTGTAGTCTGCATGGGGAGAGAAAGCAGCAGTCACTAGCCTGATATCCCCTCCACATCTTGTGCAGATAGGCAGAAAGTGGGTGGACTTTTGGCTACACCATCCAATGTGCTGGCTCATGATCAGAGCTGATCCAGAGAGGGAAGTAATCTGTGCCAGCAAAAGAGCTCACTAATTTACTTCCTCCCTGCAATAAAGGGGAAGCAGGAACTCTGGGATTTACACTCGGGTTCCTGCTCTGCTCCTGGACCAACATAACAATGTGTGTCCCCTTATGTGTTCTGGGCTGTAGCAGTACAACCTGGCCTCTAATGTTTCCAGGTGAAACTAATCCCTATCATTTCTGCTTCCACAAATACCAAGTTATGCTTGCTGCAGTAAGTGTGGTGGAGGCAAGGATTCTACTACTTCAGCCAGTTCATGAATTGCCTCATGGCTACTTCTCAAGGCCTGTGATGGTAGAGCCATGTGGGCAGGGCTGTAGCATGAGTGCCTAAATCCCCTGCAAACAAACACTAAGGCTTTTGCACTTATTAGAAGTTCCAGAAGGCACAGAGCTGGGTGGGGTTGAGGACGGCATGGCCTGACCACTGTTAATCATGACAGCTGCTACCAGAGCAATCTGGAGCATTGTTCCAGTTGTGCAATTTCAACCCCACTAACATCAGAAATTTGAGAAAGTTGCTTGTAGCTTGGAGCATGTGGTACAATACCACTCACATTTGGTCTGACCACCACTTCCTACCAGAGGCATGACTGGGTAAGTTGTTGTTATGACCTGGCAAATGGGGAGTCTGTACCTATATGGTATTGTGTAAGGGCATCCCCAGAGAACTGAAATGCCACTCATCCACATTAACAGATTGGGGAATTGATGAGGCCAGCATTGAAAGGGGGACAGTCCCAGTGGCAAGGGAGGGAGACACTCACTGAGGTATGAGACATAGCTTCCCCTCCCCCCCATCCATTGGCCAGTTGGGGGGAGATAAGTTCTGATTGGCCAGCATTTCCAACTTCCAGGCTTTAACCTAATATGGCAGCAAAGTGTATCCTTTTTCAAATGTATTCCAGTGGCTGCCCTTCCCCATCTGAACTAGGAACTCTGTCCTGACAGATGCTGCAGTCTACCTGATTGCTGGTTCAAGGGCTCAGGAAGGTATTTTTCTCCCTTCAGACAATTGCTGCAGGACCATGTTACTTTTTGCCTTTCTGCCAGAACCTTCAAGCCATAGCAGGTTAAGTAGGAATGTACTTATTACTTAACTGAGGTACTGGAGTTTTTATTTGTCAGTACTTGTGGCCACTTGCCAGGGTGGTTAAGCAAAGAAAATGAACAGCTCATAGAGGTTAAAAAAACCCCCTGAGATTTCAGTGATGAACCTTAGGCTCATGCAATAAGGTGAAAACTTTGGTCTTTGTGGGCCAAGTCCCGCCTTACAGTGGGGGAGAACAGAATCCTTGGAAGTAGTCTGAGGAAACCCTATACTGCACTATGGATTATATGGTAAGGAACCCTGAAACCTTGGCACTAGTTACAGGTTATACAGTAATAAGACCTTGTAACCTCTGCACTGGAATCAGTTAAATGTCTGGTATAGGAAAGTATGTGTGATGGGTGAGTGGCACCCAACTACAGCTATAAAGTTTAGTAACAATGGCCTGCCACTTAAATCTATGCATGTATCCTTTCTCTTTTTTTCTGTGCTGTGTCCACAGGAACTCTGAGTGGCATTGGCTCATGTTCTGTGTGGCTAGGAGAGAGGGAAAATTCCCTGGCTGATAGAGACTTGATATTCCTATAGGAGGATGATTGAGAAGACAAGTGGAGATTGAAATGAGGTTCCTGGTGGGGAGAGGGAGAGGAAATGGTCAGGGAACCAGAAATGTATCTCCTTTCAAGAAATATCTACATTGGTCCCACTCCTCTGCACAGTCAATGACCCAGTCCATTTTCTAAGACAACAGTGACCACACTGAGCAAAGATTTTTGTGGCAACCCTATGATCTGTCCTATTTCCAAATGGCCTGGCTTATCAGTCTATTCATCTGACTGAGATGCTTTGCTTGACCTTTTCAGGAGTTGTAGAAAACTCCTGTATGCAGGGTTACTATAACCATAGCCCAGGCATAAAGAGTACAAAGGACTTACAAAGGAGTTCAACATTTGGTGAATTTCAGCCTGAAAATTATATACATGCATTTATGTCAGTTCATCTGATATTGCTAGTTATCCAGGCCTTTTCTTTCCTTTGTATATATCTTGAATCCAGTGGAGGAAGTTCCTTTGAAATTTAATTAATGCACACCATAAACTCTGGTATGCTCAGTTCAGTTAATCTTGATTACATTCCTGGGTGAATGTGAGGGAGTATAAAAAGTAGGGCCCAGTGTCACAGGGGTTAAAGAAAGCCCCTGGGCCAGTTAGCCCCATCCTGTTTTACCTGCCACCAAAACTGGGTCTGAAGGAAGGAGAAAAGGAAGGGTCTTGGCTCACTTTTGGAGGCTGACTAGTGAGGATGCAGGAGCCTGGTTCAGCAGCCTCAGGGCACAAGCAAGAGCCTATCCACTCAGCAGCCCGAGGATCAAGTGAGCCTCCAACCCACCCTTCTGGAGGAAATTATTGAGAAGCCACAACTAAGGGGAATCTGGATTCTTGGGGTCATGTTCCAAACATAAGAACTTAGATAGAAAGTGGTTCAGAGTTCCTGGGCCAGGAACACAAGGGGGACAGAGAGGTAGCGTTCCTCCCTGCTTTTCACCCTCATACTCAGTGACCTATCTACTAGGATACAGAGCCACCAGGACCTGGCCACAATGAAACATATATTTAAAAAAAACGCATTATCACGATTCATAAAGGATTTATTCTGGGAATACTATGAAATGAACATATGGCTTTGATTAATTTCACCTAGACTACATCATTTTTTGCTGTTTCATTACTGTATGATAAGCTTTTCCCACTGAAATAAACTGGTAGTTAGTCATTTTTGCATAAAGAGATATACAGGCAGTCCCCAAGTTACGCGGATACAACTTATGTGGGATCCGTACTTATGAACGGGGCTTTTCTCACCCCAGAGGATGCGGGCGGCGGGACCGCCCAGACGCGCCACGGTCCCGCCGCCCGCGTCCTCGGGGGCAAGAAAAGCTGCTCTGCGTCTCCCTGGTCTGCTGCGGGGGGGGGGGGGGAGCAGCAGACCAGGGAGATGCGGAGCAGAGCCGCAGAGGACGCGGGCGGCGGGACCGCCCAGGCGTGCCGCAGTCCCGCCGCCCAGGTCCTCCGCGGCTTTGTTCCACGTCTCCCTGGTCTGCTGGCCCCCCCCAGCAGACCAGAGAGACGCGGAGGAAAGCCGCGGAGGACCAGGGTGACGGGACCACCCAGACGCGCTGCAGTCCCGCCGCTCGGGTCCTCCACGGTTTTGCTCCATGTCTCCCTGGTCTGCAGACCAGGGACACGCGGAGCAAAGCCGCGGAGGACCCGCCGCCCGCGTCTCCATGGTCTGTTTGAACTACCGGGCATTTAAAAATGGCAGCGCATGACAACATGCAAATGAAGCCCGGGATATTTAAATCCCGGGCTTCATTTACAAGTTCGAATGACTACATTAGCCACCTTAGTTCGAATTAGGGTGGCTAGTGTAGACATACCCTCAGTGGAGTTAGTTTGAGTACAAGGACTTTCAACTCTATTGCTCTCCAGACGAACAAGAAAAGCCCTGGGAAAAATTGAATTTAATTTCCTGTGTAGCTAGCATGGCAAACATGCATTACAGAAGGCATCTACCTCAGCAGCACGCCTGACTATGAACTCTTAGGATTACAGATTGGCACTAGCATGGAGCATGCAGGAGATCCTGGACCCCATTGCTTTGTGGGGAGAGGAATCTGTTCTCACAGAACTATTAACCAGAAAAAGAAAAAGCAGATATGTATACCAAAATCACAAAAGGCACAGAGGAGAAAGGAAACACTACAGTGCCATTTGGGAAAAAAAAAAGGAGCTGAGGTAGTCATATCAAAAGACAAAGGAGGCAAACGTATGGTCTGGATCATCACCACAAACATGCTACTTTTATGAGCACCTGCATGTGATCCAAGGGGGCACCCGGTCACCTTCCCTAGCCAGACCAAGACACTCCTCTGGCAGCCTCAAGCAGCAGTGCGGAGGATAGAAAAGATGAAAAAGAGGAAGAGGAGGATTATGGTCAACAGATGAGTGGGGAACCAATATCACAGACAGCCAGGACCTTTTTATAATGTTGGAGACAATCCCCTCTTCTCAAGATATCTTGAAGCGGGGCCCTGATGCCAGGGAGGGCACTGCTGGTGAGTTCACATTTTATCATGCTACAAGTAGGTGAAGACAATTGGGTGTGATTTGTGGTGGCCACTGAGTCTACACATCAGGACCTCCCAGAACACATTGTCAGCATTTCTGGAGATGGAGCTCGAATCCTCCCTGCACATCTCCATAAAGCTCTCACAAGGTTTCTGGGGAGGCCTTCTATATTCTGTCCTCCACAGTAAGACACCTTTCCATGCCAAGACAGCAGTAGGTGATCTGGTGGCATTGCAGCACAAAGCATTGTAGCATAAGGTCCAGATTTCTTGCCACATTCAGTCAGTATCTGCTACCTAGCATTCTGCCTGGTTTGGAGAAGAGTGATATTGCACCTGGCAATCTGGATGAAGCAGGGGAAGATATTAATTTTTGCCTCTGCAGGAAACCTCCATTTGCTCATACCAATGAAGCATCCTTGAGTCCTTGCCCCATTGCCATGCCCGGACCCACTGTCCCTCTCACCCACATGCCCCTGCAGGAAGTGAAAGTTGCACTCTACCAGGCTGTGTCCAGACTCACGGGTTTTTTCAAAAAAAGTAGCCTTTTTTCGAAAAAACTTCACCTGCGTCTAGACAACAGCTGCGTTCTTTCGAAATTAAATCGAAAGAATGCGGCTTTTCTTTCTACGGCGGTAAACCTCATTTCACGAGGAAGAACGCCTTTTTTTCGAAAGTGCTCTTTCGAAAAAAGGCATTCTTGAATGCCAACAGGGCTTTTTAGAATGAGAGCATCCAGACTCACTCGCTGCTTTCTTTCGAAAAAGCGGCTTGCTTTTTCGAAATTTCCGCTTGCAGTCTAGATGCTCTTTTTCGAAAGAGGCTTTTTCGAAAGTATCTTTCGAAAAAGCCTCTTTCAAAAGAGGCTTGAAGTCTAGAGATAGCCCCAGTGAATGGGAGGTGCCGAACACATGGATACTATGTGAGTCCCTGCCTTGCCTTGCTGCCATACTCAGATCCCCTCGCCCCTCCTACTCACATGCTCTTATGGTAAGGGAAAGTTGCACTCTCCTGGCAAACAGAGGGAGGCATGCTAAACACATGGGAACTGGATGTGCCCCTGCCCTGCCTGAATGCCACATCCAAACCCTCTTCCCCCTTCCACCCGTGTGCTCCTGTGGAAAGGGAAAATTGCACTCTCCTAGCAAATGGGAGGGTGTATATGTGCCAAACACATGGGCACCAAATGGGCTAATGATCTGCCCTTCCTTGCTTAGCTGCCATGTTTGGGCCATCTCACCTCCACAGGCTCAAACCCTGGTTTGCCCCTTACCTGACCTGCCACCAAACTGAATCCAGTTCTCCCCTAAGATCTCTGTTGTGTACCTGCCACAGGGTGCTTAAAAGCATAACTGTGGCCTTGTGTATAAAACATCCCTATTGTCTTTAGACTGACCTTCCTTTTGTGCTAAGAGATTAGGTTGTATGCTTGACAATGTACTTGCCTTCACTTTTTGTTATAGCAGGAACAGCAGAAGGCATGTTCTACACCCCTAAAAGGCTGTTACTAAAATTCATATACAAAAATACCAGACCAGGTTCACTGATTCCCAAATATTCTGGATTTTGTTCAGTGGATCTGAGCATTTCAGGAACCTCATGGCAAAGCCAGCCCACTCAGTTTTCCACTGAGAAAACAGAACGGCTATGTCTACACTGGCCACTTATTCCGGAAAATCAGCCGCTTTTCCGGAATAATTTGTCAGCTGCCTACACTGGCCCCTTGAATTTCCGGAAAAGCACTGACGATCTACTGTAAGAAATCAGCCACTTTTCCGGAAATACTATGTTGCTCCTGTTCGGGCAAAAGTCCTTTTTCCGGAAAACTGTTCTGGAAAAGGGCCAGTGTAAACAGCACAGTAGTGTTTTCTGCAAAAAAGCCCCGATCGCGAAAATGACGATCGGGGCTTTTTTGCGGAAAAGCGCGTCTAGATTGGCGATGGACACTTTTCCGGAAAAAGTGCTTTTCCGGAAAAGCATCCTGCCAATGTAGACGTGCTTTTTCCGGAAATACTTATAATGGAAAACTGTTCCGTTGTAAGCATTTACGGAAAAGGGTACCAGTGTGGACGTAGCCAACATGTTTAGTTTCAGGTCAGCACTACATTAATATGCAAAGAGCTGCCAAAGCTGCCACAGTGCTTTATGGGAGCTGTATTATGGGTACTTCGTAGCTATGTTATGCTCTCTAGCTAGACTGTAATATTTTATGACAAGCAAAACAGTTTCAAGAAAATCCCTTTATTCCTTTATCAGAAACAGGATCTCTGTGGAGCTATGAGGCAACAAAACGTCTACTACTAATGTGTGGATGTACTGCCCTGGTCCGGCCTGCTTTCTTTCTGTTTCCACCAGGAAATGTGTCATAGGAAACAAAATGCTTTATCTAGAATGCACCGAAAATGTCAGATGTCTACAATTTCTATAGGAATTACTCCTTTTTTCTTTATATACTGTTTCCTGATTTAACAAAAATAATATTAAAATAAATGATCAAACCATTATAAATACACTAACTGATTTAATAATTCAATCACACAATCCTAACATGTCTTAATCAGGCTTTCAGGGAATTTCAGCAATCTTCCCTTTTTGCTGTATTGCAAATGCCTCTTTTGCCAAATAATTATCTGGCAAAAACTGGTCAGTCTCATGATCCCAGGGTCAATTTGTGAATTTTTTCAATTTGTATGTTCTCACCTCATGTGTCTCAGCAAAGTTGTCAGGCATTTTGAGCAGATGCTTATGATTCCTCTAACATTTTACCTTCATCTGTGATCACTGAATACAGTTACATCTACATTTGGAGATTGGCTGTAAGAGCCCCATCTCTAGTAAGTAAACAAACACTCGCTCTGTCTTGTTGAACTAGGACACTATATAGACTTGCTCAGGCAGCAGCTTTGTATATTCATTCCAATATATTCCTTCTCATTACTGTGGGAATGAGGGTCTGTTTTACATTCTTCACTCCTGAGTTCAATGAAATATTTTTTCTTCTCCTGTACTTTTCACTTACATCACTTAGCATTTCTCCTGTCAATCTTCAATTCATCCTATATGCCTGGAAATACAGCATGTGACACTTGCATCATGTTCACATGTATACTTACTGCTTGTTCCAGATCATCAGGCTGCGTACTGTCATATGGAGTATATACTCTTCAAAGTGTGCCTGACATTCCTAAGTGAAATCCAGGTTAGAAATCCAAAAGTCACACCGTACTTCTATATTTTCAGTAATAGTCACTGTATTCATGGTGGGGCTTCTTTAGGCCCATATTTATTTATTGCAGATCAGTTTTTTCTCTGAAGTTATGACCATAAAATCAGGAAAGTTAGTACATCCATACCTCAGACTTCATAGCTGTTTGGAAATGGTGTGTCTATTGTCTCTGTTACACTGATTCTGTCTTAGGGCACACCTATACAGCAGGGCTAAAGCCAAAATAAGATACACAACTTGAGCTACATCAATTGCATAGCTTAAGCTGAAATAGATTATTTCAGTTTTTGGCGCTGTTTATACAGCAGGAAGTCTGAGGTAGAGCACTCTTCCCCTACTTCCCTTACTTTTAGTAAAATGAGAGTTACAGCAGTCGGAGTTAGAAGTCCTCCTGCTTGACATTATTTTGACATTATGTCGAGCTAATTCCTTGGTGTGGGTGCAGACTATGTTAATTTTCAATAACATCAGCTATACTGAAATAACATTGCTATGTAAACATGGCCTTAGAGTTAGATGCCTATGAGGGTACATCTACACTACAAGCTTCTTTCAAGAGATCTTCCAAAAAATCTTCTTTTGAAAGAAAGCATACAGATTGATTGGACACTCTCTCACATAAAAGACCACCTGGAACCACTTCAACCAGGGCATTAGGTCAGCAGTTGCTTCCAGGTGTTGTTGCCTAAAGTTAACTGAGACATATGTTTAAAGGGACCCCCTGGGACAGCCGTTTCTCAGGTTAAGCTGCATGCTTGCTTACATCTGTGAGGGACAGCAAAGCTTTAGCAGTGCCTGCTTTAGTTGCCCAGCTTTGTTGAATGCCACAGCATGGAGCTGGAGCTGGAGCTGGAGCTGGAGCTGGAGCTGGAGCTGGAGCTGCCCCTGGGCAGGCAATGGTGCAGGTTCTGCCGCAGTTTGAGCAGACCATCTTGACAATCCTGCTCCAGCTCAACTCAGAGCTCATCTGTGAGTCCTTTTGCCTGGGTGTGGAAGCAATTCCTTTGCACCTGCACCCCATGGTCAAGAGATGATTCTGGAGGCTGGACACCAGTTCTGACTGGTGGGACCAGCTGGTGATGGAGCAGTGGGATGACCAGCAGTGTCTCAACAACTTCCTCATGTGGAAGGCCACATTCTTGGAGCTATGTGCCCAGCTTCCCCCCCCCCCCCCCAATCTCTGGAGACGCAACACCCATCTGTGGTCCACCATCCCCCTGAAGAAGTGGGTCACTATTACCATCTGGAAGCTCATTACCCCCAACAGCTACCAGTTGGTGAGCCACCAGTTTGGCATGGGGAAGTTCACCATCGGGATCCTCTTCATGGAGATAAGGCACTCTCAGGCTGCAGTCCCTCTGCGGGGAGGGGAGTTCTGGGAAAAGGGGACCCTAGGGAAAGGGTGGGTGGAGCAGGGGTGGGGGGAAGCCCCATCTTTGGGGTGGTTGTGCCATCCTAACCTCACACTGCCCTGCTAATGGGTGGGTGGCGTCATAGGGGGTGACTCCTGGGATGTTTGAGGGGGGGAGGAGGTGGATGAGTACCTCCCTAGGGCTCAAGCACTCCCTCTCATTCTATGTTTTCTGTGTTTCTTTATTTCCTTTTGCAGGCTGTGAGGGCCATCAACTCCATTCTGCTGCACAGGGTCATCCACCTCGGATACCTAGACCCAATAGTGGCTGGATTTGCTGCCCTGGGCTTCCCGAACTGTGAAGGAGCAATTGATGTGACCCACATTCCAATCTGTGCACCATAGCATTGAGCCACCCAGTACATTAACATGAAGGGCTATTTTTTCATGGTTCTGCAGGCAACCACCGTGGACATCTCTATAGTTCCTGTTTCCTACTGTCTTCGAGCTGAGGGTGACGATGCTGCCAGTATCCTTCTCCTCCTGTAGCTGTTGTTTGTCATCTTCCTCATCCTCCTTCTTTAGGAGCTCTGAGAGGGTGAGCATAGGTGTCTCCATGCCTGAATCCACCATTACAGGTGGGGAAAGGGCTTCCCCACCCCCCAGGATCTGGTGCAGCTCTTTGTAGAAGGGGCAGGAGTGGCATTCTGCACCAGAGCGAGAGCTGTGATCCCTGGCTAGGGCATACCTTGATGGAGCTCCTTCACCTTGCTCCATACTTAATTCAAGGTGCCAGATGGTGTCCCCTCTGGTCCAGAGCTTCAGCCATATGACCATAAATGTCCTTATTATGCCTCTGGGAGTGGTGATCTTGCATTGTTTCCTCCTCACCCCACAGCTCAAAGAGGCACAGGATCTCTGCCCTGAACCAGGAGGGCAACCAGCGTATGGTGCACCTGGATGGGTCCTCAGAGCCCTGGTGCTGCTTCCTGTGCAGGACAGAAGGGTCTCGGGGGGCATGTGGCTGTGCCATGTGTCAGAGGCATTTAGCAGTCAGAGCCACGTGGTCAGGGTGCTGCTGCAAAGCTGGCTTCCTTCCAAAAGACTATTCCAGGGTTCCTGCACTTTTAAGAGCTGGCAGGAGGCAGGTGCTAGAGAGCTGTGATTAGTATGGATGGAGTGTCCACTAGCGCATTTATCCTTTTTCCTGGAGGCCTCTTCTGTTGAAAAAACTCCTTCTTCTGCATCCACACATGCCTTGTTCCGAAAGAGCTCTTTCTCATAGAATGAGGTTTACCAATGTTGGAAAAATCCCTGTGTTCTTTTGATGTTCTTTCAAAAGAATGCAATAGCAGTGTGGACATAAATGTCTGTTTTTCAAAAAAAAAAAACTGCAGACTTGATGCACTCTGAGACTATCACCTGTAATAGTACCACTCTCAACCCCTACTGCTCCCCTTTTTGAGAGACTCGTGGAGAGCTTGGCATCTATCAGTGGGTCAAAATTGAGACATTGGAGCTGATGGCAGAATGTGATTTAAATCATATTCAAGCTTTGACATCCATGTCAATTTGGTGCCCTTGTCGAGATATGTTAGATATAGGTTAGGCATGAACTTGTTGCAATAATTCATTGTGTCTAGCAGTTTTTGAATTTTCTTTTTTATTTTCTGGTCTCTTTGATTCATTGGGCAGGATTCCCTTGAAGGTCAATATCTCTTCCAAGTATATTATTTTGTTTCTTTGAAATTGACATATGACCTTATTCAGTTTAAGGTTATTAGTTCTCACAATTGTCAGTGTTCTACTCAGTTATTCCCAATGTTCAGTGACAGTGCTGCCCCAAATTGTTATGTCATCAATGCATATTTTCCCACTTCTTAGACCAGGGCTGTCCTTAGGATTTATGGGGCTCTACACTATTAAGATGGTGACCCTATGCCCAATGGCAGCTGCGGGGTGTGGGGAGGGGAAAGACAATTTTTTGAGATTGTAATTTTATAATCTTCAGCAACAGACTAATGAAATATTTTTCAAGAAAAAGGTCCTATAGATTAACTCATAGAAATGGAGATTATATGCCTGGGGTTGCAAATTCCTGTTAAATGGCTCATTACCACTTGTACAACTCTTTCACAGATTCAATATTCCACTAATAGGTCTACAGACTTTTTCAATTTTTTGTTAATTTGAACCTCTCTGGAGGAAGCAGAGCCACAGAAATAGGAAGAGGTGAGTGGGTGGACATTAAGACCCAGTGGTGGCCCATATTTTCAGGTGCCTTCACAGCTGCATATTCTTCATATGAGTGTGGAATGCCCTGTGCTAGACCTTCTAGCATCTGTCTATTGTACTCTAAAATACTTCTGGAGCCAAACATACTTGGAAAACCATTCTTAGGAAACCGTATCTGCTAAATGATGTGTTGAAAGTGCTGGTCTTGAATATCTGTGTGCCAAAGAAGATATGCTAAAATCCAGTCAATAGATATAATTTGCTGAAGAATTTGGCTCCTGCTTTGAAACAGTTAACTTCTTGTGAGATCCTAGGATCTATGCACACCCATACTCCTCTGTTGGATTTATTATGTATGCAGGGTAGTATCCAAGGTTCCCTCTAAGCTGCATGGCAGCATAGCACCGTAGCTGCTTAATGAGCTACGCCCAGGGGCTCAGAGCTACTGTTCACATAGCTGCCTGGCTGGGAAAGGGGCACTTCACCAGCTACAGCAGCTACAGCAGCAGCTCCCTGTTGAGGCTAATTAAGTATCTGTGGGGCTGTGCTGCTACACAGCTTAGAGGGAACCTTGATAGTTCCAGGTCACTGATTTCACCATAATTCCTTTCTTTCTTTCCAACGCCAAATAGACTGTATACATGAGTTCTAAATATATCTTAAAAGTGTAAATAATATACAATTTACTACATCCAAACAACAACATGACATTTTTAAACAATCACTAAGATACTTAAGAATGGGCTGTAGCCTGCTAAGATATATCTTCCCTATTCTATCCCTTTCTTGATATATTTTAATAGCATGCCAGTAATGCAAGGCCTACAGGACCTAATTTATCCTGTATTAATTAGTTTTAGCAAGAATATCGTGAAAAAGTATAGGGTTAAATTATTTCCCTTATTTTTCTTTTTCTTTTTGGTATATGTATTGTGTAAGGATGATGAAAGACTTTTGCGGTAAAACTTACAGCTGGGTTTTGTACACAGATGGACCATTACTTAATATTGCGTGAGCAGAGATAAGTTCAAATCTGCAGATTCCAGCAAAACTTAAGAGACCAGATTTCCTGTTACCCAACCACATGATTTCCTGCCTTTTCTTTGTTCCAGGGAGTCGCTCCAGGGAGACGTCAAGTAGTTCTCCTATACGTATTCAAAGACCCTCCCCCCATATGTCTCCCAATCAGCTGTAGGTACCCACAGAAATCTCAGGGTGCAATGTCCAACTTTGGTTAGGAGGTTGGACACCCTGGCACAGAAAGGGGATCAAGACCTAGAAATTAAGGAAGTCAGGGCTGCTGTGGCTGCTGCTGCTAAAGCGCACTCTGGAGTGTCCACTGTTTTTTCTCAAGGTCAGAAACAAGCTTCATTCTCTTTTCAATCTTTATATCTCTGCCTTGCTTCATTTATTCTGTCTAAGTCTTGCTTCTAAGTATTTCATACTCCACCTGCACCAAAGCCCCTCAGGCAGAGGGAGGCTGGTCCTTCCACATTCGGCCTGTGGGGAAGAAGATTCTGTAAGTATAAAATTCTATTAGGTAGTTGAATCTGTATGTTTAGATAAGTCCAGTTTATAACATAAATTTTGTTAATGTTATTCACAGGGGAGATTCAATGAATCTGTATACTCAGTGCTATATTTTTTGTTGTGTTTGCCACCATAATTACATATTCTGATTGTAAGCGTGACTGTTGTTCTGGACCTTCAGACCCTCCTGAGGTGGAGCCATACCATTCCACCAGCTTGTAACCTGGGATAGGGAGGATGAACTTAGAATCTCTGATAAGATTGGCAAGCCTTACCCACCTAAATTCACTATAGATTCTTCCCAGGCTATAGGGCTAACGTCATGGCTGCTCAGAACTATGCTGGTCTGCTTAAACATGGCAGGTTTAGCCATGAACATTTCAAGAGTTTACTTTTTAGCAAATATGTGATGCCATTAACAATTATTGGATCTTAATTTAGGCCAATGGAAGGAGTTTCTTACTTAGCCAATTATTTACTGTTCTGATACTCAGTTAACCCTATTTTTATTTTTGTTATATGAGTCTAAATCATAACTAAAATAACACTGGTATTTTGAAGGGTGACTGCAATAGCAACACAATGACTTTCCTTTTCTGATGTCTTAATTCATATTGTTTAATCTAAGTGTCAGTTGCACTCTTCCAAGACTGGAATTGTTCCTCCAATGTAGTATTCCTCCAATGTAGTATTACACAGTAACTTTTTACTCTTCCATTTTGTGTGCTTCTTACATTTATTTCTGGTTCTGTTATTATATTTATTTGTGTATCAGTACTTTCTTTACTGATTTCGAGTTTTTTGAGTTGTTTGACTTCTCTATTATTGTGCTTAAGAACACTGATGGATCCCTTTTTACACTTTCCTACTTTCATCTTATCAGGTATCAGAATTAAATTCAAAATATCAAAATTTTCCATGAGATAGAACATTTTCATCAGCTCTCTTAGGCACATTTTTCAAATGCACTGTTGCACAGACACCTGACAAGACCTAATTCTCTGCTATCTTACGCAGTGAGTACATTCAAACCTGTGGAACTTAGATGTAAAAAAATGCTACGAAATTGGAATTGGCCATACAGTCACACACTCCATGGAAATAAGTGACCACCCACAAGTATAGGTCATTGGGAAATTAGGCTAACTCTCCCTCTCACTTTAAATGCAGTCCTTCCTGACACTGAAATCTGTTTGATATTTTGTTGAACAGTAGCTATTAGGATTAGGTTACTAGCTCTTCTTTTAACTGACAGAAACAAGGATAGAATCTTTTAAAGGAAGATACTGCTGTTTCTTAATTGATAGTTATTACTATGATGTGACTTGAGAGGAAAAGCATTCCATATCAAATCCTAGGTGTCACCGCAAGGCAGTTTTCTATAAATGTTGCCTGCATATTAATTATGGTGCAGTACTCATCTTAGTAAAATATTCTTCTCCTTTCACAGAAAGTAAAAAAAAAAAAAGGAGCTGAATGTGAATACAGCCATCAGTGATTCTGAACAAAACTTCAGAAACCACCCCTAGACCTGGCAGAATTGTAGTGACTAATGACAAGAGTGACAAACCTGTGGAAGAACTGATTAGCAAATCCCTCATTGCAAACTTCACCATCCAAATCAAGCCATGTTCTCATGCAGTTTTGCAAGGAGGATTCAAGGATGGGAGGAGGATGAGACTCAAGTTTTAGACAGTAGGTATATTTAAGCAAGGTAGGTTCCAGTATTTTGTTTGTTTGTTTGTTTGACTCTCATCATGTGAAACATGTGGTAGCTGATCTAGCTCTGCAAATGTTTAGTAGTCAACAAGAAATCAAATGATTTTTAGCAAAAAAGCAAAGGCTGCTTCTGGAGAAAACATGTATGTGAACCTGAAGGTTCAGAACCCCATAGGAAAATTAGTTAGAAATCACAAATACCATTGATGTAATTTGAATCCTTGATTCTACTTGAAAGAATCTCAAAATAGCTACAGTAACTACATTGAGATTTTGACTGCCATGGTAATGATGAGAGGCAGAAATAGTGGAGAACATTTAGAGCAGACATTAAAATGAAGCAGATAGGTACCTAGATTCCCCCCTGTGAATCTAATTACTCCTTTAATCCACTAGGCAGGCCTGTAATCCCTGGAATTCATAAAACCATTCCTTAAATGCCACCTAATCAGATGCCTAAAATCCCTATCTCATGTGCAGGAACTGATTCAGTAGGTATGCTCAGAGCATGCCTAACTCCCAAGAAAAGACAGTCAAAGAAGATGTTATGGGGATGGTCCTTCCTTATACCATATAACCCATGGCTTCAATTCCCACCTGGGAGCGAGAGGACCTGAGTACCTGCCCCTGCTCTCATTAACACTGAAGCACTGGTACTTCATACCAAGTAGAACAGCTTCAACAGAAGAAATTAAGAGTCCATCCTAAAATACCCATTAGCCCAGAGGTTAGGGAACTCAGATGAGAGAGGGGGATTCAGGACCATGCTCCCAATTGTCCTGAGAAAGGCACCCAACAGGTTTGCCTTAACCCCAGGAAAAGATACATTACTATAAACTTTGAGCAGAGCGAGGCTCCTCTCTTTGGCTAATTTTTGGCATTTAACCACCTTTAAGATGCAGGGGACTTCCCCACTCTGTGACTTTCTTCCTGAATAGTTGAGGTACCTGCCCTCTCAGTGTATTAGCTTTTTTAAACCCTTTCTTAGGCACCCAGCTCTCCACATTCATTGTATTTAGAGCCTGGTGTACCTAACTTGGGATGGTGAATTCCACCAGGCAACAAGGCAGCTGAAAATGAATTAGGTTTGTGAGTCTAGCCAAAGGTGTCCAAACAGCCTGATATTGTGGTCAGAAAAGAAGGCAGAATTGTTGAGCAAACAGAGCAAAGAATCTATTTTTCTATCACCTTTTCCAACTTTCAACTCTCCAGGCTCCAACAGGGGAAAAATGAAGCTGTCTATTTTCAAACATACACAGCAATGTATGCAATTTCAAATCTCCTTTCACTGTAGTCTAACAACTATTCTTAGCGTGAAAACGTGATTATCAAAACCAACCTTCCAAATATGAAGCCTTCTCACAAACAAATGCAAGCTCCTTAGCCTCCAGGCTGGTGTTTTCTTGTCCATTTTTGTTGTTGTTGTTCTTAGTGTTTATAAACATTGCGGGTGAAATACTAGACACAGTGAACTCAGTTGGAGTTTTGCTATATACTTTAATGAAATCCAGGTTTCTCCTTCCACTTCTTTTACTCTTGTTTTCTTTTGATATTTTCAAATCCAATGTGTATTGAAAACTAGATGATGCTACATCTATTATCAACATTTAAACCTCTTTCCTATTCCTATTGTGAATAGTGTGCCACAAAATACAGCATCCTGGACAATGTATTTACTGTGTTACTTTGTTCTATGGTCGTTCCGTTGAAGCTATTCACCAATAGACCCTCTTTCTTTCCATGACTCAGCGTCTGTGTCTATGTCTACACTGCAGGCATCTTGCACAATAACTTTTTGCGGAAGAGATACTCCGCAAAAGTTTCTTGCTCAAGAGCTTGTCCATACTGCCATGTGCTTTTGCGTAAGATATGTGCTTTTGTACAAGAGTGTGTCCACACTGCCATGGATGCTCTCGCATAAGAAAGCTCTGATGGCTATTCACAGAATGGTCATCAGAGCACCCGTGTTTTTTCCAATAGGAGTTTCTTGTGCAAGAAACCCCTGTTGCCCGTCCACACATGCCTTTTTGCGCAAGAGCTCTTGTGCAAAAAGGCTTATTTCTCGTAGAAAGAGAAATAACTCTTGCACAAAAAGCCCTGTCTTCTGACGATCTACTGTACTTTTTCTTGTGCAAAAACACGCTTGTAGTATGGACGTTCCGTGAGTTTTTGTGCAAAAGCTCTGCAGCATATAAACAAGTGGAATTCTGTTATTTTCTCTTTTGGGTGTCTTGAAGTAGTTTATGTCTAGGTACTTTTTTGGCTCTGTCAATCTGTTTTTTCACTTCTCCGGGTATTTCAGTTTTAGGAATGCTGTATAAAGATCCTGTAGGTGTTCATCTCTGTCTGTGGGATCAGAGCAAATCTGGTTGTATCTTAAGGGTTGGCTATATATAATAGATTGAGAAATGTGTCTGGGATGGAAGCTGGAGGCATGAAGGTAAGTGTAATGATCTGTGGGTTTCCGGTATAGGTTGGTGGAAATTTGCCCATTATTCAATTTATTCAACTGCTCATCCAGTAATTTGATCTATGCCATCAAATGCCAGCAATGCCCCACTACCTTTGTTCTTAATCCGCTTCCTTTTCACTACCCAATTTTCAGGTGCTTATGGCACCAGCTCTGCCTACTTGTTTTTCCCGTTGATATTTTTATTCCCTCTTCTCCTTGTTTCCTGCACCCTTCTTTTTTTCCTCCCCCACCTTCTTCCCTATTTATTTTGGGTCTGCACATCCTAAACTCATAACTCTGGTCATCTGAAGAAGTGGGCTGTGCCCACGAAAGGTCATGATACCATCTACATGTTTTATTAGTCTATAAAGTTCTACCAGACCTTTTGTTGTTTTAAGTATATCCTGTACAGACTACCTTGGCTACCCCCTGAAGCTGTTGGCATAATAATTGTGATAACAATTTTATTTAAATAAAACAAGGTAGTGTGAGCCATTTGTAAGAATAGGTTCACTTTTTACTTATAATGTCAGTGATTCAGCTGACTAAACCTGTTCAACTAAATCTGAACAAAACTTACATATTTGAAATTAAATATTTTCCAATGGAATCAAACAGTTTAAGGGAAAGGGGAATCGGACTATCCACATGCTTAAAGTTATCTAATTATCTAAGCATTTTGCTGAATCAGGGCAAAGATGGTTAATTTACCTTTTATAGGCAGATAAATCCATGTTTGAAAGTATCTGCATTTCCCTCAGTCTGCTGAATCAAACTCTTAAGGAATGGAAGAAAGTTTGGCTTGCAAATTTTAAATCCTACTGTGGTACTTTCTAATTCAGGAGAAAATAAATAATGTACTTGAATTTTTTCCCTTACTGAGCAAAACAGCTGGAATTATGGTACAGAAGAATGAGACCAAATCAATCTGAGTTGGTTATTCACTTTTTGAGTATTATCTCCTTCCTTTAAAATAGGAACAAAATATGTTCTTTTGAAAAGTCATACTCCTTTGCATGACTGTACATATTTTTAATTTTGAAAAATTTATAAAAAAATAAAATAATTTTACAACAAAAAATGGATCCATATATGTTATTCACAATATCCTAGAGCAAAAAAAAAAAAAAAAAAAAAGAGTCTAGATGTATAAGGATTGCTGAACTCTTACAGATCATCAGCTGATGTAAGAATTAGCTCCACGGAACTCAAGCAAGCTAGAATCACCAGACTTATAAATCTAACTAATATAGATGACACTAATTTTATGAAAAGTATTGTTTTTTAATTTGCTTTCTAGCTGATAACTGAATAGTCAGTATCAGATTAAATCTTCAGAAACTCTAATAGAGACCATAGAGAGACAAATAATCTGATTTTGCACTGAGGAAGACCTAGGGGAAATACTTTCTTCTTTACTAAGATAAGGTAATTAGTTTCATATTTATGAGGAAAGGATAGAAAAAGAGTTGTTAAATGTTTACTATTTGAGCCCTAC
This sequence comes from Pelodiscus sinensis, assembly GCF_049634645.1. NCBI lineage: Eukaryota > Metazoa > Chordata > Testudines > Trionychidae > Pelodiscus > Pelodiscus sinensis. The sequence goes on along the minus strand of NC_134715.1, from coordinate 96,504,496 downwards.
TACTTCAATTTAATAATGTAAAACTGTTGTTAAAAGATTTATTATTTCCAGCCTTTAGTCTTGTTGCACTTAGTTTTGTGTGATTTCCCTCTCCACACTCCTTCAGGATATAGAAGTCAGTAACATAAATTTGAAATATCACTAATGTCAGTTTTACTTATAGATGGGGAGAGAATAAACAAACAAGCAAACAAAGCTTTTGAATGGAAGATGCAATTTTATCCCCTCATGTTATCCAAGAAGGTTTTAATATTATATTTCAGATATCAGGAGACAGCAAAATTTTCTGGTATTTTGTGAAATGCAAAGAGTAACTATAGGTCTTTATCCTGTAACACCTTTCACTTATGGGTAGTCATGTGAATAATCCAGATAAAATTGAAAAGGACTGTTCTCATGAGTGAGGTTATGTAGGACTGGGTTCTCATTGTCATTGTAGCTGGTAGAAATAGAAAAAAATATTTTTTAATTACACACACACACAAACACACAAGCCCCATGTACTCTATAGCAACGCTAGACATAAATTCTGTAGAAAGGCTTTCTATGTAAGGGCTGTTTGGTAATCTAGCAAATAACCAGAAATACTATAGCTGATTCCAGTAAATTCAATTTTAACCAAATTAAACATGAAATAGGAAAAAAAAATAAAACAACCACCATGGAAGTGCTTCTGATATATATCAAACTGTACCAAAATAGTTCCCAAATCTGGGGAAGAAAGTGATGCTTGGAAAAATACTCAAGTTTTATAAGCAGGACTTGTTTTTTTTAAACATGAGTTAGGGCTTTGCATTCAAAATTCTCAATTTACAAAACAGGATTGTTTTCCTTTTTTTTCAGTTTTCACCCGCATATTCGCAATCTAGCAAATGAACAGGAAGGGTAGGGGATGTTCAGTCTGCACATTTGACTGAACCAATTCAATTCCAAATAATGCTATTGACATTTGCTTTGTACTATAAAGTTCCCTTACTGGAATTAGCAGTGATTTCACATGTTTAATTGATTGCTTGTGATTTGAAGTTATCTAGATATGCTTATGATGGGTCTTTGCCTTTGGTGGAGAAAGAACAGATTAAGAACTATTTAGAAAAGCTAGACATACACAAATCCATGGGTCCAGATTTAATGCATCCAAGGATACTGAGAGAGTTGGCAAATGTCATTTCAGAGCTTTTAGCCATTATCTTTGAAAACTCGTGGAGATCGGGAATGATCCTGGATGATTGAAAAAAGGCAAATGTAGTGCCCATCTTTAAAAAAGGGAAGAAGGACAATCCAGGGAACTACAGACCAGTCAGCCTATTTCATTAGGAGGGTGTTGAAGTACTGTAATGGGTTACCTAGGGAGGTGGTGGAGTCTCCATCTCTAGAGGTTTTTAAGTCTCGGCTTGACAAAGCCTTGGCTGGGTTGATTGAGTCGGGATTGGCCCTGCTTTGGGCAGGGGGCTGGACTTGATGACCTCCTGAGGTCTCTTACAGCCCTATGATTCTATGATTTTTATATTAATTCCTATGTTGGGCTCTGCTTTCACAGAATTCTCTCTCCATGGAACTTAGGAAAGAAACAAAATACACAGAATATAAGAAGCTAATAGAGCTGCTACTTCTGTAACTCAAGGGCAAAATGTTTGTTTTAGAGTCAGGTGACCCATGCTTTAGCTTCTGCAGTGACTTTTCCATAATTAATGAGTTGATTAATTGTGTGCGCACTGTAAATGATGGTGTCTGGATTCTGATTACTGACCCATACATGACTCCAAAAACATGACAAACAAACAAAATAATCAATTACAAGGTCCAGATGCTTTATATTACGTGTCTAAAATGTTTCAGGTAAGAAGTTTGCATATTAAGAGCATAATCTAAACCCATATGACACTTTAGGAAATGGAATATTTTGAAAGGAAAAAACCGTCTAGCAAATATTAGTAAAAAACACCAAAAGACAGCTGTAAGAAACTTTTCTTCTTCTCTGCACAACCTCCTTCATAAAAGATTTTCATTCTTTAGTGCATGGGTGGAGAATCTTTTTTGGGCCAGTGGCCGTTGACCTCCAGAAAAATCAGTCAGAGGCCTCACACAAGTGAGAACAAAAGCAAACACACCTGACAAAGAAGGGGAAAGACATTCCCCATATTCCTCTTGCATACCAGATCCTGGGGGGGGGGGGGGGGGAAGGGGCAGGGCAGGGCTAGTAGATTTTGTGTGCTCCAGCCCTGTGGGTATGTGGCACGGGCTCCCCAATGATGAGCCTTGGAGGCTGGACCCAGGCAAGCCAGGCCTGCTTTAGTGAATTTAGTAAACCTCCTTGCAGGAGGAATAACAGTAGTTCGAATTAGGAAATTTAATTCGAACTACCTAGTCCATGCCACGTGTAGCCGCGGACAGGTAGTTTGAACTATGGGCATTTAAAAATGGTGCCTGCCCTGGAACATGCAAATGAAGCCCGGGATATTTAAATCCCGGGCTTCGTTTGCACGTTCAAATGCCTACATTAGCCACCCTAGTTAGAACTAAGGTGGCAATGTAGACATACCCTTCTATTACTTTGGGGCTTGTAAAATTGTCTGATTCAAGAAGTCTAAGTTTACTAAACTGGAGAAGAACAAGTTTTTGCTCTGATACAAAAGACCTTATACAAAGGAAACTATCATGTGATCTTTTATGACAGTCCTTTCAATCACTGTGATAAGGTATTGTGGTAACATTTTATAAATGTGTGTATTATCACAGCAGGTATAAAACCAAGATATAGTTCAATATACCACTAAGAAGAACTTTACATATTTTCTATTTCTTAAAAGAACAAGATCTTCTGACCCAAGACATAATCTTCTATACCCATTGAACTTCTCAGGAGTTCCAAAAGTACAAAAGAGTAGAATTTTCAATAGAAAGTGAAGTTGCAACTTTAGTAGTTAATTAAAAAAAACCATTTAATTTATATAATACTTTTAATCTGTAGATCTCAAAGCACTTTACAATTTTAACATATTTAGCTTCACAATACACATGTGAAGTAAGGAAGCTTCATTGCCCCATTTTACAGATGGATATCTGGGGTACAGAGAGGCTAAGTTACTTGCTTAAGATACCACAGGAACTCTACAAAAGGAAGGGAATTGAAACAAGGTCTTCTGTGTCCTGCTCAATTTCCTTGACCACTGAGACATCCTTTTTTGCTATAACTAAGTTTAGAATTCAGGACAAATTTTAATAATTCATTTATGGAGATTAGAATTTCCCCATATAATTACTGTCAATTAACTGAGTTATAGAAGGCTGACCTCCATTTTTGTTCCAAACTCATTCAGTAGTAAGGGCAAATTGCCTTTTCAGTTATGATCACAGGTTGGAAGTACAAGCTCTCCAAGACAATTAATATACAACTATTCCTTTATAACTTTTTCTCTTCCGTTCACCTTCTCTAATTATTAACATACGACTTATTTTTTACCTTCCTCATTCTTCTCTCCCTCTCTCTGTTATATCTCTGTTCATTCTCCTTTCCTTCACTTTGGCTATCACATACCAGCCAAGTTCCATGAACTCCTCAAGACATTTTTGTATGATTTTTTTTTCTGATTCAGTCTGAATTATATGTTAATAATTTATTAATAATTTTTGTAATATCTCCTATCTAAGGCGCACATACATGTCAAGATTCAAAGATGTTAATACCAGAATGGATCATCACGATCATCTAGTCCAGCCTTCTGCATATTACAGACCACAGTGCATCACACATGTACTCCTGTTGTAGAGTACCCACAACTGAGTTACTAAAATGTTTTAAATCTTGATGGAATGAATTCAAGTTACAGAGATTCCAATGTTTACTTTAGTTCAAACCAACAAGTGGGCTGTGTACCATGCTACAGAGAAACGTAATCTCCCCACCCTATAGTTTCTACAAATTTGGTGGGAAATTCCTTCCTGATTTCAAATATGGCAGTCAGCTAGCTCCTGAACATGGGGTGTAAGACCTGCCAACTTGACACCAAGGGAAAAAATCAGTAGTAACTCAGAGCCCTCCTCATTTATTGCCCTATCCCTTTAGTAGCTAGAATAAGGACCTTCAGTGGAACCTTCACTTATTCCCTGTAGTTCTGAATATGACTTACGTTTCTGCAGGGATGAATGATAACTAAGGCAAATGGGTAATTGTCATTTCAGATAAGTGACACATGGTAGGAATGCCAAAATAATTCATTCTCTCTTTCTCTCTCTCTCTCTCTCTCTCTCTATGTATGGTATTAGTAGGTGAGAACTTCTCATCAATGTTTGGAGGTTTTCCCCAGCAACCGGTTGAGGCAGAGGTGTGGGGAATAAGACGCAGCTCAAAGCTCAATACTAGCTTTTCCACCACTTTTCTTCTTCCAATGCACTTTCAATGTTAAGAGTAGAGCAGCAGTGATTGACCAGCAGACCACCTTACATTATGATAATGTAAATATTGACTGAATCCAACTTGAGGGAATATATTGTGACATTGCACCCCATATTCTTCATGGAAATATGCATCTGAATATGAATATGTATAACTCAATATGCTTTATGTGAAACATTGCACAGAGCATATCATTGTAAAAGTTATAATCTGCTGAAAGTGTCAATTCTATTTGTGTGCATGTATCATTCCTGTATTTGAAGTTACAAATATGAAGTATAAATCTGTTTACTAATCTAAACACACAGAGTGAAGGCCATCCCATGTACTTAAGGAACTTATTCGCCAGGAATTGGGACAATGATGTGTGAATAGTCTTGCTTTTCCCGTAAGCCTGGAGTATGGTTGGTCTCACAAAGACATGGGACCAGGCCACCTGATGCTGGAAACCATTTTGGATGCTGTACTTTTCCACTCAGGGTGAGGAAAGTTTGAATTTGACATAAAGGATTCCAGCCTTGTAGAATATATATATATATATATATATATATATATATATATATATATATATATATATATATATATATATATATATATAAAGACATGAAACCAAACAATAAGGGCTGCTAGCAGAAATGACTATTGTTAAGGTAAGAAATTGCATGTAACAAGGTTCTTAGGGTATGTCTACACTACCCCCTAGTTTGAACTAGGGGGTAGTGTAGACATACCCTCAGAGTATTAAGGTAAGCTGAACCATTTTTTATTTATTTTGCTTAGTAACTTACTTTGATCTCTCTGCTGTTACTTGCAATCACTTAAATCCTACTTTATATACCTAATAAAATTGCTTGTGTTTATTAATAAACCCATTGTAAATAACTGTTACCTGGGGAGAATAGCTATGCATTTCTCTCTTTTATTGAAAAAGGGCATGTACAACTAAAGAAGTCATTCTGTATAAATTTTATCAATAGTGAGATGGATTTATCTGGGGTTTTGATAGCATTAGGGCTGTCCACATGGTACTGTGTCAAGTCCCTTTAACTAAATCTTCCCAAAGCTGAATGGATCACAGTGTCTGTGTCGGTCTGTTGTGGGTTGTGATATCAACACAAGAAATGCCTTACTGGATTAGATCAGTTGTCCATGTAGCCCAGCTAAAGTGGGTCAATATCAGATGTACTGGCAGAAGTTGATAGCACTTGTGAAGATAAAACCATTTTTATTTAGTGCCTAAATATGAATTTAGCTGCCTAGTCTTAGGAAAATGTTATGTTGTCATATATGATGTTTCTAAATATACATATATATTATGCATGTAATCTGATACTTATATATCATGGACACTATAAAATAATCCGATTGTGGGTTATCAAGCTTGTGTTCTTAGTATCTTTAAAGTACCTTTGTTGCTCTATAATAATAGTTAATAATCACAATGGAGTGATGAAGACTTTGGCTGTGTACATGCCATGTCTAATTAAGCTCATGGGGAGGAACAGTGTAAATATATTTAGGTACTTTGTAAAAGTAATTTATACACCCAGGATAAGTTAGGTAAGACTGGAAGCCCACATTTTCCAGTGGCTGAATGGACTTATTTTGGCCTTGTGCCTTAAAACAAGCCTAAGGCAGTATAACTCTCATGCTAGTATTACTCTCATGCACTATAGTTGCTTACAAATATATTCAGAAGGATATTTAAAAAAACCCCACACAAACCTTGTTATTATTTTATAAGTCTAAAATAAGAGCTTTTTTATTAAACTCTATGTATTATAGGGATGACATGTCACACCTGGTTATATTGGCTGTCATATTATATTGCCTTCTTCAACATACTACTACAACCGGGCTTGACAGTTTAGAACATTTCATGCCTTAAACTACTCAAAATGAAGGTAAATTCTTTATATCATCAGGCAGCAAATTCTAATCTCTTTCTGGCTATGGTATAAAAGTCAAATGAATAATCTTAAGTGAACTTGGGGAAAACAGTAAGGCTGCATCCCTAAAGCAATGGTGGTGACAAGTTTTAATTAAGCAAAAAGTTAGAGAGGTAAGGGGTCTAGTTCCCTCAATTTCAAATAATTGTAGAAAAATTCTGTCAGCTATAACAGGCTTATATGGGTCCTGTTGAATATCCTACTGCGAAACAGCCTACAATAAATTTCATCAGCAGCTGTAGATTCTCATTTCCTTTCCTTGGGCTTTCTATGCAATTTTTCTCTACACATTAGTTTCAAATCCTCGCTCCAAGATATTTCCATTCAGCTAAGTAAGCTGGCTGCATTTAGAGGAATCATAGTTTAGAAAGGTCATCCTGAGAATCAGAATAAATTAAGAATGGCAGTACTAAGTATCTGTTGTGACACTGTTACAAAACAGGAAGTATTTGTACAGGCCAACAGATTAGTTTGGGAAAATGCTAGCATATATAATTTGCTTTGTTACAAATCCCCTAAAATTATCCAATGGAACTTAGAAAGTTTGAACTGTTGCATAAACAGGTCTTGGTAATGAAAAGGCTGATTTAATCTTTTCTCTTACTGAACACCGAGAAACATTTGTGGAAGAAATACCTATGGAAAGCAGAATTGGGTCCGAATCCTAACAGTTTGGATTTTGGCAGTGCCTGGATTTGAAGACCCAGAGTTGAGCTTTACTCAGTTTTACTTTGTGTTTCAATTATGGTGACATTTAAAAGAGCAATTAAGGTGAATAAAACATATTTCATCTCATGCTTTTAACAAAAGAACTCTAATACCATTAGTAAACAAAGTCCACGTGTACTAAGACTTGTGTATTTTCTTGCCTTTGAGATGAAGGCCAGTTCTTTCATGTAATGTTGTCTCATAGACTCAATGTATATAAACTGTTTACTAGACCTATCCCCCAACCATGAGCTCATGCTCTGTATGGATCTTCTATGATCTGCAGCAACAGCTCCAGTATGTAACTACTGCATCCAGCCCACACCATATTGTCCTTTCAATTGCACCATTTCTCCAATGGTAATAGAAGTGGCAGTAGGAGACATACCTGGGGTTTCTTGTCAATTTTCTAACTAGTCAGAGCTCTGAGGAAGAAAGAAGTCAGCTTCTTCACAGCCATGCTGCTGATATGGGGAATATGGGATCCACAACTGAAAAACAAAGTAGCAACTAGGTCAGATTCTTGGCTGAGTTAAGGCCACTTTACACCAACTCTGTGGCATACACCCGCCTTAAACACTGACTACATACAAATAATAGCTGTGGTGTTCAGTGATCATTCACTGCTGCAAGAGCTCTACTTTGTTCTATATGTGGGTCCAGCTAGCTATGCCTAACAGGAGCTTCACAGCACTCTTCCTAGACTAGGTTTGGGTATTTCAAGCCTTTTAAAGTCACAGCCTCCATTACCAAAATTGCCACACAGTGTTAGCGTGATCCTTCACCTGCAGAGATATTTTAGAGATGTCTATGCCATGGACCTGTGCAGCTGATAATATCAACAGAGAAAAGGGGCATAGTAAAAAGAGACTTTAAGAAAAACTACTAGATCACACCCAAGTTGCATCTAGTCTAGCATCCCTGCCTCTGACAGTGATCAACACCATATTACGGAATGGCTACTGTGGGCATTCTCTGAGTTGTGGCTCCTTACCTTATCCTCCTTACTCGTAAAGTTTTGACCTTGGCTATATTTCATGTCTCACCACCCATTGCTTTCCACTTTGCTGCCTGTGCTCTGTTAAGTTCTGTTTTTTGCTTTCTTTGTTGCATCCTCTCAGGTTCACCTTCCCGTATTTTTTTCAAGTTGCTCTACATCTGGAAATGTAGCCTGAGGTGCTAAACCTCTTCCAATATGTCAAGCATCCAAATGTTTATCCTCCAAGTACAGCATCAGAAGTCATGTATTTGTTCCTTGCAACTACTCATTTTCACTGCTGAACTGTGTACTGTTCGTATACTACCTAGACTTAAGGTGTTCATTTTATGTAGCCTAACAAATAAAAGATTAATCAGTGACTTGAATATTGACTATAAATACAAATGTAATGTGATCTTCAGTCTAGCAGAGAAAGGTATAACAAAATCCACTTGCTGGAAGTTGACACAAGGAAAACACAGACAGGAAATAAAGCTTAAAACAAGCCTTAACAGTGAGAGTTATTAACCATTAAAGTGATTAACCCATGGTCCTCATAAATTCTCCGTCACTCACAATTTTACATCTAAATTGGATGTTTCTCTAAAGCACGTGATCTAGGAATTATTTCAGAAAAGTTCTAGGGGCCATGCTATGTAGAAAGTCAAACTATTTGATTTGTTCTGGCGTATTCCAGTCAGTCTCGTAAAGTATCAGAGCATGTGTAATCAGTTCCAACTATAATATGACTTGCACCATTTTTACTTGATTTACCCTTTCTTTTTACCATTCCTTATGTTGGCTTTCTGCTCTAGTTGTCTAGTTTAGACTATAACTCTAGAATCAGGAACCATAGCTCTTTTTAGTCTCCAAAAAACTCTATGCAAAACTATGGCACTACATACATATTTATTCATATTATGAATAACTACAATATTGCCTCCACCACTACCTCATATTACATAACAACCTTCAGATTATTTGTTTTCATGAATTATTCATCAATGACCAATATTCTGATTTCTGTTGCACAGTTTAAATGTGGAATACTTCACAGAATCACTTCAGATTTACATTGGTATCACAGAGATCAGAGTCCTGATCTCACAAACTAAAGTACTATAGTGGAACCTAATGGACATCTATGTTGGAAATGTCAGTAGAAAATTTAATGGTAGAAATAGAGTATGCACAATCTTTCCCCCCAATAATGGCCTCCTTTAGTCAAGTTGGAGGTAAGATAATGCTGGAAGACTTTGCACTGGTAATGCCTTTTTTAAATAAAACAATTTCATTTAATCAATCCAGCGTCAATCCAGCTTATTTCATAAGCATTTAATTTTGTTTTTTTTAATTGGATTTTCATTTGGTAATTTTTTAAGCAATACAAATATCTCCATATTTTCTTGTCTTTGTGACTCTGGATATTTAAATGGATATGGACAATCATGTCAAGCTAATTTTGGAACCCTCACATAACAGCAGGCAACAAACAGCAAATGGAACAAAAATGGGACAATGTATTAAAACAGATTACAAAACCTTTCAGGTTCATCAGTTTGAAACTTTGTTTATAGAACCAAATATGTTCAGGCCTGACTTAGTTTATATGTCAACTTCAAGCCCAGACACAATAAAAGGTGTTGCAGATCTCCACATTGACACCAGGAGAAACAGAATGTTTTCAATATTAATCTGTTCCTTTATAATCAGATCTCTTACCAGATCTCGTACCACCAGTTAAGTGCTTCTGTTGAGTATTAGTCCATTGGTTTTCCTTCCTGCTAAGTAGAAACCACTGTTTCTACATGAAGTTTGCAGAAAGCCTTGTTAGCTAATGACACTGAAAAGGAGGAATGGACTTCATTATTACTGAAATCAACAATGGAGAGACTATTACAATTAAATGAAATAATGTTATTATGGCACAAGAAGCTTTCTAATTATTTTTTGAAGGCTCCATGATTTCATAGATTCCCATTACTATCATTGAAAAGGAGAGGAAAGGTAAAACAGATGGAGAATTAGAATAAAAGGTGTTGCCCACTAATTGATAGTGAAAGAAATTAACACTGTTTTAACAGCTTCAGAGGGGTAACTGAGATAGTCTGAAACTGGAAAAACTTAAAAAACAACGTATCCTCTTGCTGCACCTGTTTTAACAATTTTGCAAAATACCATTCTAGAGGGATGGGATTTATGTATTCGTGTAATTACTGCAACAGAGTCAAATTCAGTCCTTTAGTGTGTATTGTCACAGCTTTGTGAGGTGAAGCTCACTGTGCTTGTGTAACTTACAAAATAGATGCATTGTGTCCTTCTCTAGTTGAAAGGCCTCATTCAGTATAACAGTTTTACTGTTAATGAGTTAATGGAGTTGCTCTTTATCTCAAATGGTAGATTTTTCTGCTTTAGTGGTAAAATTACTAGTTTGAGATCCTGATAATAAGTCTTTAAGGTACCTCCAGGCTACTTGTTGTTTGTGTGATTGGGTTGTTACACAAATATAAGCTTCAAAGTAACAAGCTTATCACATGGTCAACATGTTTAATGTACAGAGGGGAAAACACTAAAGGAGAAATAAGAATGTGTTGATTATGAATTATGACAATAAAATACTGTAATATTTTATGGTACAAACAAAAATCTAAAAAATTGAAGTTCAAACATCATCAATATAACTGGTTTTTACACTTTTTTTCAACTAGCAGGTGTATATATATACATATGTTGCTTCCCTGAGTCATTCATGCTGGTAGTGAAACTTTACTCTAGGGGTGCGTCTAGACAGAACCGTTCTGTCAGAATAAGGGTGTGTCTAGACTACAGGGTTTTGTGGACAAAAGTGGACTTTTGTCGACAAAACTATACCTGCGTCTACGCTGCCGCTGAGTTCTGTCGACATAACGTTATGTTACGTGGACAGAACTCAGCAGTTTTGTCGATGGCTGTAAACTTCATTCTGTGAGGAATAACACCTTTTGTTGACAGAATTCTGTCATGTCAGATAGAATTGGATGTAGTCTAGATGCTCTTTGTCGACAGAAGCTTTGTCAACAGTGTCTGTCGACAAAACTTCTGTCGACAAAAACCTGTAGTCTAGATGTACCCTAAGCTATGCAATTTGCACCATGCAAATGCATAGTTTATTTTGAGTCTAGGTTTAAAGGGCTTATTTTGAAATTTGGCGCTATTTGGACAGCACTAAATTTCAAAATAAGGCACTATTTTGACAAATCGCTTAATGAGGGTTACAGGGATGCTAGAAGAGTGCACCCACTATTTCTGGAAATAGCAGGCACATTTAAAGACATGACATTGCTATTTCAGGATAACCAATATCCTGAAATAGTGCCACAGTCTAGATGTACTCTAGCCCTATTACTCAGGTCACCTCATGCTATTAAATTTTGGCAGACAGATCTGACAATTTGGGGTAAATGCAAATTGCTGAGAAGTTTGTTGACAGAAATGAACATAAACAGATGGATTGGGGTGAGCAATGGTATTGCATTTCTATTTTATGACAATGTAGGAATTCCATATTGAAGACAGTTTTCTAGAAAGCATGAAGAAGAACTATATTTAAAAAGTGTGCTAGTTCATAGATATTTTTATAAAGCTGCATGGTAATATACAACCCCAATCCTGTAACTAGTTCTAAATGGCTAGATAGCATCAATCATTGAGTTCAATGGTTCATACCAGGAGAAACCTGTCAGGCTAGGACATATATTTCTGAAAAATATCCCCATGTTCTTTAGCCGACTCTCTTCACAATTATTTATCTGTGTTCTTAGGCCCTAGTAAATATTTGATTATCAGTCACTGAACTTAAAACAGAATATTTTCCTTTGCAAACTCCATATACTATTTCAGCATAAGACTGTGTGATCTATTCACAAAAAATATGTTTAAATAAAACCGGATTACTAAAAACATGACATGCATTAAACAAATTCCCATTTAATACAGTCATACCAAATTGCAACGAGGCACAAGGGGATATTGTCACAATGATGTAAAAGATTGTTTAACACGCATGTGACTCATTTTCACACAAGTGATAATTAGTTCAGCAGAACTTTTCTTTAGAGGTTGTGTGTGCAAGCCAATCTAAAATACAATAGAATTTTATTGAGTACAGAGTAAAGGACTGAGGTTTCATTGATTAGGTGTTTTCTTCCCTAGATAATAAACATGTAAATAAAACCCATGTGGAAATCCATTATCTGTGGTGCTTATCCAAGTGAAAGGTAGTAATAAAGTCAACTGATCCTTAACTCAAAAGAAATTGAAGGAAAAACGTAAAACAACTTCGGCATGTGATTACATTTACTCTAATAATGACTTTAATCAAGACATAACTACACAGCTGAGTGCAACCAAAATTGAATTAAATTATAACTTATACATTTACAAGAGTCTTTAGATTCTCAGCAATATAAATACTATCAAAACAGATTTTAAATTTATAGGTTGAAACTGAATGCATGTTATCTGAAGGGCTGCCATCTAGATACTCCCATATAAAATTAGCTGGTTCATTTAGTTACCATAGGGCATGTCTACACAGCAGGGCTAATGCCAAAATACAAGAAGAGCACTCTTCCTCCAACTTCCATTTCCCCTTGTAAAATGAGGGTTACAGGAGTCGGAGTAAGAAATCCTCCAGCTTAACATTATCATACTGTTTTTTTTCCCTTCTCAGACAAGATACTACTTTGGAATTACACTTATACTGTACTTCTGAACAAATGCCTATAAAGCTATCAAACTCTTTTTATCTTTGCACTTGCCTGACTGGTATTCCACTGGAAACCAATATGGAAACATGCTATTAGAAATTAAGTAAAAAGTGCCTTAGGTGTCTAAATCCCATTGATTTTCAGTATGACTTAGGATCTTGACTCTTTAAGGTCCTTTTGAAATGTATCTCATGTTATTAAAGATCACAGAGGAAGTAAATTTATAAGTAGACATTATATATTACTAGAATTCCTTCCAAATAACCTCTGATGCTCTGTGTGACACCCGTCTGAAGTGTTAATAAGTGGTAAAAATCAATACCAAAGGAACTCTAAAGATGGAATTCCCAATCATAAACTGAGACAAGGACAGGAGCAAGACTAATAGTGGAGCAAGACCAATAGAGAGTTTGGAAGGTCACAGCAGTTTTTCCACTTTGGAAATCTGGTCAGATATCCACCAGTATATTACAATATGCCCCAATCTTCATAAAAATACTGACTACAACATGAGTTGAATGCCTCATAATTTGTAAATATAAATTATATTAAGAACATTAAATAAAAGTATGTTTGTGTTGTATTAACACAAGGGTAAGGTATATGTTTTCATTTTGCTGCAGTGTTTCAGATATGACATGCATCTGATGAAGTGGGTCTTTGCCCACGAAAGCTTATGCTCCTACACTTCAGTTAGTCTATAAGGTGCCACAGGACTCCTCGTCACTTTTGCAGATTCAGACTAACACGGCTACCCCTCTGATACTTGTTTCAGATATATTATCGACACAGCTGATATTTAGAACAATGCAAGTCTTTATCAGCTTGAAATTAAAAATATAGGTTTGTTTTTAAAATGTAACATAGAATTCCACATAACTAGTAAGTTATGCCCCCAATATATTATTGGTGACCAGAACTTAAAAAACAGGATAAGAAAATGCAGTCATCTTCATATTTATTATATATAGAAAATGTTAAAGAACATCCTTCTTGGAATGATTTTCAGGTACAATATCATCCATCTTAACATTGTCACATAAAAAGCATTTCAGCCCAGAGTGTATCTAATTGAAATGTTGTAAGTGGTTTCTTAAAGAACTCTCTAGGCAGCGTCAGTCTTTTTCTCCAAAGGGATGAAGAATAGCAAATAAAATTTAAGGCTCCAAAAGTCTAGCTCTCATGGCACAGAAACAAAAACAGGTCAGTCCATAAAAGAACATTTACTTCTGTAATGTTTAGAATCTTGGACAAATTATTCAGTACACTTCAAATTCTTAGCCTTCTTTGCAATGTCCAGTTATAGGTGCCAAAGCAGCTAATTCAATTGAATTATTCACTGTGTTTAAAAGTCATGTCAAAGCTTAGCTCTTCCATAGTTACTTCAGGTTTGTTATGGTAACAGAAGAATTCACTGATTTCTTAATATTACCCAATAAAAGGCTAAAATTAGCAATTTACCAGTTGAAGACATAGGAAACATGGATAAACATATGTAATTTAGAGACAATCCTGCTTACATATTGCTCTCCTCATATTTGTTATGGTACTAAACAGATTTGCATGAAAACCAGATCTTTGAGTTCCAAGAGTTAATCTTTTCTTGCTTGTTCCCTACTTGAAGTTATAATCCTTTATTGTGATATCACAATTAGTTCCTGTGGAAAGGATTGTGCTGTCGTCAGAGACTGAGTGAAAAATATGCAGCAAGAGAAAGTCGGTTAGATTCCATTCTTCTGAGTATTCTGTGTATTTGTATGTTTTGGTCACTAATGTTTTTCTCTTGGTGGCTTTTAATATGTAATCTAATACCCTTCCCCCTGAGATAGAACACAGGGGAACAAAACTGGGGTGAGGAGTTTATGTGGAGTCTACATAGAAAGGGGTCAATAGGGAACTGTACAGGCAGTCCCCGACTTACGCGGATCCGACATTAGTCGGATCCGCACTTACAAACGGGGCTTTTGTCGCCCTGGAGCTCGCGGGTGGCGGGACCGCCGACAGCGCAGCGGTCCCGCCACCACATCCTCCAGGGCGAGAAAAGCTGCTCCGGGTCTCCCTGGTGTGCTGGGGGGGACTCCCCAGCACAGCAGGGAGACCCGAGCAAAGCCGCACAAGTGGCGGACCCCGCTGCCTGTGTGGCTTTGCTCCTTTGCCCCGGAGCAAAGCCTCACAGGCGGCGGGGTCCCCCGCCTCTGTGGCTTTGCTCCTGTCTCCCTGCTGTGCTGGGGGGGGAGACAGGAGCAAAGCCGCAGAGGCGGGGGACCCCGCCGCCTGTGCGGCTTTGCTCCGGGGCAAAGGAGCAAAGCCGCACGGGCAGCGGGGTCCCACCACCTGTGTGGCTTTGCTCGGGTCTCCCTGCTGTGCTGGGGGGGGGACTCCCCCAGCACAGCAGGGAGACAGGAGCAAAGCCACAGAGGCGCGGGACCCCGCCGCCTCTGCGGCTTTGCTCTGGGTCTCCCTGGTCTGCTGGGGGGGGGGCGCAGCTAGTGCGCCCCCCCCCCCCAGCAGACCAGGCTTTTGTTGTGGACGCCTGGGGTAGAGCAGCTGGGGTGCTGCCCGGTTGGTCCTGGGGGGACCTACTCGGCAGCACCCCAGCTGTTCTGTCCCAGGCTCCAGATTCAGCCGCTGTTGAAACTGATTAGTGGCTGATTCCAGGAAGCTGGGGGCAGAGCAACTCTGCCTCGGGCTTCCTGTAGTCAGCCCCTGGTCAGTTTCAGCAGCAGCGGCTGAATCTTGAGCCAGTTCCGAGTTATGTACAAATTCAACTTAAGAACAAACCTATAGTCCCTATCTTGTACATAACCCGGGGACTGCCTGTGGATTTAAATTGCTATGGAGAGTGATGTCAAAGACCCAGTGATTTTTGTTAAAGCATCTGCAGTGTGTGGGGTTATGTGTATAATGTCTATTTAATTATTCCTCTTCAAAATGTGAAATTATTTTATGCTAATATTATGTCTCTGAAAAAAATTGATGGATTAAAATTTAAGGACATGAATTATTAGTAACTTGAGCTATTGATCACAATGACATTGACATTACCAAATACATTTAAAAATGAATTAAAAAAACCTGTTCACATGCCTCAGTTAAAACATGCAAATCTAGGCAGAAATGACAAAAACATCTACAATATCTAATTTGATGATATCTCCTAATGGAAGCATGTGAACTAAAAAATCTATTACTAGGGATATCTAGGTAATAGATATGACTGTTGTTATTCTACAATAGTGGCATTTAGAATCATAACAGCTTTGCTTTCTCCAACAGGAGTAAACAGCCTAGTGATTATAAACATTACATTACAGTTTGTCTCCACTGCAATCCAAGATGGGATTGCAGCAGAAGAAGACATACAGATGATAACATGGTTAAAAATAGCAGTGCAGATGTGGTAGCATTGGCTACAGTGCTGGCTGTACAAGAGCACAAGGGACTGTAGTGATACGTATTTAGGGATGTACGTGATAGCATAGCTAGCTTGCACAGAAGTGTGTGCTGTTGCATCCACAATGCTATTCAGAGCTGTAGTGGAGTGGGTAAATCTAGTGCAGGTATGCCTACCTGTGCTATAAACACATTGCAGCATAAAGGAAAAACAGAGCTCTTTTGATGTCTGGTCAAGAATTATAAATGGGAAAGTCAATTAAATTATACCTGTTGACATCAACTAGCCCAAAATTGCTGATGAGAATATTCAGTGAATTTTTGGGGAACTGTTTTGACTTCCACAAAAAACTATGGGAGTCTTCTCATGGTCATAAATGTGAGTTGACTCATACCCATAAAGAAGAAAATAATAATGTCCTAAATCAATAATAATTAGTTCTTGATCTGAAATGATACTTTAGGATACTGGTACATATTTTACAATGTAAGTCCTTCAGGAAATTCTCTCTCCTTTTCAAGGTGGCCTACAAAAATGTAACTACTAGTCTGCTGGTGTATTTAGACCACAGTCTACCATGATGACTTCTCAGTCGATCTGTCTCCACCCATCTCTTGTCTCATTTTATATTATAAGTTATCTGGGGCAGGAACCAGGTAATTGGTTCTGTGTGTAAAGCTGGGGGACCCAGGTCATCAGCAGGTGGGACTGACTTTGTGATCTAAGGGACTAATACAGGGGTGGACAATAAAATGATAGTAGTTCCCAGGGGGCTGATGCTGCTAAATTTACCTGCACTTCTGCAGGTACAGATCACTGTTCCGAGGCAATGGGAGCTGCAGAAAGTGTTGCCCCAGTCCGTGGTCCGTGTCCAATGGGAGCTGCAATCGCTTGTACCTGTGGAGAAACAGGTAAATATAGCGGAAGTGACCCAGCAGGGGCTAACCCTGGGGAACCAGATCCGGACTGCAGGCTGATATTTGCCTATCTTTAAACTAACACCATGTATCTCTACAGCACAAGCTAAAAACCAGCAAGCTCTTAGTTAAAGCTGTTGAACAGACTCCACTCTCCCTTTCTCTGTTCCTCTTGGTTACATGTGCATACAACTCCTAGCACAGTAGGGTGCTGGTCTATGACTGGATATTCTAGGTGCTATGATAATACAAATAATAAATAAGTAAAAATAATTGGTGTGTACAAGTCCCATTATAATAGGTCCTCAAACTCAAATGAGAGCTTTGGAAATGACTGTAATGTCAATTATATAATTTCTTTTTTGCCACTTTTCAGAATATCATCAAAGTCAGAAGTTCAGAAAATGGTCAGAACAGACTGTACTTTGTATTAGTGAAGTGTGATTTTTATTTAATTTTAATTAGAGAACTAAATCCTATAGGAGAATTATAGCAAATGCAATATCTTTTCCAACAAGCAGGTTCTACTTCTGTGAAATAAAATAATATTATAAAAGTCCTTCTAGAGTTAGGGGCCCAAGGAGGTTTTTATTAAACTTTTCACTTTATACTATATCTGCTTGGTACTAAAATGAGAAAGGGAAGATTTATGACTGGGTTCATTATAACATCTTTATTGCCCGCATTGGCAGATGGGTTGAGACATCCAGATTCCCAAACTTAAATGACAAGCAGGCTTGATTATTTATTTATAAAACAAAAACTTTGTATCACCTGCTGCCTCTTAGCTGATTCTGCTTCTACCCCAGTTTTCAGTATGTCTGGAATGAGCTGAAATTTTTATATTGAACAAGCCTGTCAACCTTTCACTGACAATTATGCTCCCACACATGACCCTAAGACAATGGAAACGAGCAAGAAAAAACATTTAGGGCTGTTCTACACAACTGTGGGAGATAGATCTAAGATATGCAACATCAGCTACATTATTTGCATAGCTAAAGTTGCCATACTTACATCTACTTACTGCGGTGTCTTCACTGATGTGTCAATGAGAGATGCTCTCCTGTTGAATCCCCTTGCAATTCTCGTAGAGGTGGAATACCAGAGTCGATGGTAGAGTGATCAGCCCCATTCAATTCCACTGAACCAGCTCCTTTGGTATCTATAATAGGACATTGCAAAAATACTGGATTCAACAAATTGACTCCCTCTGTATCAATTGCTATCCCTTCAATCCAGCCCATAGTGAAGACATGCCCAACACGGAGGTATAGGAGCCTTCTCATAATAATTTTAATTTCTGTTGATATTATCATGTAGCCTTCAATGATTAACATTTGGTAGATAAAACAAGTCTGTAGTGATTATACCATGGATGAGTATTTGGTAAATAAATATCTCCTTGTCACTGTTTTAATATGTTGATGTGACTATCTCTATGGATTAGGGTTCCAAATTAGACGTTAGTTGGTTAACATAAAGCAAAAGTATCAAATGAGGAAACAATTATCACATATTACTTCTAACCTAAATATAAATTTTAGTTCGCTCTTGTATCAAGTCACAGACTAAGGAAACAATTCACGTAGGAAGGTAGAAGACCAACAGCATGTGGGTTTTACTCAGAGCTGTCTGATACTCCAGTTGAGAAAGTCTGTGCATACCCTGATGGAAAAGAACTAATGAAAGGTCAGATTGACTTTACTGGGACCTACTTCTCAACAGAGTTAGAGGAGGCTGTGAAATGTAGACAGACTACAGTGATAGGGATTTAATTATGAGAAAATTGAGAACTCCTCAGCACTTGTCACTTTTCTCCTACTTCCTAGTTTAAATAATCAGCCAAAGCTGTGTCAGTTTTCTGTTTTCAACTTAGTTACATACAGCCCACTCCTTCTCAAGTTTCTTCATTACATCCTGTCTTGTGCACTAAAAGAATGTCAGGGCTGTGACTGTACAGGCTATCTTGGTAGCGAGGCAAGATAGCGTGTGCGTGGGACACAAATAATTAGTGGCTTGTTTATTATTGTTATTTAGGCGTTTAAACCTTGCATTGCAAACAAGTGAGATTTTAAGATACATTTTAATGAGGAAGGTGTGGCAGTTTTGCCATCAACAGTAGCTGTATATTACAGAATAAATAACAATGTTGTAGAAGAGATGCTGTTTATAGCTTAAGATGCTTAACTTCCTCCTACTTCTTGGTACTTATGGCCTTTTCTCAATCATCAAAATTCACTGCATAGCACTAGCACAAGGATAGAGGGAATACAAACAGCTATGCAGATGTTGAGAACTTAGGCTAAAACCAGTCAGTACATGGTACCTTAAGCTAGTTTCCTTAAAATATCCACATTTATGCACATGATTAAGTTGCTTCATTTTCACGGGTAATTAAAATGTTGAGCTCATTACATAGTACAGGCAGTCCCCGGGTTACATACAAGATAGGGACTATAGGTTTGTTCTTAAGTTGAATTTGTACGTAACTCGGAACTGGTTCCAGATTCAGCCACTGCTGCTGAAACTGACCAGGGGCTGACTACAGGAAGCCCGAGGCAGAGTTGCTCTGCCCCCAGCTTCCTGGAATCAGCCACTGATCAATTTCAACAGAGGCTGAATCTGGAGCCTGGGACAGAACAGCTGGGGCGCTGCCGAGTAGGTCCCCCCAGGACCAACCGGGCAGCACCCCAGCTGCTCTACCCCAGGCGTCCACAACAAAAGTCTGGTCTGCTGGCGGGGGGGATGCACTAGCTGCGCCCCCCCCTCCCAGCACAGCAGGGAGACCCGAGCAAAGCCACACAGGCGGCGGAACCCCGCTGCCCATGCGGCTTTGCTCCTTTGCCCCGGAGCAAAGCCGCACAGGCGGCGGGGTCCCCCGCCTCTACAGCTTTGCTCCTGTCCCCCCCCCCCCAGCACAGTAGGGAGACAGGAGCAAAGCCGCAGAGGCGGGGACCCCGCCTCCTGTGAGGCTTTGCTCCAGGGCAAAGGAGCAAAGCTGCACGGGCAGCGGGGTCTGCCGCCTGTGCGGCTTTGCTCGGGTCTCCCTGCTGTGCTGGGGAGTCCCCCCCAGCACACCAGGGAGACCCGGAGCAGCTTTTCTTGCCCCGGAGGACACGGTGGCGGGACTGCTGCACTCTGGGCGATCCCACCACCCACAAGCTCCGGGGCGAGAAAAGCCCCGTTCGTAAGTCGGGGACTGCCTGTACTTGTTTCTAGACCTTTCAATTCTCAGTTCATTATTGACATGGCTCTTTTTGGCTTGGAGTGAATGGCAGATAAGCATGTGCATGAACACGCACATACAAAAACTTATTTTCATTGTCAGATTATGTTTCTTTACCCTTTTATTTTCCTAGGATTTACCTTCCAAAAAGGTGAAAGGGAGACGGTTATCAGAGAAAATGGAGTTGGTCTTCATTGTGTGCATTACACAAACACACACATGCTGCTTTGGTGTGAATGTTGTTTTAACTTTGTTAGCTTTGCTATTTGCAAGAGTTTATTATTTAGCAATAAAAATTCTCTGAGAGACAACAGAAATCAAAAATATCTCAGACTTGAAACACTTTGTTTAATACTATGTTCTATAATGTGATCTGAATCTTACTGTGGAAAATGAGTTATCATTTCTAATGGAATAGGTACTTACTGTCTATTTGTAGCCATGTTGACATAAGTCAGATCCGCGTAAGTCGGGGACTGCCTGTACATAAAAGAAGCCAGTTAATAACCCCTAGCTTTTTTTGAAACTTATTTGCACAGTTGGTTCCCATTCCATTTGTTATCCATTATAACCCCCAAATTCTTTTAAGCATTACTGTTGCGTATCCAATTAGTCATCATTTTGTAGCTGTGCCATTTGACTTTTCCTTCCCAAATGTAGTATCTTGTACTTGTCTTTATTGAATTTCATCTTGTGGATTTCAGACCAATTCTCTAATTTATCAAGATCCATTTGAATTCTAATCATGTCCTCAAAAGAACAGTTTCACTCTGATTGTTGTCATCTGCAAATGTTACCCGTATCCTGTCTGTTCCAGTACCCAAGTCAATAATAAAACTTTGACTAGTCAGGACTTAAAACGAACCCCATAGAGACCCCACTACATAAGTACTCTTAGTTTGCCAGCACATAATTGTTAATGACATAATCCTATATATTGATGTTATTAATAAAACTATCAACTTATTTATCATCATTATTAATAATAGTTAATATCTAATATGTCAATAAACTAATTAATAAAACTAATTGGGATTTTACATTAAGTAACAGAGCTAGATGTAAAATGGAAAACTTTTATTAACATTCATTTATATTTCTGACTAGATTTCCCAACCTACTGTAATAGGTATTATGAGTTCTAGTATAAATTAGAAGCATTGTAGAGGACATTGAATTTCATAGCTTAAAAATACCTCTCACCAAGTATTATATTGCATCTGAAAATAAACGGGCCCCTTCCCCCCAAACTGAGCTCTTAGAGTTGCCGGTAGTGAGTTATACTGAATTATATTGGCTTACTTTATGTTTGGACAATTTTGTTGTGATTTCAAATTACAGCAAGAGTACCCGGTGTACCAATGTTCTGTGTGTGTGCACACATGTGCCTGTATATAAAGACATAAATACAATGACATTCACATTTCACCTCTAGTACAGGTTTGTCTACACAGTAGGGCTAAAGTCAAAACAAGCTACACAACTCGAGCTACGTCAATTGCATAGCTTAAGTCGAAATTGCTTACCTCGGCTTTTGGTGCTCTCTATACAGCAGGAAGTCAAAGTAAGAACATTATTTCTTTGACTTCCTTTATGTCTTGTAACATGAAGGTTCCTAGGAATCAGAGTAAGAAATCCTCCAGTCACCATTATTTTGACACATTGCCAAAATAATTGCTTGTAGTGTAGACGCAGATAATGCTGCTGAGTAGACATGCCATAATATGAGATACCAGACATGTGGAACCCCGATAAGAAAAAAATATATAGTTGTATGCAATTTTCCACCATCTGATTGAACTGTCCTCATCTTTTTTTCAAGCAAAAGATAAATAAAATATGCCAAATATGGATCCTCAAGCCCTGGAGGGAATGTGGGGTCATTGTTGATCCATTTCAACTTAAGCCTTCAGAGAATATTTACAAGAAGTAATTTTGTCTTCTCTGAGGGCATCAGTACAAATTTATTCTTATTCTTGGGTACTTGAAAGCTACAAGTATGTCTCTCTACCGAGTAGTGAACATTAGCCAGAAGTTGTTACTAAAAGAATCTATGAACTGCAAAATTAAAACAGCCATAGGGATTAAAGGAGCTGTTATAATGCCTTCTCCGAGACTGACTCTATTATGAATTTTGGGTGTGGGGTTAGCTTCCCTCCAAATTCTAATGATCTGGGAATTGCCACCAGACACACAATGGGAGAACAAACTATAGAAGAGAGCTCTACTGCAACACATATCTTCTAAAGAGACTGGGAATAATTTAGCTGTAGTTCTTTTTTCCCAGAAGACTTGTACTCATAATGAATCCCTATTCTTTGTTCTCAAGCCTGAGGATTGAGGTTCAGAATCTTAGTAGCAAGCTAAGAAATTAGAACTGCCATGTGACCATCATTTATTGCCTTATAACACAAAGTGGAACACAAAGGGTTCTAGTCAACAACTGCCAGTTTCTGAGTGAGAAAAGAAAAGAAAAGAAAAGAAAAGAAAAGAAAAGAAAAGAAAAGAAAAGAAAAGAAAAGAAAAGAAAAGAAAAGAAAAGAGACGAACTTAGCAACTTGCGTATGATTCTGTAGGGAGGCCTGAAATAGTGGAGTCAAACACCAACATTTAAAGTGGTTTCCCTACTGGTCTAAAAATTGGAAAAATGGCTGAACCCAGGAAGGTACACTTATTTTTAGAAAGTGAAGTACAGAGCAGAATATGATTTATTTTCCTCAGTATAATTCTGGGAAAGTGTTTTAAACTAATACTTGATTACACACCTCCACACATTGACAACCTTCTTTGCCACCCACATCTTGAAGCATTGATATTTCTAAATTGGCAGAGGCCCTGGAGGTTTTTTGCCTTCCTCTGTAGCATGGGGCACGGGTCACTTGCGGGAGGATTCTCCGCATCTTGGGGTCTTTGAACCATCGTTGCAAGGACTTCAATATCTGAGACACAGGTGAGAGGATTATTCTAGCAGTGGGTGGGTGAGATTCTTTGGCTTGCATTGTGCAGGGGATCTGACTAGATGATCATAATGGTCTCTTCTGACCTTAAAGTCTATGAGTCTATGAGAAGAAGTGGGGAGAGTAATGAAGACTAGGGGGAAGAAATCCAATGGGGTGCAGCCTAGAGAGGAGTGAGGGGTAGAGTACCCGCTAGGAGCAAAGGAAGCTGCTGCCTATGCCTCTATGTCTTGTGTAGGTTTTCCAGGTCTGGATAGCTCCTCTGTGCCAGTTTTTGAAGAGGTACCTGCTATATTCCCTTTGCGGCACAATGCCATGTTTGTTAGTGGGGTTTAGTATGCTGCAAAGCCAATATTCTGAAATTGAGAGGCAAATGGCATGTTAATATAAATGGAGACATTAAGCACAACCAAAAATTAAGCCATTTCCCTAGAGTTCTGTCACACTTATAGAGTTGGCTATATCTTTGACTCCCCTCCCATCCTGGTCGTTTGACAGTGCATCAACTTAGAGACTTCAGGTTTCTAAACAGCCATTTCTCTTGGGCATACTGAGGGCTTAGGTGTGCAGTACCTGTAGGGTCCACTCTGATTTCTGAAGCAGCACCTTTTATTAACTTTTCTTCAGGGACTACAACATTGTATAGCAGTTACCAACCAGACCTCCCAAAGCAAAGTACTTTATTCTAGTGTAAAAGCATTACATAGGAAACATACAAACAATGAACATTCTTATCCACATATTGTAAGCTTACCAGAGGCCCTCCACCCCCATAAGTTTCTGGGTCTGTAATAAGCCAAAGTCTTTCCAACCCTTCCACTAGGTTTCTCCTCACTTGCTCTTTGACAGAAGGTCCTGTACATTTACAGAGTCAAAAGAAGAGCCTTTCTTAGTTTAATCTCAGCCTTTTCATATCAAAACATCTCTTTTCTTGTTGGTCTCTGGAAATCTGAACCCATATCAGTATATACAAATCTACCTGGTGATAGTACCTCTCTGGAGGCAGAGCTACTGCCTCTAACTGGGGGAATGCTTGATGCTCCCACTCTACTCCAGACCCCTTCCCCAGTCCTCCCTTTCCCTCAAAACTCTACTTTGCCACTGCTCGACACTACTCCATCACTACCCCTCCTCCTCCCCCAAGCATGCTTCTCCTCATCCCTGCCAGAGCTTAAATGCTGTGAGTCAGCTGTGCGTGGTGCTCCAGAAGTGCTGGGACAAAGAGGGAGGTGTTGGTCAGCAAGCCTGCCAGAGCAAACAAGAGGCACAGGGGAAGAAGATGGTGGGAGGAGAGGAGGGAGAGAGTTTGGAACACTGAGGAGGCCTGCTGAGTGGGGCAGGGGGCAGGTGGAGTCTTTTGGTGCGACAGTAATGGTCTTTTGGTGTGGTGATTCAAATGGATCCAGGGCTCCCACCCACCACGGCTGCTAATATGGTAGCAGTGGTGTTCGCATCCTGGGCTTTTTAATTGGTGCTAGAGTGACATCTGGAGTGCTCTAGGTAGTTTTGAGGGTGGGAGGTGGGGAGTACCATAGTCTGAGGGGCACTGATGGCTGGCTGTCCCTGCTTCTGCTCATTATACCCAAGGCATCGTGCCTTCTGGGAGCATGGAGCTGCCCTCCTGCTGTCTTATCCAGGAGCCTGGCAAAGCTATTGGCTACTCTGCTGCTGGGTGCACTGCACCTACTATTTTTTTCTATTGATGTCCCAACCCTGGAGCACCCATGGAATCAGTACCTATGTGTGGATGTTTTTATAGCAGAGAGAATCACTTTAATCACCCTCTCCCACCATTGTTTTTAGTCCTCAGGAGCTGGGTTAACCCTTCTCCCTTAAAGTTGTACCCAATCACTGACTCTCAATAATATATAAATTATTAATATAATAGACTATGGTTGAAAAATGTCTGTGAGCACACAATCACAGCTGTATAGGTATATCAAAAGAAGCAGCTTATATAAGGGTCACATTTTCAAAGATATTTTTAGTAATGCCTTTATTATCTATAAGCATATCTGTTGTCAAACACTTCCATTTAATTTCACAAATATGTGCACGTCAGTATGTACAAGCCCAATCCTACATATCCTTAATCATGTGAATAACCTATATGAGCAAAGCTTCCAAAATGGGTCCATTAAGTGTTCAAAACGCCCTATTGAGCAGACAAATATCAGATGCTGAATGTGCAAACTGATGTATCTGTGAATCCTGTAGATTTTCTTACTAAGGGGAAGAATCAAATGTAGTCCAAGTCAGGCTCTATTAATGTGGACACTCCACCTCAGACTCAGAGCCTCAGGAAACACTCTGGGGAGCTGTGGAAGGCCTCCCAGAGGCCAAATAGTTCAAGTTAGCAGCACCAGATCATCCACACTAACATTACTTTGGACTTACAAGTTTGGGAGTAGAGCTATTCTTTGTGAAAAGCAGGACTATAGAGCTTGAATTCCTCATCCCCTTATTCTAGAATAACGGGCTTGGTAGTGTGATGCTTCACTTACAAATTCAACCTTGGGGGGCTATTTTTGGACTAAGGTCCTAGTGTAGACTAGGCTTTTGAGACTTGGATTGACTCAGTGGTTTTGTATGTTTGAAGAAACTTGCATAATGCTCAGGAACAGTTGAAATGGTTTTTTTTAAAATGTGTTTCCTGGATGCTAAAGTACTCTACATAGTATTCATTATTTCATTAGGTAATCCACTATTGAAAGGATCTTTCCAAGTGGAATCAAAAAAAGGAGATAATTGATCAAGAAAGATAAATACTTGTGCAAAGAAAAAGGCTCCACTGTGATTTAAAAATACACACTCAATCTATCTATCCAGCTTCAGGAAATAAAGGATGTAAGATTAAAATACACTGTTTTATTAACAAACTCCTAATATCTGAATAGAATCAAGAAAGTAAAATTTCATTAATTCTGGAATTCAAGCAGATTAATCACAGCTTGGACACATTGTATTGTTTTATGTAAAGGTTATTCTATAAATTATTAAAGGGATAGTACATTAGAAGATTTGGATGAGTTTTCAAACCAATGACTGAAAAATACTATCTGTGGTATTCTCCAAAGTGCTCAGCATTGGTTTAATGCTGATCAGACAGGATTAATGGAACTACTTCTATCTATATAAGATTGGAATGTGTCTAACTATAGGCAACATCCCAGCTTTAAGAACTCTAAAAGCATGGCCCTATTTTAAACAAGCTTACTGATTTAAGCACTCTATGGGCTCTCTGCAATATATTTTTATTTGCATGTATTTGCAAAAGTATACATGGAAAATACACCAAAAATAATAAGTTTTCCTTTGGCATCTCAGGGTATGTCTACACTACAGTTTTATTTTGAAATAACTTATTTCAAAATAGTTATTTAGAAATAGTTTATTTTGAAATACAGGCAGTCCCCGGGTTACATGGATCCGACTTACATCGGATCCCTACTTACAAACGTGGTGAGGCAACCCTGCACTAGCTGCTTCCTCCCAGCAGACCAGGGAGACGCGGAGCAGTTTTTCTCAGCAGACACCTCAGCTTGAGAATAAAGGACTGAGGGAAGTGAGGTGTGGGAGAATAAAACTGAGCTCTGGAGAAATGTTTGGCTAAAGTTTCCCCTACAATATATACCAGTTCCAACTTACATACAAATTCAACTTAAGAACAAACCTACAGTCCCTATCTTGTACGTAACCCGGGGACTGCCTGTAACACATCTAGACACACAATGCATTTCGAAATAGCATTTTGCTATTTCAAAATAGCACGTCCACACTGATAGGACACTGAATTGCATTTAAGGCTGGCCAGAATTGGTTCTGCCAGGGCATCAGGTCAGGAATTGCCCTGTGTGGCTGCTGCCTGAGGCTATCTGAGACCTGTGCTTAAAGGGACCCCCCTGGACAGCTGGTTCTAAGGTTTCCCTGCTTGCTTGCCTACCTTGCTGAGGGACAGCAAAGCATTTTTTCTCTGCATACTCTGGTAGCATTCACTCAGGACACCACAGCACTCTGCAGCATGGAGCCAGAACCATGCCTGGGCACTCTGGTGCTTCTCCTAGATATGTTGCTGTGAGCCTGGCTGCACTTTCTGAAGACAGTAACAGTCTCCGTGGTGTGCCCCACTGGGGGCTTGTGCCTCATTTCTCCCTCACATTCTTCCACTTACCTCTCCCTAACCTCCCTTCCTGCTGTACAATAAGGGTGTGTCTAAACTACAGGGTTTTGTCAACAAAACTATACCTGTGTCTACACTACCGCCAAGTTCTGTTGACAGTAAGTTGACAGAACATGGCAGTTTTGTCGATGGCGGTAAACCTCATTCTGTGAGGAATAATGCCTTTTGTCGACAGATTTCTGTCAACAAAAGGCGTTATTGCATCCACACTGTGCTTTTTCAAAAGAAAGTGTCTAGACTCTCTGTTGAAAAAGCAGCTTGCTTTGTCAACAGAACTGGCTGTAGTCTAGACACTCTGTGTCGACAGAGGCTTTGTCAACAGTATCTGTCAACAAAGCCTCTGTCGACAAAAGCCTGTAGCCTAAAAGACACGTGTTCATTATAACAAAGCCCCTTTATTGAACAAAGCTGGGATGGGGAGGAGGAACGAAACTGAGGTGAGACTGGGCAAAGAAGGTGGGAGAGGGGAGGGGAAAACCTGGGAGGAGGGAGCTGGCAGGGGAGACAAGGGAAGGAAGGGGGAGGAGAAGCTGAGGGCTCAGGTTTGGGAGTCTGGTCATCCCAACTGTCTCTCAGGACCATGGATGCGGGGGCCTCGGTGTCCCTAGGAGTGTGGGGAGGGTGGGGAAGAAGAAGCGGGAGGGGGAGAAGGAGTGGGAGGAGGAGCGGTAGCTGGGGAGGCAGCAGGGGCTGGAGCAGTAGGAGGCAGTAAGCTCTGTCCCAGGGTCGATGACCACCTGGGGTGCATGGACTGTCCTGCCCCCAGAATGAGGTCCATGGCATCAAAATAGGGGTAGGGGTCTGGCTTTGCCCCTGGTTGTGACTTGTCCCCTGTGGCCATTGCATACGCTTGCCGCAGCTCCTTTATTTTCATGCAAACCTGCTCCTAGGTTCACATGTAGCCTTTGGTGGCCAGGCTGGCAGCCATCCCCCTGCAGACGGTTGTATTCCTCCGTTTAGCGCTGATATCATGGACTTTGGAGGCATCCCCCCAAACCTAAATTAGGTCCCTGATCTCCGCACTGGACCAGGCAGTTGCCTATCTTTTCTGGCCCCTGGCAGGCTCCTGGGAACTGGCAGACTGCTCTTAGAGAGCAATGGAGGGCTGGCTGGCACTGGCTGCCTGAATCATGCTGGGGCCATTGGTTCAGGTGCAGCAACTGCTGGCTCTGGGCTGGCAGGCTTGGCCTTGGCTCAGGCACTGTGGCCAGAGTCTACCTCTTTAAGGGCTGCGAGGAGGGAGGGAGGGAGAGGAGTTTTCTTGGTTGTGCCCAGAGTGGCCACCAGGGCACCCTGGGAAGGGCTGGAGGCCTCCTATTTCGAAATAAGCATCTACACAGCACTTATTTCAAAATAGCAATTTTGAAATTGGCACTGTTCCTCGTGGAATGAGGTTTACCAATTTCGAAATAAGCCCTCCGCTATTTCAATTTAATTTTGAAATAGCGGTTTGGCTGTGTAGACACTGGTAAACTTATTTCAAAATAATGACTGTGTAGACATACTCTTAGGCTATGTCTAGACTGCAAGCCTCTTTCAAAAAAGAGCATCTAGACTGCAAGCAGTACTTTTGAAAAAGCAAGCCGCTTTTTCAAAAGAAAGCAGCGAGTGAGTCTGGATGCTCTCTTTCTAAAAAGCCCTGTTGGCATTCAAGAACGCCTTTTTTTGAAAGAGCACTTTCGAAAAAAGGCGTTCTTCCTCGTGAAATGAGGTTTACCACCGTCGAAAGAAAAGCCGCGTTCTTTCAATTTAATTTCGAAAGAATGCGGCTGCAGTCTAGACACAGGTGAAGTTTTTTTGAAAAAAGGCTACCTTTTTCGAAAAAAACCCTGAGCCTGGACACAGCCTTAGGGGTGTAACAGTTAACGAGGTGTAACAGTTATCTCGAACTAAGGACTTAGTTCGAGTTAACGTTTGACTGCCGCGTGTAGCCGTGGGCAGTTAGTTCAGACTAAGGGGATTTAAAAATGGCGCATGGACGGGAAGATGCAAATAAAACCTGGGATATTTAAATCCCGGGCTTCATTTGCAACTTCGACTGCCTACATTAGCCTCCCTAGTTCGAACTAGGGGGCTAGTGTAGACATGCCCTTAGAGACTAACAAAAATATATAGTATTATGAGTTTTCATGGGCCAAACCCACTTTTTCAGATGAATTGGAGTGGGAACAGGACTTCCAAAAGTAAATATTTCTTTTCCCTTTTCCTTTTGACAGAACTGAAATCTTAAAATAGTCTACCAAGATAAACTACATAATGTAAATATTAGACTGAAACAGCATAGCTAGTCAAAAGGACTTGATATGAAATAAACCCTATGATCCAAATTAGTAACATCAAAGGTTCAACACCATTATTTATTATATAAACTTTGAATGGGGAAAAAAGGACATATTTCAGTTTCTGTAAAATATCATAGCTATCTATGGCACAGTGAAAACATAAAATATTCAGAAATGAAAAAAATGTTCAAGTCAGAGAAAGAGACAGAAAGACAGAGGGAGCAGGGTGGCTTGGAGGAGGGGGCACAATTGGTTCACCTTCCCTTTTATTCAGTACTAAAATATATCAATACAAATGCTTAGACCAATTTTCATTCTCATACACCATATGGCCTACAGTCCCTACGGCCTAATCTACTTTAAAAAAAAAGCAATCTGGGGTAAGTTGGTGTTTCAGCTGCACAGCTGCACATTAACATAGGGGAATCCTCTTTTCAGGCTAACTAATGTAATGGATAGAATGTGAAGTCAGAAAATTTTAACCCAACCTGTGATGTGAATCGAACCTTTGTGGGCATGTTTGCTTCTAATCTCAGGCAAAAATTAATGAATGCTGCAGTTGCTGAACCATAATGCTATTTAGTGGATACTTTCTAGTAAAAAAGGAATTGATTTTCCACAAATAAGAAATTGCAGTGCACTGTGGTAGCATACATTTGAACTTAATGAAGTTTGTGATGAATGTTATTTATTTATTTTTCTTTTCACTGCATACTATTTATAAAAGGGTCAGGGAGCTAATAAAGTATACTCTGGTAATGTGGTATATGTCCACGTACTGCCTATTGCTATTAAGCTATTTTGGGGAAAACAAATCATTATTTTGCTGTACATTTGATACCTAAAACTGTGTGTGTGTGTGTGTGTGTGTGTGTGTGTGTGTGCTGTACATTTGATACCTAAAACTGTGTGTGTGTGTGTGTGTGTATGTGTATGTGTGTGTGTGTGTGTGTGAGAGAGAGAGAAAGAGAGAGAGAGAGAGAGAGAGAGAGAGGTGTATCACGCAAGTGCTCAATTAAAAATGAAAAGCTTTTGGGACACAAGTACATAGATGGCACTTGTCTTTTCCATCATAAGGCACGATATTGACAGAATCTGATTTGTCATGGAATCTTTTTTACTGTGATCTAGATATGCCCCATTATGCACAGGTGATACAAAAGGTGGTACAAATTCTTTCTTAATCCTTTCTAACCAAGTCCAAACCCACATGATTCTCCAGTATCAAAATCTGTTCATTCTGTAAAATACATAGAAACTATTTTGAAGAAACTATTTCCTGTCTGACCTGGAACAACATATCCCTAACCTTAGATTTAGGATCTCTACCAGACTGTCTTGTCATTTGAAAACCCTAAACACAAATACGTTTCAAAAACTCAAAACTGATCCAAATGTTAGTTATTTGTCCATCAAGGGACATTGTATAGTGCACAATCCAAAATCTGTTATACAGGCAGTCCCTGACTTACGCGGATCCGACTTATTCCGCACTTACGAACAGGGCTTTTCTCGCCCTTGAGCTCACGGGCGGCGGGTCGCCACCCGTGTCCTCCGGGGCGAGAAAAGCTTCTCCCGGTCTCCCTGGTCTGCTGGGGGGGTACAGCAAAGCCGCTGGACCCCCCCGTCAGCAGACCAGGAACACCCGAGCAAAGCCCCGGAGCAAAGCAGGACTCCCGCCGCCTAGGTGGCTTTGCTCTGGTGTCCCTGGTCTCCAGCGGCTTTGCTGGATCTCCCCAGCAGACCAGGGGGACAGGAGCAAAGCCGTGGAGCACACCCGCAGCGGGACAGCCCGGGTGTGCTTGGGCTGTCCTGCTGTGGGCATGCTCCACGGCTTTGCTCCCCGTCTCCCTGCAGACCAGGGAGACGGGGAGCAAAGCCGCGGAGCACGCCCGCAGCAGGACAGCCCAAGCACGCCCGGGCTGACCCGCTGGGGCGTGCTCCACGGCTTTGCTCCTGTCCCCCTGGTCTGCTGGGGGGAGGTGCAGCTAGTGCCCCCCCCCAGCAGACCAGGCTTTTCTTGCCTACCCCTGGGGTAGAGCAGCTGGGGGCTACTGGGTTGGTCCCGCAGCGCCGCTCCGGACCATCCCAGCAGCACCCCAGCTACTCTGCCCCAGGCGTCCTGATTCAGCCACTGCTGGTCAGTTTCAGCAGCGGCTGAATCAGGACACCTGAGGCAGAGCAGCTGGGGTGCTGCTGGGTTGCTCCAGTAGCGACAAGGAGCCGCGCTACTGGAGCAACCCAGCAGCACCCCAGCTGCTCTGCCCCAGGCGTCCCCAAGTCAGCCGCTGCTGAAACTGACCAGCGGCTGATTACAGGAAGCCGGAGGCAGAGCTGCTCTGCCCCAGGCTTCCTGGAATCAGCCGCTGATCAGTTTCAGCAGCAGCTGACTTGGGGACGCCTGGGTTTCTTAAGGTGAATCTATATGTAAGTCAGAACTGGCATCCAGATTCAGCCGCGGTTGAAACTGATCAGTTTCAGCAGAGGCGTCTGACGCCAGTTCCGACTTACGTACAGATTCAACTTAAGAACAAACCTACAGTCCCTATCTTGTACGTAACCCGGGGACTGCCTGTACTTACTTTCACCAGAGAAAGGTTTTAACTGTGCATTTTCTTGGGACAAGGACTAATTTTTTACTCTGTCAGTGGTTTTCATCCTCATTGGGATTTCTGGGCACTATTGTAATACAAATAATAAACAGCTGTGTGTTAGAAGGACAGCTTTCAGAATTCAAAATGTTTCACTGTTTTAAAAATAAATGCCATCTCTTATTGAACAATGCCAAATTAATTTACATTCATTAAAACTTTTGGTTAATGGGGCATTTAGCCATGGCTGAATATTTGTATTTGTCTACCTCTGCACAATGATAATTAAAAAGCCATCAAAATTACAATTTCCTGGTATCAAATATGGGAGAACTAAGTTACATTAGGTAACTAAGTAATAAAAATATTTTAAATGTTTGTCAAAAATCAAAACAAAAGAAAAACAGTCATTTAAAATGTAGGTAAGTTTACTTGCAACAGCTGGAGAGGGCATATTGCTAAATGACATCCAGTTTTAAGCAATTAACATATTAATCACCTGAGAAAGCAGAATGGATTAAAGGACCAATGTTATTATCAGAGAAATGAACATGATTCTCCATTAATTTCAGAGGAAATTATGAGTGTATCTATCTGGGGGAGAATTGGACCCAATACATTAGGATTTGGCAACTAATAACATGACAACAGAAGCAGGATGACAAACAGTTATTATATTTCACAAGAAACTGGCATGGATTTGCATGTATCACCGGATAAAAACAGAATTAATCTGTATGTTGGCACTAATTGTGCAATATTAAAATATATTATGCCAAATGAAAATAATTGTGAATTACTTTTTTCCATTTCTTTAATGAATTTATATTTTTAAAACAATCAGTTAAGTTATTAAAAGAGAATACAGGTAACTTCTCCTTATTGTAGAAGAGAAAAATTTTCATAATACATATTATATCAAGAAATAAACACATAACTTTTATGGAATAGAGTTTGCTTCCATTGGACTCAATCCTAGAATGACCTGAACGCCTTCAGTTGCCTCTAACTTTAATGGGAATGAATATGTGCAGCACCTCTCAGACCTCACACTCTTACTCATGTTGAGTAGTACTTTATTTTGTGAGTAGCTCCATTGATTATAATAGGACAGCTTGAGGAGTTAGACATCAGAATCTAGACCATTATTTACAGGCTTATCTGTTTTATCCTCTGCGGCAGCTGTATATATAGAACCAAATAAAAGTAACCTCTTCAACCATCCTTTATCCCACTTTTTTCTTTATCTCCGTGTGTGTGTGTGTTGCAGATAATATAACTTTTCATTCTGGCTTTTCACTTTGCTAGCTGAATGCTGAAAATTTCTTTCAAAATTACTTCAAAACAACAAAATAAAAACTACTAAAATAAATTCTACAAGATCAAAGAAAATTAAGCTATGTCTATTGTCCATAGCCATATATATATATAATATTTGAAGCCCATTATAAACACACATAATTAAGGCATTACTTTATAACATTATATAAAGAAAATAAATACTACAAACCAAGACAAAACTAGGATAATTCTGTAATCTACTCAAATACTTATGAAATGTCTGATATTTTGAAGCATGCCATACAAAATATAATCAAGTTATAGCCTCAGAAATATGAACAAATAAAACAAAGTCCATTGTTCAAGTAAAAAAAGGGCTTTCATTTATTAGTGTACATGTAAACTGTATAATAATATTTATAGCATATACTATCATACCAAATAGCAGAAATTAGTATGCGAATAAACAAAATTCTCAAAAACCCAGTGTTAGTTCATTGTCAGTTAAAGTGTCTTTTTCATAATATGACAGAACTCAGCAAATCAAATCATGTTGCTAATTTCATTTAGTAAGCTTATTCATACTTCAAAGTAGGAATAAGAGATCCTCCGGAAAAGGGCTTTATTCCAGAGGATCGCACCAGTCTAGACGCTTTGTTTCCGGCTTTTCCCCAAGCCGGAAAAAAAGCGTCAGACATGTTTATTTAAATCCGCGGGGGATATTTAAATCCCCCGCGGATTTCCCTATCCTGACTTACCTGATTTGCATGGCTTTTCCGGAAATTGTGGCCAGTGTAGATGTAGCCATAATGTTTATGATTTTCCCTTGTGGGAGTAGAAGCCAACTGCATTATGCTACACCCTTCTGTCCAATCAATCAAAAACATAGAGCCTTCAAACCCACAAGGCTGCTGAGTGCCCACAAGGAAGGGTGTAGTGCACTATCGCTCAAAAGGGCAAGTACTTCTTTTATCTGCTGGCCCAGATCAAGCATCCCCACTTTAGAAGCTGTGTTGTGTGCCTCTCAAAGTACAACTTAATATCACTGTATTCAATTGTACCTTATCATGTAAAAACCTAGTAAGAGGAAATGTAAATGCGAATTGTTCTGTCCATTGTTTTTTAACCTTAAATAACTACTTCCCAGAATATTAAAGGCCACCCTTATTCGTACTGAAATCAATGACACTGCAAGAAGAAGATACTATTCAAAGAACTAAGGGTAGCATATCCAGGCTGTGAATGATCTTTGGAAAACTCTGGAACTTTATTCTATCATCTGTTAAATTCACCATCATTTGTGTTATTTCTTCTGGATGAACTGCATTAATAATTATAATGGGGATTTTCCAAAGTGCTCAATATTGGCCAAAATGTGTTTCCACTGAAATGAAAATGATTTAACTAGATTTCAGTGGAAGTAAGACCAATTGTGTGATTACTTTTGTGCATCCTACCTGTTAATCCCAATGTGACTCATTCTCTTCTCTTTGTCCCTTTCTGAAGCATAGTATAATACAAAAGTTGGAAAAAAAGTAAATCTTGCCAGAATGATCACATATACTGACACTCTCACCAAACTTTGTTTGTTGGGAAAATTTACATTGTCACTCCTAAGTCTTCACATTTCCAAAATATGAATGTAAATAACTTGAATTAGTACTTACCCTCCAAAACATCATCCACATTAAATACTGTGTACAATTATCAACTTATGATCTTCACTTTCCAAATGCAACCCACTTTGGAAAGAAATATTACATGGGGACTTTAGTTAAGATTTTTAAAATATATTTATAAATAAGTGTATTTTGACCATTTTTATTTCATATTTTTTTCTCAGCAACAGAGAAATAGATATCAAGGGAAAGTGCAGATGTTTAGATTTTAGCATTTCAGCAACATATCATAGCTAAACGCCTCTGAGCACTTTTTCTCTAATTGTTCCTCATTTTTACTACCTAGTATTTCCTTTCTGCAGTATATTTCTGAAATATATTTCCCTTTGTCTCATATTTCTCCTTAAAGTCTTACAATAGAGCAGTCTTCATAAAAGGCCATTGCCAGAAGGTGCTACACCTTCATCAGAGATATGACACTTTGATAAAGCACTGGTGCAATGCATCATCAAAGAACTGCATGGGATGATGTATTAGTGTAATACATCAAAACGCCATTGTTCATAAGGGATCTGATCCTGCTTGCACTGAAGTCTATACAAAAATTCCCATTTAAGTACAACAAAAGAAGGATTAGGACCATCAAATTCTTGTTTGTTTGTTTGTTTGTTTGATTGTTTTGTTTTTGTTTTTGTGTTTTTTGACGAAAGAAGGAGTGGGAAGAGAAATACTGGAAACATCAGGCTTACTCTTTTCTGTTTGTTTTTACCTGGAAAAATAAATCTCATTGAGGATGTGAGACTAGTTTTAGAGTACATAAGTCTTCTATTAACTGATTCACATTCCGTCAGCATAAGGACAAAAATAAGGTCTGATGATGTAAATAAATTTGATTTGGAAATATGTCATTTCTACATAGAGTGAACTGAGTTTATTTTCTTCACAATAATCAAATATTATCTTATGTAAAAAAGATTTTCTTTATGGCTGTAAAATGTAGCTATAGAAAGAACTAGAATACTGAAGAAATATGGTTAACACTGATCTTGGCTGCCGAATAGAAAATGATGGAAATAAATTTGTAGCCATAAGCCCAGCCAGTCCTCCTTCATAGGGAAAAACAAGAAATATAAATAAGAATCTCAGCCTTCTCCCTTTTCAAAAATTTTAGCTATTTACCTTGTGAAGATACCCTGGTAGGGGTATTGCTGTACACTGATCACTAGAGCTGAAAGGATAAAGTTGCTGGCCTGAACTTGAACTCTGTGGCTGCAGCTTAGGCTGTGAGTCACTGACTAAATGGCTGGCAATTGCTCTCTGAAATTTTTCTTTTTAGCTCTCAGCAACTGACAAGGAAAGTGATGCTTTTTCATTCCTCTTATCCTTCTATCCAGTTGGCACAACAACAGAATCTGATCTCTGGGAGCAATTCTTTCCTGTGGACACATAGAAGGTGATGTTCAGTGGTGGATGCAGTTTGCAGACAGGTTCAGAAAATCAGGGTCTTCCCTGTAAGCTGGCCTGGAAGCCTTTCATTTCACAAGAATAATAATCTCCTATCAAATGCATTTTTGTGAATGTCAATAGCACAATCATTTTATAATGTAGATGAAGTATAGACAATGCATTTTCTCTTTTATGTGCTTACTGTTGGGACGTCAACCAAATTCTCTGCAGCTGAATATTTTCAACAATTTTCTTTCTGAAATGAATGGGTATTTGCTACACTCATGCTTATTTCTCCATATGCTAGTCTATCTGGCTGCACTTTTGTCCTGTTTGAAATTCAGCCTTGGTTTCATGCAAAGGAATTGTCCTTGGACTAAATACAGCCCACATCTTAGAGAGGTAGTTGTGTTAGACTTTCATGTAATTAGACAATTCTCATCATTTTTATATTTAAACATAAAAGGATGGGATTTTTCAAAGTTGTTTGCCTTGGACTACCTTTGGTAGTTCTGAAATCAGAGGAAGAATTCTTGTCTTTAGCAGGAGTAGAATTATATATCAGTGCTAAGCATTTGATTATTGCACCTTGAAGTCCCATCATTTACATTGAGCACTAGCTTAAAGTCAGAATACAGTGAATAACTGGTGTGGAGGAGCATGGTGAAGCTTCAGCATCACATTTGTTGGAATAGATTATTTTACAGAAATCCTGTAGGATCATTCAGAATTCTTCAGGATTCTTGTAGGAATAATATTGTTTTCTGTAACACTACCTCCTACAGATTTCCCTCTGTGTGTTCTATTGCTCAGCAAGGGGTGAGAAATCCAGTGATCAAATAGGGCAGTGTTTCTCAACCTTTTTTTTATAAAGTATCCCTTTAAAGAAAATATATATATAAGTACCCCCAGTACCTACATTTTTCAGACACAGAATTTTTTTCTACCATTGCAACACATTTGTTTAAACAACTTCATCGTAGCCAAGTGGGCAATGACAGTTTGGGTGTAAAATGTACAAAAATAATGAAATGCTGTAAAACTTAAAACAAAACTTCAGTTTTCTCCAAATTTTAGTTGTGTTGATGTACCCCCCCCCCCCAGACTTCTCTCAAGTACCCCTAAGAGCACCTGTACCACTGGTTGAGAAACACTGAAATAGAGCATAGCAACTAAGGGTACGTCTGTAATGCACACAAATTTCAGGTTGTAACTGAGATTTTGAGTCCAGCCCCTACTTCCTTTTACATATAAGTCTGATGAACTCAGATCAGCAAGGGTATGTCTATACTACCACCCTAGTTTGAACTAGGGTGGTTAATGTAGTCAACCGGAGTTGCAAATAAAGCCCGGGATTTGAATTTCCCAGGCTTCATTTGCATGTTACTGGGCACCGCCATTTTTAAATGTCCGCTAGTTCGGACTCTGTGCCCGCGGCTACATGCGGCACAAACTAGATAGTTCAGATTAGGCTTCCTATTCCGAACTATCTGTACACCTCATTCCACAAGGAGTAACGGTAGTTCGGAATAGGAAGCCTAATCCGAACTACCTAGTTTGTGCCGCGTGTAGCCGCGGGCATGGAGTCCGAACTAGCGGACATTTAAAAATGGCGGCACCCGGCAACATGCAAATGAAGCCCGGGAAATTCAAATCCCGGGCTTCATTTGCAACTCTGGTTGACTACGTTAACCACCCTAGTTCGAACTAGGGTGGTAGTGTAGACATACCCCAAGAGTCCAGGTCCTAAGATCATATTGGGGGATTGGGCAAGAGCCAAGTCATTCTGATTCATATCCAAGCTCTGTCATTCTACACTTCAGTACAGAGACCTGAATCAGACGCTTTGCAGTATGGATGCATTTGCGCAGATGTGAGACACAATTCCAGCAATTGTAAGCCCATATTTAAATACATTGTCAATACTCAAACACAGACTTGGAAACATGGATTCCCTAAGCCCGGGTTCCACAGATGTAGGTTTATAAAGCAATGTAGACATATCATAAGATGATTGTGCTACCAAGGAAAGGGAAGACTAGAAAGCAGCATAATGGAGTATGCCCTTCATTATGCTGCTTTCTGGGCTTCCCTTTCCTTAGTAGCACAGTCATTTAACTGGAAATAACACAGGATTTAACTCGAAATAAGCTATGCAAATTGAGCTACGACAATTGCGTATCCTATTTTGAAATCGGGAGCATCTACACAGCACTTATTTCAAAATAGAGCATTCTTCCTTCAACTTCCCTTACTCCTCATAACAAGAGTTACAGGAGTCAGAGTAAGAAGCCCTCCAGCTTGACAGTATTTCAACATTATTTCGAAATAACTGACTACTGGGTAGATGCGGACTAAGATATTTCGGAATAATGCTGGCTATTATGAAATAGTATTGTAGAGGCCTCAAGATCCATATAGATGGCCCCTAATTATCTCATGTATCCTAGTACTTTCCAGATTTTTAGATTGTTGTTTTCTGATCCTTCACTGAGGTTGGATTTGGGCAATTGGGAGAAAGGGAAAATGGCAACAAAAAACCCCCCAAGAACCAGGCACTTTAAAAAAATCAACTGAAACATTGCCAAAAAAAAGTGAAAGATAAAACAATAAAAATTGGGGCATATTAAATAAGATATTGTAGTCACTTTGTAATCAAATTAATATATAATTAATTACTGTGGCATTTACCTATGTTTCATGGTACAAACAAGTTTCTGATGGCTCCTTTTGAGTGTCACTTTATCATTCCAGGTCATTGTATCGATTGAACAAGTAAGATACCAAATGTCCCGAAAGTTTGATTCATTTTATACAACAACCTTAAAATGCTTTGATTGCATTGCTGTTAGCCTGCTCATTCTTGAGTGCACTGAATTGAGATTACTGAAAGTAACAGCTCCTGTCAATCAATGACAGGAGGTTCTGCCTCCAGAACAGCCAGCTCAGCAGAGGAGATGATCAATGGGCCTGTGGCAAGGAAAGTATAAACAATTTGTAACCATTGTGAGACTTTTGAAAAGTACTAAAAACTAAGGAAAATCCAGTGGTGCTGAGGAAGGAGAGAAGAAGAAAAAAGAAAAGGGACTGGGACAGAGAAGAGAAGTAAAAATGAATAATGATATGATTAAAGAAGAGATACAGCAAGAATAAGAGAGAGGGTTCCTTCCTTTTTACTTTCCTGTGGTTATTTTGCCTTCTTCCTACTAGGAAGGAAAAGAGAAATTTTGAAATTAAATTGATGATTGGATTCTTTGTATCCATTTCAACTGATAAATTTGGATATGAATGGGGCTTTGATCCTTAAAAATACAGAATTCAATTAGCCCTGGTCTACACTAAGATTTTATTCGAAAATAAGCCCCCCAAGTTTGAATTTACAAGAGGTACATCCACATTACCAAGCTTGTTATTTCAGAATAATGGGCCATGGAATTCGAACTCTGTACTCCTGCTTTTCATGAGGAATAATGCTAATATTGAAATAATAATAATTGTGAAAAAAAATTGTGTGGATGTTCCACTAGTGCTAATTTGAATTTATTCACTTTGGGAAGCCTCCTGCAGCTCCCCAGAGTGCTTCCTTGGGTTCTAAGTCTAAGGTAGCACGTCCACATTAACATAGCCTGCCTCCGACTAATTTCAATGCTTCCCCATAGTGAGGACACATTAATTCAAATTTGTTAAACTGAGAGTTCTTAAATCAAATGTAATAATTTTGAAATAGTTTTCTAATGTAGATATGGCCATAGATTTTTTTTTAACTTAGAACTAATCTCATGTTTATAAAAATGCTTGTATTTGGATTATCTTGTATCACAGTAAATGGTTAACCCAGCTCTCTAAACTGGTAAGGACTGTCATGTGAGTAAGTTCTCGTCCCAACTCAGGCCCTGATTTCTTCATGACTGTGAATAGACCATTTTAGCCTTGATTATCAACTGTTCCTGATTTACAGTTCTTGAAAAAAAAGCTAAAATATGTTTTAAAAGTTTTAATTAATACATTTGAATCAAACATTGATACAGTTTTCAGTGGTCAGGAACAAGGAGACTCCTTAGTTGGTTCATATCCTTACATGGCAACAAACCAATGGCCATGAGCACAAAATTACTCTCCTCTTTACCTGGACAGTCCACGTATAGGATGTATACTTTTAAAATAGAAATATTGGCTAAAATATAAATATAATTTGAAAGTCACAGAACTTCAAGAACTAACTCCTATCTCCTGTTCAGCTCTGTAGGCAGACTTTTCTATTTCCTCTCATAAAGAAACACCGTTCC
The DNA here is from genome assembly GCF_049634645.1 of Pelodiscus sinensis. Classification (NCBI taxonomy): domain Eukaryota; kingdom Metazoa; phylum Chordata; order Testudines; family Trionychidae; genus Pelodiscus; species Pelodiscus sinensis. Next base: position 96,463,534 of record NC_134715.1, on the reverse strand, counting down.
AACCATTGCTACATCTCTTACTAAAAAAAACCAAACCTTTTTTATTGAGCTTATTTTAGCTGTGTGGTTCTGAAAACTGGACAACTGTCTTCTGTGGTTGCTTTATACCCTCAAAGAAAACCTCCTTGCATACAATGCTCCCAATTAAAATGGAAGAGCTCAAGTGTATGCTATTAATTGCCTAGCATGTTTAAAGACTCATTAATTACTGGACTCTTAGCTAAGTTGATCTGCCATGGTTATGAACAGCTCTTTGTGGGCTGGCAGTTAACTTTACTGAAGAAAACTCTAACTATTTGGGAAGGATAAACTTAAAAAACTACAACAAATAGTCTGTTAGCACTTTAAAGACTAATGCTATGATAAGTTTTTGTGGGCACAGCCCACTTCTTCAGATGACCAGCTTTAAAGACTAACAAAACATGTAGATGGTATCAGCTTGTCATCTGAAGAAGTGGGTTGTGCCCACGAAAGCTCATCGTACCATCTACATGTTTTGTTAGTCTTTAAAGTGCTAACAGACTATTTGTTGTAGTTTTTTAAGTTTATCCTGTACAAATTAACTCAGCTACTCTCTGAAGCTATTTGAGAAGGAATAAGCTTCAGAGTACTACTAATCATTCTATGCCATTTGGAGTATGACTTCCTTTCTTTTTTTGTATGTGTATCCTACAGCTGGATACATAGTTATTGCAATCGTGCATGTAAATGCATTTGCATGCTCAAATGTTTAATTTTCCAATGCAGAAGCAGTAATTCTGAATACCACATTGTGTAAATACACGAGCTGCTCTGGTATCTATCTATCTATCTATCTATCTATCTATCTATCTATCTATCTATCTATCTATCTATCTATCTATCTATCTATCTATCTATCTATCTATCATCCATTCAGCCATGTATATGTAAATACACAAATAATATATATATAGAATTTCTCCCCCTATAAGGTGTGTCTAAACTACATGGCTCTATCGATGGAGCCATGTAGATTAGGCCGATCGGCAAAGGGAAATGATGCCGTGATTTAAATAATCACGGCTTCATTTAAATTTAAATGGCTGCCGCGCTGAGCCGACAAACAGCTGATCAGCTGTTTGTCGACTCAGCACGCTAGTCTGAACGCTCCCGTGCCGACCTGAAAGCCCTTTAGCGACCTCCCCGTTATGCCTCATAGGCTCAGCGCGACAGCCATTTAAATTTAAATGAAGCCACAATTATTTAAATTGCGGCTTCATTTCCCTTTGCCAAACAAACAAGTCTACATGGCTCCATCGACAGAGCCATGTAGTTTAGACGTACCCATAGAGCCTCTGTTTCTCTGAGTGTGTGTGTGTATATATATATATGTGTGTGTGTGTGTGTGTATAAATATAACCTATGCATATAACCTATGCAGCAATATACACAAGAATATATATACACACACATGTACATACAGTTATTGTACAACTATATATATAGTGCTCGTGTATACTGCGGTATTCACAGTTACTACTGCTGCATAGGTGAGCTATTAAAATGTACTTACATACATTACTGCATTAATTGTATGCCCAGCAGTAGGCAACCAAATCCATGCACACCAAGAGGCTACCTTTTGGTTCCATTATTACGGGTTGGAATTTTCTGTGTAAAAAAACTATTTTAAAATGTACATTCTATGCTTTTCTTTTCCTTGTAAACAGATTATACAGGTGTATCAAGAAATAAGTTTAATTAATACCATTGCTGTATTTGTTTACTAAATATTATGCATGGCAGTGTAAATTGTCATAGTTCCATTCACAGTGCTGAGGATCTGTTCAAAAGAAGAAAATCCTGGGCCTTTTAAAGTCATTAATGGTATGTTTCTGCTTAGGAGATTTTTCTACTTAATCTCCTCTCTGTTCCAGCACTGCCTCCAATCCATCCCTTTCCCTAAAGCCCCAAAACTTCCATGCTTCTTCCCATCCCTACCCTCACCCCACCTTGTTCCACCTTGTTCTTTCCTCACCATCTGAGTGTGCTCTGCCCTCATTTGTCTACCTCCACACAGTGCCTGCTGCATGTCACAAAACAGCAGATCCAAGATAAGCAGGAAGTGCTGCAGGAATGGGGAGGGGCTGAGGTGTGTTCTCAACACCCACTATTTTTTTCTATGAGTGAAGAGACAGAATTGGTGACTATGTCTGTATTGCAATAAAACACTATGGACGGCCCTCATATCACCTGGCTCTGGCTCAGGAGTGGGGCTATAAAACTGAGTCCAGGATCAGGGAAATATAGCCCAAAGCCAGACACCTTTATTGTAATTTTATAGCCTTGCAGCCTGAGCCTCAATCAGCAAGAGAAAATGCTGCTTTAGATATTTTATAGCAGGTTTTGACATCTTACCTCTATTTTTAGAAATAATTTCTCCAAATTTCCTCACTACATTTAGGCAAATATTTTTCAATTTTTGGTTGTTGAAGAAAGAACCTACAAGGACATATGCACAGCAAAACCATTTTTACTGGATGCTCACATGAAACTCAATCATCCTTTCCACTTCTTAAAGGTGAAGGAACCCAAAATGTGCAGATATTACTCAAGGCGAGAGAGAGATACACAGAGAAAGGGAGAACATACTCCACTGCTTTATTTCTGTTTCCCTCAGGCTTGACCATTTATATTGCCTCTTCATCTTGAAGCAATTGTGCTTTGGATGAGTAATGTTTTGGCATATGAAAATTCTATATAACAAATCAATTCAAAATGTAAAAATATTAATATTCAGCAATGCTTGCTCCCTACTTTTCACTCTAGAATATGCCATGAAGGGATTTGTCAGGCAGTAGGGATATTTGGTTTGGAGACTGAATGTTGAGGAGAAGCTACCTCTGAGTTACGAAGATTTTTGATGGAAAAGCTATTAATCATTTATTAAACTTCTCTAGAATTCTCCACATTATATTATAAATTGCATGTAGTTTTGAGGAAAATGATTGTAACATATTGCTTGAAAGAGTTGGATAAATACTTGGGGAGAGGGTGTTTGAAAATGATTGTTTACATACACATTACAAGCTCATCTGCATGAATGAGTAAACATGGTGGCACAAATGAAAATGTTGTCCCTGAGGGGTATTTTGTTATACACCCTGATATTTTGGTGCTACCTGAATACACTGTTAGGTTATAATAATTTTTCAGAAGGCTTATTTTAATCAACATTTTCTTGTTAAGAATATGGTTGGTGAAAAAAACCTAAAGGGGGTTAGAAAGAATATTTACCCCCCCCCATTTCAGTTAATTACCTTTTTCTGATCATTTTACTCTCTTAGCTAGGACTATACATCTGATAAATCATCCAAAATTTTGAGACAACAAGCAAACAGCATTTGTCTGGTTTGCATACAAACAAAAAACCCTTTAAGAGGAACAGCAATATAAGATTTTACAGAATAAAATGGGTAGAGGAAATGTCTGTAGAACATTCTATACAATTTTACAATCTTTAAAAATTACAATATTCAGACATAATTAAGCATTTCAATGAAGGTGAATAAGATGGTAATATACACAGAAGACTAAAATGCTCAAACTTGTCATTATATTCTAGATTTGTTTTAGTGACTGGTAGGTTTCTAATCCATGGGAGGGCTTAGCTAAGAGGTGTTTCATAATAACTGGCTAAGAATAGGTTTTTCTGAGCTTATAACATTAACCTATTGTCCTTTCAATAAATATATCAACCCACTACAGGACTAGAGGCAAAATACAGCAGCATTTTTCTCTCACCTACTTTCATCAGATTACACATGAGCACAAATTGAATACATTGGTCTAAAGATGAAAAAGAGACCACATTTATACTGTAAATTCAAGTAGGCGTCTGAGATAGGCTGTTCACCCCACACTGACTGTGAAAAGATTAATGTAGAGTGAAAAGTGTCTAATTAACCCCACAGGTCAAGATGAGAATTATCTGGTGACTAAACAATTCCCTGATTCATAGAGGGTGTCCAGCCGATGAGCAACAGACTGGACTGGGCATATAAAAACAGAAAATTTTAATCAAAAGTGGCTGGTGGAAGTCTGCAGTCACTCTCTGGGAGAAGGGAGAATTATTTGGAGCAGGGGTCTCAAACTCCTGACGTGCAGACAAATGTGGGCCAAAATAGTTGCACAATCTGGCCTGGGAATCCCAACAGGCTGAGGGAGAAAGGAAATGTCCAAGTCCTGCCCTTGCTGCTATCACCTCAATCTTTCCTGCCACCGCATGGCAGCGCATCCTTGAGGACATGGCTTTGGAGATTACCGAGGGGGCAGAATTAGAAGAAGGTTGCACAACCAGACAGCCCCTTTCACCTGACGGGTGATACTATCTCTTTTCTGGATGATTTTAAGAGAACCAATTCTATTCCAGGCACATGCCATTTTCCTGGCACAACCAAACCCTGACCTTGCTTTATGTTATGATAAGAGGAAGTTGAATACTAAATTTGGTGGTACTAGCTCTTACAGTGTAGAAGGAGTTCTTGAACAAACAGATGTAATCACATTACCTTTTGAGTGTTTTATTGTTTAATTGTTCTCTAGAAAATGTGGACCATTTTCTATGACTCTGCAGTCACCTCTCCCACACAGCCAACACTGACACAGAAATTGCAACTAGGACATGATATGCCAGTATATCCTTTAGAAGACTACTCAAATGAGCCTTCAGTGATAGGCACCGAGGCACCAAGATCTTGGTTTATAAGGCAGTTGCCTATCTTACCCTTCTCTGTTGGTGTGAGGCCTGGATAACCAATAGATGGCATCTCAAGCAGATGCAATGGGTCCAGCACTGCCTCAGGATTCTCAATATCAGCTGGGAAGACCAACACACTAACATCTGCATCTGTGTTTCCTCTGTGTCCAGCATCAGCAATATAGGAGCGCAAGTCATGAAACATCAAATCCACTGGGCTAGCCACTTTGTGTGCACACCTGATACTTGCCTCCCAAAGCAAGCACTCTTTTTTTTTGCTAATTCGAACTAGCACGTCCACACTGATTGGACGCAGGGGGGCATTTAAGGGCAGCTGAAACCGGTTCTGGCAGGGCATCAGGTCAGTAGTTGCTTTGTGTGGCTGCTGTCTGAGGCTATCTGAGGCTCGAGCTTAAAGGGACCCCCCCTGGACAGCCGGTTCTCAGCTTTTCCTTCTTGCTTGCCAACCTCGCCGAGGGACAGCAAAGCGTTGGTCTCTGTGCCCGTCTGTGTCGGTGCTTCCCTTCGGGGGGGCCGCTGCAGGTGGCAATATGGAGCCACGGCTCGCCCTGCACCTTCTGGTGCACGTTCTGGACTTGCTGCTGCAAGCCTGCCAGCAATGGCTAGAGGCTGCCTGGCACCACCTGGTGAACGTCAGCCCCCTGCCTCTCCGCCTGGCCGCCCTGGGGGCCGTGGAGGAGCCGCGTCGGCGCCCCGGCACCAGCGTGCCCTGCTGCATCTGGCATCTGGACACCAGCACCGACTGGTGGGACCTCATCGTCCTGGAGCGCTGGGAGGACCGACAGTGGACCCAGAACTTCAGGATGAGGAGGGACACCTTCCTGGAGCTCTGCGAGTGGCTCGCCCCTGCCCTGCGCAGAAGGGACACTCTCATGAGACCCGCCATCCCCCTCCAGAAGCGGGTGGCCCTCGCCCTTTGGAAGCTCTCCACGCCGGACAGCTACCGATCCGACGGGAACCAGTTCGGCGTGGGGAGATCCACCGTCGGAGCGGTGCTCATGCAGGTATGGCACTCGTCGGCCACCAAGCCGGGGGGGAACGGGGCTGCGAGGAGCGGATGGGCCGCCCCAGGGACAAACGGGGGGGCGGGAGGAGGTGAAAGCGCCCCACACCGGAGGGGTCGGGCTGTCCAGGCCGTACTACATGCTGCCAGGGGGGTTGCTTCCGGAAGTGGGGCACGGGACACTGCCAGGGCACGAATGCTCCCAGCCACCCGGGCGCCTCACTGATTGGCGCTTTGCTGTGTCTCTCTCCGCAGGTGGTCAAGGCCATCAACCGGGTGCTGCTCCGCAGGGTGGTCCGCCTCACCGACCCAGACGCCGTCATCCGGGGATTCGGCGCTCTCGGCTTCCCCAACTGAGGGGGGGCCATCGACGGATCGCACATCCCCATCCGTGCCCCGGAACACCAGGTGTCCCGGTACGTCAACCGCAAGGGGTACTTCTCCGTGATCCTGCAGGCCGTGTGTGACCACCGGGGACAGTTCCCGGACATTAATGTGGGCTGGTCCGGAAAAGCACACGACACCCGGGTGTACCGCAACTCCTCCGTGTGCCAGCGGCTGCAGGACGGGACCTTCTTCCCCGACCGTCACATCAGGGTCGGGGACGTGGACATGCCCGTGTGCCTGGTGGGGGATGCCGCCTACCCACTGCAGCCCTACACGGGGCACCTCAATCCCTCCCGCCAGGCCTTCAATGCCAGGCTGACCAGGGCCAGCATCGTGGTGGAGGGGGCCTTCGGAGGACTGAAAGCCCACTTTCGATGCCTCCTCACCCGTCTGGAGCTGGCCGAGCACAACATCCCTCCCGTGGTGGCAGCATGTTGTGTGCTCCACAATTTGTGTGAGCAGAAGGGGGAGGCTTTCCTGCCAGCCTGGATGGCTGAGGCTGAGGCTGAGGCTGAGGCTGACCGCATGGCTGGACACTACGGTCAGCCTCGCACCGCCGCCATCCGGGAAGCCCAGCGGGGGGCCGTCCGGATCCGGGAAGCCCTGCGGGAGAGCTTCCTGGTGGAGGAGGAGGACTGACCCCTCCCTGCATGCCCCACTGGGGCCTTCTTCCACCCTACCCCCCTTCCCCTTTCCCCTCCCTACCTACTGTAAAATAAAGACACCTGTTTTTGAAACAAAAATGTCTGTTTATTTCACAGAACTGGGTGGTGGAAGGCAGGAATGAGGGTGGGAGAGGGGAGGGGGAAACCTGGGACGAGGGAGCTGGAAGGGGAGGGAAGGGAGGAAGGGAAAGGAAAGCTCAGGGGTGGGAGTCCAGCTGCCTCTCCCGTCTCGCCACAGTGCGGGTCCGGGGGCATCGGTGGGAAATGGTTGTGGAGGGGGGGGCAGGAGGGACAGGGGGTGTGGAGGAAGCAGGAGTGGAAGCAGGAGTGGGAGCAGGAGGGGGAGCAGGAGGAGCAGGGGGAGCAGGGGGAGGAGGAAATGGGAAGCGGTCGAGCAGGCTCTGGAGGTGGCCTCGCAGGGCACGGCCCTGCTCCTCTAGGGCCTCCAGACTCCTCCGGCGCAGCCTCAGGTCCTCCTGGACTCAGTGGTCGTGGGTGCGGAGTTGGTGGTCCATGAACCGGAGGTGCCGCCGCTGATTCTCCTCCTCGTTCCTGGCTCTCCTGCTTGCCCGGGCACGGGCAGCTGCTGCAGGCGGAGTGGTGCGCCCTGCAGGCCCAGGTGCTGCAGCTGTGGTGCAACAAGACCAGCGGTCAATTACCCCAGGGGCCCAGGTGTATGAAACCCAGCTCCCCTCTGCAAGGCCAGGGCCCCTGCAGGATCCCCAGCTGCTGCTCCGTGGTGGGCAAGGCCCAGGCGCACGGTCCTGGGGCTCCCTCTCGCCCCAGCCTCCCGTACACATAAGGGGAACACGATGGTACTCACAGGTGGACGCCTCCCCGGCCCCAGATGACGCAGGCGAGCAGCTCTGTGGGGTGCCTCGGGGGTCCTGGGTCCCGGGCAGGCTGGCAGCAGGCTCCTGGCTCTCAGAGCCCTCCTCCTCCTCCTCCGTCTCCAGGAGCGAGCCCTCTGCCCCGGGGTCAATCATGTCCTGGGGGGCAGGGACGGCATGAGCCCCCAGGAGGCGGTCCAAGGCGTGGAAGTGGGGGCAGGCCTCTGTGTTGGCCCCTGCCTGGCAGGCCCAGGAGTAGGACTGCCGCAGGTCTTTGACCTTGCAGCGGACCTGCTTCCGGCTGCGCTGGTGGCCCCTGGTGGCCAGGCTGGCAGCCATGCGGCCATAGACAGCCACGTTCCTGTGGCTAGTGTGGAGATTGTGGACATTGGAGGCTTCCCCCAAACCTCAATGAGGTCCACGATCTCCGCACTTGACCAAGCGGGCGCCCGCCTTTTGCGCCCCCGGGCAGGCTCCTGGGAGCCACCAGGCTGGTCCTGGGGAGCAGTGGAGGGCTGGGAGCCCTCGGGTGGCTGGCTCATCCTGTGGCAGGTGCAGGGTCTGCTGGCATGGGTGCTTGCAGCCTTGCAACTGGCACAAACTGTGTAGCCAGCCCGTGGCCCTTTAAGGGCTCCGGGGCTGGGAGGGGGGCAATAGAGTTTCCCTGGTGTTGGCCAGAGTGGCCACCAGGGAAACCTGGGAAGCCTTAGCCTCCCACTAGTTCGAATTAAGGGGCTACACACCCCTTAATTCGAACTAGCTAGTTCGAACTAGGCTTAATCCTCGTAAAATGAGGTTTACCTAGTTCGAACTAAGCGCTCCGTTAGTTCGAATTAAGTTCGAACTAACGGAGCGCTAGTGTAGCGCCTAGGAAAGTTAGTTCGAACTAACATCCGTTAGTTCGAACTAACTTTGTAGTGTAGACATACCCTTAGACAACTGATGGATCTGAATGCTGAATCAAACTGAGGATCTGGCCTAAAAGAGTAAGTGGCAATGGTCCACAATTTTGAATTTTTTGGCCTTGGAAGACAGTGTTGTCATTCAAAGTGAACAATAGCACTTCTGAAGCTAACTTCAGAGTGCAATTATCTCTAGCATCCTCACTTTCAGGTGCCTGCATGCCTTTTGTCACATTCTATTCTCAAGATGTGTGTTCCTCACAACTTTGTAACCAATCATCTGTTATTCCTAAGGTCTTGGAATAAATTCTGTATGAATAATTAGTTAAAGACACAAAGGTGACTGATAATTAGGATAAAACAGGTTTTATAAAAGGTAGATCGAGTCATATCAACCTGACCTACTTTGAAAAGATAAATGATTCTTCAGACAAAGGAAATAGAGTAGATTTTTTACATAGATTTCTATAAGGCATTTTATTCTTAATCTGGAGAAGATGTGGATTAATATGAGAATTGTAAGGTTGTTAAGGAACTGGTGAAAGGGGAGACTACAATGGGTCATAATTAAATGTGACTGGTCAGGCTGGAGGGAGGTTCCTAATGGAGCTCATCAGGGACCAGTCTTAGGACCAATCTTATTTAACATTTTTATTACTGACCTTGGAACAAAAAGTGAGCATGGGTTAATAAACTCTGTAGAAGTCAAAAAGTTGGCAGGTATTGTCAATATAGAGGAGAACTGGAATATCACACAATAAAATCTGGATGACCTTGTGAACTGGAATAATAGAAATGAGATGAAATTTAATAGTCAAAGTGCAAGGTCATGTATTAAGGGACTAATAGTTGGAAATGACAGAGGAGGAATAAGACCTGGGTGTATTGTTTGATCACACGATGACTATGAACCATCAATGTGATGCAACCATTAAAACGATTAATGCAGTCCTGGCATGCATCGGGTAAGGTATTTCCAGCAGAGACAGGGAAGTTTTAATGCCATTATACAAGGAACTGCTGAGATCTCATCTAAAATACTGTGTGAAATTCTGCTCTCCCATGTTTAAGAAAGATTAACTCAAATTACAACAATTGTGGAGAAGGACTACTTGGATGACCCAAGGAACAGAAAATCTGACTCATGAGAGGACACTCTTTGGCTTGTTTAGCCTTACCAAAAGAATGCTGAGAGGAGACATAATTGCATTTTATAAACAGATCAAAGGGATAAATACCAAGGAGAAAGAAGAGTTAGTTAGTTGTCTATATGAACACAAGAGCAAATGTATATAAATTAGCCATCAAGTTTAAGCTCCAAACCTAATTCAGGCAAAGGTTTCTACCCATCAGAAGAGTGAAGTACTGGAATAGACTTCCATTGAGGACCAGTTGGAGCAAAAAACCAATTAATTGGCTTCAAGACTTAGCTTGATAAGTGCATGGCAGGGATCGTATGGTTAAACTGCCTACAATGGCTCATGGCCCATCAGCGACTGCCAGTAGCAGAAATTCCCAACCGTGAGAGAGGAGACAGTAGATAGGGAGAACTGAGTTACTAAGGAGAATTTTTCCTAGATATCAGCCTAATGTGTCTGGCCTATATGCTAATGGTCTAACTCATCTCCATATGTGGGGTCGAGAAGGATTTTTTACCAGATCAGATTGGCAGAAAACTGGGAGCGGGGGAGGAGAAGGTCACTTTCAGCTTTAAACCAATGTAAATGGTCAATTCTCTGTAACTTAAAGTCTCTAAACCTTGATTTGAGGACTTAAGTAATTCAGCCACAGGTTAGCAGTCTATAACAGGATGAGTGAGGTTCTGTTTTCTATAATCCTGACGATCCCTTCTGACCAAAAAATCTACGAGTCTGTGGATGTCAGTGAATACCCACCAGCAAGTCAGCAAACACTGAATATATGCACTGTTGTAAGGTTGTTTCACAGCAAAGCAGCTCTTTGCTGGCATGGCCACCTAATCAACATTAAAGGCTCAGCTCTGTACTATTAAAGCATTTTTATATAATTTGTTTAATTACTTAATATTTAAAATAATACAGGTTTAATCTCTCCAGTCCAGCTTTCTCTGATCTGGCAACATCTGTGGTCTGGCATGATTTTAGTTAGCCGAATGTCCACTTCTATGTGTGTGGTGAAGTTTCCCACTATCCCATTAACTTTGTTTAAGCCACCAGTTCTGGTCTCAGTGTTCTGTGCTGTTATTTAGCTCTAATTTACTCATAAATATCTTCTATGAGCCCAGTAAGTGGTGGTCGTGTTGCTAATGCTGCCAGACTATATTGAATATATGATACCATATCATAGTATCATAGAATCTTAGTGCTGGAAGAGGCCTCAGGTGGTCATCGAATCCAGCCCTCTGGCCGAAGTAGTACCAACCCTAATTAAATCATCCCAGCCAGGACTTTGTCAAGTCGGGACTTAAAAACCTGTAGGGATGGAGATTCCACTACCTTCCTAGGTAGCCCATCCCAGTACTTCACCACCCTCCTAGTGAAATAATTTTTCCTAAAAACCAACCGAGACCTAATCCACTGTAACTTGAGACCATTGCTCTTTGTTCTGCCATCCATCACAACTGAGAATAGCCTCACTCCATCTTCTCTGGAACCTCCCTTCAGGAAGTTGAAGGCTGTTATCAAACCCCCCTCATTCTTCTCTTCTGCAGACTAAATGGGCCAAATGACTCAGCCTCTCCTTATAGGTCATATGCTCCAGCCCCCTAATCATTGTGGTTGCCTTCCACTGGACCCTCTCCAGTACATCCTTTCTATAGTGCGGGGCCCAGAACTGGGGACACTACTCCAGATATGGCCTCACCAATGATGAATAAAGGGGAAAAATAACTTCTCTATATGCTGGCAATGCTCCTTCTAATGCACCTTAATATGCCATTAGCCTTCTTAGCAACAAGGGCAGACTGTTGACTCATATCTAGCTTCTCATCCACTATAATCCCCAAGTCCTTTTCTGCTGAACTGCGACTTAGCCAGTCAGTCCCCAGCCTGTAACAATGTTTGGGATTGATTCTTCCATTCCAAGTGCAGGACTCTGCACTTATCCTTGTTGAACCTCATCAGATTTCTTTTGGACCAGTCCTGCAATTTGTCTAGGTCACTCTGGATCTTATCCCTACACTCCAACATATCAACCTCTCCCCCAGCTTAGTATCATCTGCAAAATTGCTGAGGGTGCAATCCACCCTCTCACCCATGTCATTAATAAAGATGTTGAACAAAACTGGCCCTAGAACAAATCTATGGGGCACTCCATTTGAAACCGACTACCAGCCAGACATCGAGCTATTGATCTCTACCATTGAGCCTGATAGTCCAGACAGCTTTCAAGCCACCTTACAGTCCATTTATCCAATCCATACTTCCTTAACTTGCTGGCAAGAATATTGTGGGAGACCGTCTCAAAAGCTTTGCTAAAGTCAAGGTATATCACATCCATTGACTTCCCCATGTCCACAGAGCCAGTTATTTCATCATAGAAGCTAATCAAGTTGGACGGGTATGAATTGCCCTTGGTGAATCCATGTTGACTATTGCTGATCACTATCCCCTCTTTCAAGAAAATTCTCTAATTCAACACTGGTCAGGTCCTGAGGGTGCTTGACTAAAGAGGTTCAGCATGCACTGACTTCAAAGCCATGGCTGGATGGGGGGATTAGATGCTTGTCATTCAAAAAGTCAGGAAAAAATATTAGATCTGAGTGGGAATATGATTGGAAATATTTTAAATTTAATACATAGTGGGTGAACGTCTGACCTCACCCATGCTAGTGTAAAATACACAGAAGTCATGTATTATTATTATTATTATTATTGCAAATTAAAGGATCTATAGAGTGTGCCTTTCAAAACAATTTTAAATGAAATCTTGATTGATAACAAGAAGATCCTAGATAGGTCAAACATAGGACTGTGAACCTTGTATTCACTTCCTTCTTAAAATATGATAGGAAATGCACAAACATATCTGTATCTGAGCCATGCCACCATGATTATTCCTATGAGGGATATGATGTGGAGTCAAAGCACACATCAAGAGTCAACTGGCATGAAACCCCACTTGTTATTCTACCAAAAGTGGAACAATCAAGCAGATATTTGTGCTATGACAACTAACAGAGAAATTTCTTGAGCAAGAAGACAAGGAACTACATAGCATTTTATTGATTTAAAAAAAGACATTTGATAGTGTGTGTCAAAAAGGATTATTCCACATCTTGAAGGAAGCATTACAGTACCCAGGAAAGCTAACAACAATTATCCTTGACTTAAGCTGGGATACAAGAAGTACAGTGAAAGTTAACAGTTCACTTACCAATTTCTTCTCGTCAGACACTTATTTTCACCTCACCCAGTCAACCATGTTTTATAAGTGCATCTGAGATGAGGGTTTTTAAACAAAACTGTCAAGTACTAATCTCTGCTTTCTAGACCATATTAATCCATTAACTTTAATTTTAAAACCAGATAATCAAATCAATGAAACCTTTTTAAGATTTATGTTTCAGATTTCCAATGATGGGGGAAGAAGAATATGTCGGTCAAAATGACAGAATTAGCTAGCAAGAAATAATCAGAAATAAATAGCAAAATGCACAAATTACTTCAAATACCAAGGCATACAAATGGCAATCAGTAATATAAATAAAAGAACATCTCAACTGAATGAGTTCAGCAGTGGGGAAAAGATCTTGAAAGCTGCATCAAGCCCACAATTTATAGTGTAATAAAAAGGTAAGACAAATGCATATGTCATACATTACAGCAATTCAATTGTCTCTTTCTGAGACAAGTGAAGGAAAAGAACTGACATTGTTTAGAATTTTGCCTGTACAGGAGTGTTTAAAAAAGGAGCCCAACAAGACAAGCGATGGTTCCCTTCAATTCCCAAAATTAGTAGCTCTAGTGTTCAATGTAGTGGCTTTAGTATACACCCGTAAGTCAAACACTGAGGGCAACTCCTGCCAGCATCTGATGCTCCTCCTTTTGCAAGGAGTAAGGAAAGCAGCCAACAGGAGCATTTGCTCCTGCTGGCCTCCTGCAGTGTGGACTCTGCCATGTTTCAGCTTTAGGTAAGCTGACTCCAGCTATACTTTTTGCAGAGTTAGAGTTGCATACTTTAAGCTGACCTTCCAGGTCCAGTGTAGACTTACCCCAGAAACACCCATTCACCTTTTGAAAATTCTTGTGGCTTCCACAGAGATCAGAGCTCAGGGAACTTGATTTCTATTGCATGCACAGATCTTCCCTTTTAAAAACCCACTTCCACCATGGGACATGAAGCAAGAAGGGCTCTTCTTTAATATTTCATAATCACTAGCTTTCTGTAGTTTACCACATGGAAGACACCCTCAAGAAACACTTACCAGCTGTATTTGTTGACTTGTCTGATTATAAAACAATATGATTTTTGTTATTGAAGTGACTAAGCAAGCATTACACATAATATACAAATCCAAGGGGTTATTTATCCACATCATTTTCACTGATTTAAATCTGCTTTTCCTATGTAGTGTGATAACAATGTTTATAGTTGTTTTTATATTCTTTGCTACTAGTGCACACTAACTGTGCTTATCTGTAATTAAACAAAGGAAGTTTTATAAAGTGGAGAACACTAATTGTTCTGGGAAGAAATTGGTACAATGATGATTATTTATAAATTATGCCCCTAGTCTCTTAAAAACCATGAACGACAATGAAGCCCCCAGAAGGAATAATCTTGTTGCTAGGTAATTATGTTCACTACTGGGCAAAAAGAAAATACACACACACACACTTTCATTATAAATGGTCTCAAAGGAAAAATCAATACCTAAGGGAGCATAAGAATCTGATGCCCTTTAGAGACAGCTATTCAATTCTTAGGGCAAAGATTAAGTCTGTTGAAGCAAAGTCTGGCCAGATGTTGAAAATAACTGTTCATACACCACATATCCAGATAAAGAAAGGAGAAAAAACGATACACTGTTTCAGTTATCCCAAGTGGAAAAATGGTCTCTTTTTGTCCTTTGTAAGAAGGATGGCTACATCCCATCAATGGCTGCCTGCGAGGGAACAATACAGGTGAGGGGATAGTCAATAACAAAATATAAGATTCAATAGATGATATAGACATCATGTTGCTTCTTTTGAGAACATGGAGACATGTATGTCACAGATTAAGTTGAGGGACCTTTCTTGGACAATCAGATCAGATCAAATTGCTAGATTCAATGTGTTTTAAGCTTCCAGTGTGTGAACAGAGGTCAGGCCCGTCCAAATCTTGGTGTCTCTAGGCAAACTGTCTGGGTGCAACTCCTATAACTAATTCTATTCAGAAACATGAAATATCTTGATCCACTGTTCAGCTGTTAGAGCAGTTGCCACTCCTCATACTTCCCCACCTGTAATTTAAACACCCAGTGATGTGAGAACTAAACCAGAAGACCATCTAAAGGAAGGTGAAAGGCTTCCCACAGATCAACAATAACTAAAGGGGTTAGACAAAATGAATATGAAAAGAAACATTTGTTACAACATCATGTTATGTTTCTTTTGAGGATATAGGACACATGTTGCTGTAAAAATATTAGGACATGTTTATGTTTAGACACTTTGTAGTTTCTGTTTACAGTCTTTGTGTGTATGTGTATGTGATAAGTATTGGGGCTTTTATACTTCAGATTTATCACTTTTGCTGCAGACAGAGTTCAGATATAGCACAGGGTGTGTACTATGCAGCAGGGTAAAACATGATTTTTCTCAACTCCCTCCCTCCCCCCCCCAAAAAAAATCCTTCATTCTCTGGGGTTCTGAGTATAGCTCAAATACTCATCTGACCAATTATTCATACTTTGGATGAATGAAGTGTGAGAAGTTGAAATTGATTAAAATGGTAACATCAGACAATTACAATGGAATTATGATTTTATTGGTTACTTCAAATGCATTGAAAACAACTTAATGAGTCTTTCAGGGTCTTCCCCTGACACAGCCGACTGAGTCAATGTTGGAAAATATCACGATTTTGGTTATAATAGTTTTTCTGCAAAGTTTTGGTTATGAGAGAAATGACTTAGAAAATACATTTAATGATCCATTAAAACATTATTACTACAAAGGACAAAGGCTCACTGGAGGTTTCAATTAATTACTAGGGCAATGTATCCGGATAATGAAACAATATATTCTGCATAGTGATCATTGTTCTATTATAACAGCTTCAAAACAAGTACCTTGTACTCAAAGCGTCAGTGAGCTTTCTGATGCTTGTATGATTCTAAATAAGACATCTTAACAACAGTAACAGAGAATAAAAAGTTGTTTACAGACAGCAAGTCACATGGTAAGGAGAAAAGGCATCAGAAATAGAAAAGACATGAGAGACAAAGGGAGTGATGCAATTATAGGTGCCAAGAGAGGAAAGTAGGGAAATACCATAGTACATAACGGGGCAGAGGAATGGAGAAAATACAAAATGTTTTAATGGATAGTACAATACATTGAAAGGTCAGATCTGGCTATACTGAGGTCAGTTACCATACTGTCAGTAGATGGTACCATTTGTGAATAGCCACTGCCAGGTGTAGAGCAGTATTCAATTAACTTGGCAAACCTCAGGAAATGCCAATGGCTTCAGGCAACAGAGTGCCTAGACAAATTATTATGGCCCCAATGGAGAAGTTATTGCAGAAAAAAAGGAAAGGTTAAATAATGGATTTTTCAGTCACAAACCAAAGAGAAGGTAATGGGAAACCATCCTCTGTACTCTTTCCCATTACATTTATCATGACAAAATAAAGGCAAAACATTCATCCATGTGGGTCACCAAAAGGTGAAACCCCTCATTCCAGAAGGCATGACAAAATTATACTTGAAGGAATTTCCAGCCATTCAAAGTACAGGTTGCAGTTATTATGGCCATAGCAATTCCTTTAGATAGCAGAGTGTCTGATATTTGTACCCTGGAAAAAAAATGTGCCCTCAATCTTCATAAGCGAATCATCATAATGTGAGAAGTGTGTCTGAGAGGAGGCTTGCATTCATGACCATAGAACTGGAAATATATAAGAGATATGTAAGGAAACTGAGAAATGGGATGCACGGGTAGGAGTCATTTCATAACAATGGATGCATACGTAGTGCAGCAAATTACTAGGAAAAATAAGCTGTTGAATATACAAAGTTAACAGTACATTGAAAAGGCATCCAAAATTTCTGCTATGATACCACTGATGAATGTTTTTTCTTCCTATTATGCTACATTCACTGCAGGAGGTAGATATATGGAGTAAAAGGAAAACAGTACATGCACCAGAGCAGCAGTGGGATGAAAATAAAAGAAATATTTGTATAATTTTGATATTCTATTGTATTTGTTCTGTGTATCAGTAATAGGCAACTGTCACAGACAGACTATTCAAATTTAATTTTGCTGAACAAAATTGAATGTAGGTACATTTAAATGACATAAGAACAGCCATACTATATCAGACCAAAGGTCCATTTAATCCAGTATCCTCCCTTCCAACAATGGCTGGACAAATTGTCCAGTTAGGAAGTTTCCAAATTATCAGGAATCTTACAATCCTAAAAAAAGACACAAAGATTTTGTTTTAAGATTTAAGGCACAACTTACATCTTCTGTAGTAACTTTTCTAGCTTTATATTGCCAGTAGATTCCACTACAATGAGGGAATCCCCAAATGCATCTGAAAAGCAACTGTGCACTTGAACAGCACAACAGGCTAACAATGATGCCTAATTGTTTGACAGTTCTATTTTGTATACTTGGGGCATTTGAAAAATGTTTCATCTTTGGAAAGAAAATTATCTAAGCACTTCACACAACTGTAACTCACAAATATTTTAAAAGGTTATTGCATTCTCCTATAATTGTTGTAAGGGTAGTTTCTTGCCTACTGTATATTTGAGAATGTTTGTCTTTTTGTCTGTCTGTCTGTTCAAGAACTCTTGCTAAACAATAAGATCTAGAACCACCCAATTCGGTATACAGCTTCCTCTTACTATAACTTAAAACAAGGTGTGATGGGGTGTACATACACCACATTGAATCAGCTGAGGTTAAAACCCTGAGGGCAGAGGAAGTCCAATCCCTTCAGCCAACTGGGCATGCTCCAAATGCTGGTGCAGCATAAAAGGCAGTAGAGCAGCTCAGTCTGGGCTGACTACAGAAGGAGAAGGACCTTCACCAAGAGCTCCAGACCAGCACCAGCCAGAAATCCAGGTGGTGGAACCAGGAGACACAAGGGATCGTTGTGAGCTACCATCACCAGAGGAATCCCAGGGAGGGACAACTGCAGGAGAGCCAAAGGATCCAGAGATCGCCTGTAACAGACCTGCATCAGTGCTGATAGGAAGTGACTCAGGAAGGGCATCTGAGTGGTATCTCCTACCGAAGTGAGCTTGGCATGTTTAGGTTGGACTCCCTGTTGAATGAGTGATCCAACATGCAGCCACTAACAAGGCCCTGGGTAGAGATCCAGTGGAGTAGAGTGGGTCTAGGTCTTCCAATCAGGGCAACAGGCCAAAACCACAACTTATTGACTTTGGCCACTAGGCTGTACTGCCCTGAGTTAAAGGGCCGTTCCTTACTGACTTTGGCCATTAGGCCATGCCACCATGAGTTAAAGGGTCATCCCCCATTGAATTTGGCCACTAGGTCATGCTGCCCAGCATTAAAGCACCAACCCATATTGACTGTGGTTGCTAGACTGTGCTGGCTCTGACCAAGGTCTACCCCTTATGTACTCTGGTTGTCAGGCCATACTGCCCCAACCTAGGGGCTATCCTATTAATTTTAGCCATTGAGCCACGCTACCCTAGAGTGAAGGTTGTTTTTCATGGACAAAGGGAGACTGCCGATGACCCAGAAGCTGACGGGGTGACATCTACACCCCTGAATACCCTCCCTCCAAAGGATGGGCTGTGTATATGCCACAACACAAGGTAAGAGTTAGCTTGTGACAGGACAATGGAATATGACTGGAATGGGTTTGCTTCTCATAAACTACACAGAAAAGAGACAGAATGAGAGAACTTAACTAACACAACATGTTATGTTCTTAAGATCTTAAGTGTAGGTGTGTCTACACTGCACCATTATTCTGGAATAATTGCCATTACTCTGGTAAAACAATATTAGAGTCCACACAGCAACTGTGTTATTTCAAAAGAAATTTGAAATATCTGAGGGCTTTTTCCGACATTGGTAAACCTCATTCCATGAGGAATAATGCTTCTTCCAAAAAAGCTATTTCGGAAGAGGGTGTGTGTGGACTCTCCACTGTTATATTGAAATTGCTCCTCATCAGAGCCATTCTAAAGTTACTAGCCAATTAGCCTATCATAACACGGGATTTTCAGTTCTCTCCTCCATGTTGGTCTTCTCTCCCGAGCCTCTGGTCTCTCACTCCGTGTCTCACTCTCTCTCCTCCTCCTACTGCTTCCCCCTCTCTCTCTCAGCTCTCCTCTGCCTTCTGCCTCTCTCTCTGTCTCTCTCTTTCTCTTCTCCCCCTCCTGCCTCTCACTCTGTCTCTGCTCCGTCTCTCTCTTTCTTTTCTCCCCCTCCTGCCTCTCACTCTCTCTCCGCTCTCCTCTGTATTTGTCGGGGATGCACGCTCATCCAGGCCCCACCTCCTGGGCATGTATGTCACCTCCCTGCCCCCCTTCACCTCCCGCTGTGGAGCTCGACTGACTTCTGCACTGCTTAGCCAGGCTGCTGTGTGGGAGCAAGTGGCGCAAACAGCCTCTCTCTCTCTTCTCCTACTGTCTCACTCTCTCTCGCTCTCAGCTCTCGTCGGCCTCCTGCCTCTCTCCATCTCTCTCTCTTTCTCTTCTCCCCATCCCACCTCTCACTCTGCGTTTCTCTTCTCCTCCTCCTGCTGCATCTCTCTCTCTCTCTCGCTGTCCTCCGCCTCCTCCGTTCTCATCTCTGTCTCCTCCCTGTCCTCTATGTCTGCTCCACTTCCCTCCTTTTGAATCTTGTGCCCTTTCCTAACATCAGAGATGCACGCTCGTCCAGGCCCTGCCCCCTGGCTGTTCCCTCTGGGCGGTGCTGTTGCCTCCCACCGTGGCACTCGGCTGACTTCTGTGCTGCTTAGCTGGGCCACCGTGTGGGAGCAAGTGGCGCAAGCATCCGTTTGGGATCCACACTCCCCATGCAGCATGGGGAAATGTCAGTGTTTCAGCATTAGAGTCATAGACATTGGGCTACTATATATATGATTCCTCCCCAGTGCCTTCTGGGGCTCTACATCGAGATAGTGTGTCTACAGTAAGGGAGCCTGCCTCAGACTAATTTTGAGGCTTCTCTGTAGGGTGGATGCTCTATTTTGAAATAAGCTATTCCAAAATAAGCTTGCAGTGTAGACGTACCCTAACATGTTTTGTTCTATCATATCACCCCTTAGGTGTCTCTTTTCCAGGTAATAGCTCATTACCTGGAAAAGAGACACCTAAGGGGTAATATAATACAAGTCTATAAAATTATAACTGGCATGGAGAAAGTAAACAAGCAAAAGTTATTTACTTGTTCCCATAACCTAAGAACAAGGGGTCACCAACCAAAATTAATAGGTAACAGGTTAAACAAACAAAGGAATTATTTCTTCACACAGTGCACAGTCAACATATGGAATTCTTTGCCAGATGATGTGGTGAAATCAAAGGTTTTAACAGGGTTCAGAAAGACCTAGATAAATTCATGGATGATAGCTTGGCTATTAGCCAGAATGGGGAGGAATGGTGACTCTACCCTCAGTTTGTCAGAAGTTGGGAATGAGTGATGGGAAATGGATCACTTGATGGTTACGAGTTCTGTTCATTCACTCTGGGGCACCTGGTGTTGACCACTATTTGAAGGCAGGATATTGGGCTAGATGGACATTTGATCTGATCCAGTTTGGCTGTTTGTATGTTCTTAATCTTTTTCCTTCCTTTCTGACTCAGTGTTTCTGTAGTGAACAAGTGTGCACTGGCATGACTGAACATTTTTGGATTTTCTTTTTAAATTGTTACATTCTTCTGTAATATAAACCCAGGTTAATGCACAGAAGTATCCACTTTTCCCCATGAAAACAGAACACTAAATTTACCCAGATAAAACAAATACCCATGACACTTCCCATGCAGCCTAATCAACATCAGTACAAACTATATGCGTTATCCTTTAGCTGAAAGATGACAGGATTGTTCAGATTCCAGTAAATAGCTGATCTCTCTGCTGAGGTCGAGGACCAGGATGCCACCAATCCATGAATGCCTATCACCAAGCTTGGCATACTAGGAATTGGTCTGAAGCGTCACTGAGTTATAAAATATCTGGTTTAGAGGTTTTCTTGCATAGTCAACACTACTGAAATGTGGGTACATTTAAATATTTTATATATTTTCTATTCAAACTCTCATCTAAGAGTTTGTTTTAAAAAAAAGAACTTTCTTTCTATATTCTCTGGGGGAAGAGTGCCAAATGTCATGCTAATAGAATGCTCCCTACTGATAAATCCAGAAGTAGGAGAGTCACCAGTTCTAATAACTGTTTAGCTACCCGGAAGTCAAATAACAATACTCTGTTGTGATGGACACCAGTGAGAGTACAATTAAAATGTAAGTCTGCACAGAAAAATGGAAGTAAAAATAGAGCTGGAGAAAATCTAAGGCTCTTGATAAATGTTTGACTTTTATTATCTGCCTAGAGATTTGTATGGAATATCTACCCACACCTCAATAAGATATATTAAGTAAGGTACATGCAATAGTATCAGTCAATACATTTTAGTGTTCATATTGCTAATACCTTAATCTCTTGGGGTTTTCTGGTTATGAAAATTCAATAACAGCTTCTCTCAAAATTACATGGTACCATACTAAAGTAAGAGAAAATGTGATTATAATGATCTTTCTTCATCTAGTGCTACAAAACTGTAAAATGATGTTTCATAAAATTTACTATATATTCTATATCACACCCGTATGGGCTGCCTAACAACATTTGCAACATACACTGCAACTTGGTTTAATATTGCCTTTAGAAAAAGTGGATCTGATAAGCTGGAATGTTTGAACTGTATAGGAACATTTTTGATACATGTGAACTTTATTAATTGTTGCCAGTAACAGCCTTTAATCTATTTGAAAAAAAAAATCAGAGGTCTGCAATTGGTATCAAATAATGTTAAAAAATGGCAAATAATTTACCATTAATTGTGATTAATGATACATTTATTGAGTTCAGTTTATAGTAAATATCAACCAAATATTCTGAGTTTATTCAGTGAAATGATGCATTCTCTCTTTATCACATATCCATGTATCTAGTTTTTGATGTTATATGTTTTCAAGGTACAAACATAAAGTAAAATTAATATTTCTAGTTTGTAATACTGGCAGCAACAGGTATGAGAAGCCCCTAGTGCTGATAAAGAGAAGCCACCTGCCCCCAGGGCTGGAA